>NC_083351.1:2302500-2621666 GCF_030254825.1 Meriones unguiculatus | reverse complement strand
GGCCCTTCAGGGTCCTCTCCAGGGAATGTCCTGCAAGCAGGACCCTGCAAGTGGCGGCCCTCCTCTGGGCAGAGATGGAGCCACGTGGTCCTGAAGAAACGGCTGAAGCTGAGAGCACAGTGGTCAGCCTGGGGCAGCCGAGAGGACTCACGCATCTGCCTGGCCACTCCTTCAGCTCACAAGTCCAGTCGCAAGCCAGCGTGACTCTTGGAAGCCCTGTAGCTGGGCTGCCCCCTACCCGCCTTGGGAAAGTGACCCTCTGACCACAGCTTTTGGTTCTTCTAGTTGTAACTCCTGAAGCTAACACCACGACAATTGCCCTCCCTGCGTTAGGCAAAACCGGTAACACTTTCTGCTGTGCCCCGAGAGCACAACCCTCCTTCTGTGTGTCCTGTTTCCTGGCTTCTCTGGCAAACTGGCCTGGAAAAGACCTGTCTGAGGGCATGCTGTCCCCAAAGTCAGGGAACAAACACGTGGGCCAGCTATTCACCGTGAGCCCCTCATCGCCCCCCCCCAAGCCAAGCGCTTTCTGATTAGAGGCCCCAGGGGACTGCGTCTCCTCTCCTGTCTTTGCCCTGGAGCGGATGGCTCTGCAGAGTTCTTTCAGTGGTGCCAGCTTTACGTCTCTGAGAAGAGATGCCACCCAGGTAGGCATTTGGCCCTAGGAGACGGCGCCAGGTCAGAGCCTCCTCGAGCCAGAACCAGAAACATCACATTCAGTGACGCACCAGGCTCACTCCAGCCACCAGCAGCCTCTTCCAGATTCTTTGCCAAAGTTTGGATTCTACTGATTTGTCGTAAATAAACTCAATTTTCACCCCCTTCACACAAATCATCTTTTTTTGGGAACTGTTTTTTAAACCAAACGAGCAAGTATACAGGAGACGAGGAAGTCAGAGGAGCATGACGAAGGCGGAGGCACCGGAAAGGAAACAAGGACCGAGTTGGCCTCTGTCTCCGCGGCAACAAGGAGCCCAAGGAAAGCAGCTCCCTGGGCAGGGGGTCAGTGTCGGGTGCCCAGGAGGGTGTGTGAAATGGGCATTGAGTGACCCCCGCACAGGCTGGCTGCCTTTGTGCAGAGCCACTTCGGGCCTTCCTCCTGGACACAGGGACCTGACTCGAGGGCAGCTGGTCCGCGAGTCCTGCCGATCATGCCATGGCAAGCAGCGTAGCTGGCTCCGACTGTCCACCATGGACTGTGAGGTCCTGAGGCACCTGCTCTCTGGCACAAGGCATACCGGGGGTAAGGACTTTAACTGCCCACAGCAGGCCTTTGCCGTCAGTCCTGGGAGGCACGAGTCCCTGGGGGGTCCTGTTCAACACAAACATCTCTGCCGCGCACTAGCCCCTCGGCCACCAGAGGACGGAGACATATTTCGGCTGTGCAGTATTTAGCCACGTCTTTGTGCCTGAGCCTTATAAACCCTCGTGCTGTCACCCACAGGGCACGGCAGGAAAGTGGTATGTCTCTACCGATGGGACAGCTAGTCTCTCTGTCCTGGCTGCTGCTCATCACGGCTCTTCTCCTGGTGGACTGGGCTCCATGTCCCTTCTCTGTGACCGACTGTAGCTCCTAGCATGGAAGTATTGTCTCCTGCCCATGTTGGCTATGATGGAGTCTGAGGGTCCCAGCACCCCAGTAGCTCCATCAAATGTCAGAGTGGGGGTGCCAGGGTGAGGGTGTTGGAGTGGGGTGTCAGAGCGGGTGTTCAGAACAGTGAGGAGGGACAGGGTTATGACACTGTGCCTTGCCCCTGTCCAGATGCCTGCCCCTGGCCCCATCGAAGGGGTGGGCTCTCCAGCCTGCAGGAGGACGCTGCAGCCTGCGCTCCAGGGTTCTACGTAGGCCCACAGCCCGGTGACTCACACTGGATCTGTGCAAAATCCGTGTTTGAAAACGCTGAATGTCAAAAAAGGAAGAGCAGAGGCAGACAGCACGACAGAAATAGGCCTGTGGAGCCGAAGATGAAACGAGCCTTTCTTTTGCACCAAACTTTCTGCCAGAGATCCAAAAACACGGGCGGGAGAGAGGAGAAGGCGTGGAGACGTGGCATGTGTCGTCCCCCCCCCCCCCCCGGCACAGCCATGTCAACCTGTCCTTGACCCTGAGCCTGGGACTGGCCCTCAGCCCAGCAGGCGGACCTGAGCCAAAGCTGCACAGACTCACCCTGGGCCCCCAGCTACCCATGGATGACGTGAGGCAGTAAGAGCCGCTTCCGGCTGGATTGCAGATCCAGGTGGAGCGTCTCAGTGGACCTGAACTCTCCTGCGTCATTTACACCACAGGGCCACACACTGCGGAGTCAGCAGCACTCTTAACCCCAGATGACGGAGTCCTCCACACCAGTGCCTCCGCCAGATTCTCAGGTGTTGGCCTGGTAATGGCTCCTGGGCCTCCAGGCCAGGGCGGTGAGCTTGAGACAAATGCAGAGAGACAAAGCATCCACCGCCATGTGGCCTCTGTGAGGCTGGGAGACCAGCTCTGTCCACACTCACTGAACGTGCATGTGGCTTGGGGGCTGGCACAATTCGGCTGGGGACTTTGTTGCCTCCATGCCTTAGTCCTTTTCCTGCTGGGGTGACCTGGAGACCAACTGCCCCACAGAAAACTGGTGGAAATAACGTCCCAGTGGAGGCCAGTGTGACTCAAGTACTCGGTCTACTCCAAGGCACTCTGAAGGTCCCGTGACCACGCCATACAACATGGACTGTGGGGACAGGCCGCTCATTGTGCACATGAGGTGACGAGATTCCCAGCAGTCCCAAGCCACAGAAGGTGACAGGAAGCTGGGAGTGAGGCTGGGTGCTTGGAGCACTCTTTCCAAGTCTGCTCTTCCCAGCTCCTGGGAGAGCAGGTCAGATCCGTCTGAAGCTGGTGGACAGGACCACTGCAGCACAATGGGGTCCCACTAGCTTTCCCCCCAATGCCGAATCCCATTAACCACCCTCCTGAACACCCAGGAATTCCGTTTAGCTCTGATTCCAGAGGCGATGGCAAGCGATAGGCTAACAGCTTTTAGATCGGAGGTGGGGGGTTTCCTGGTCTTTGTCCCTTTATCCTTGGATAAACAGGGATGTGATGGGGCCTCATAGGAGCAGCATTGGTGAAAAACTGAGGGACCAAGGTGGGTTCAGCATTGCAGAAGAGCTGGGCTCTGAAGGCAAGGCCCTGAAGACTGGAGGGGGAGGGGGAGAACCAAGGAAGAGGGTATGCATACAGTAGGAGGTGCGCACAGTAGGAAGTATGTACAGTAGGAGGTGCGCACAGTAGGAAGTATGTACAGTAGGAAGTGCGCACAGCGGGACCTGTGATTTGCTCACCCTGTGGCTAGGAGCTGCAGTTGCTACTTTATTAATGCCGTCATCGTGACGTCAGTCTTATACTCTGTGCCTCGTTCTGTTCGGTTTCTTCTGTAGGAGGCGCAGCCCCCACTCAGCTCTCCCCTGTGATGAGCGAGGGGAACTGTCTGGGAAGGCCCTCCAGCAGCTCAGACAGCTTCAGGGTGCTGGGGAATGCTTGGCATGCTGGGACCTCCGAGAGAAGCATTTGGGGAAAGCTCCAGGTCCCAGTATCTACCACTGTTTTCATTCTCTTTCCTGCTTCTGCACAAGGAAAGAGAAAGAAATATCCAGAACATTTTGGACCCCCCCCCGACACCCTAACCTTGCTCTGGTTAACTGGGGGCTGCGCTTGGCTTCGTGTGCTTTCTCTGAGCAGATCTTCCAGTAGGTTCTTGGAGTCCAGCCCTGCAGATGTTCAAGGCTGGGAGTGAAGACCCCCATCCCACCTCTGGGAGAGACTCAGGAGCAGACGCTGCACAGAGCCCAGCAGTGCAGGGCAGAGTAGGTAAGAATGCTGCTCTAAGCAGAAAGTAGCCGATCCCCAAGCCAGGAGATCTACAGCAGGGACACAGCACCGGGTCACAGGTTCCCATCACCCTGGGTCCCGGATGGCATTGAGTGGAAGGATCACTGTCAGCTTACGCGCTTTCAACAGACCGGCATGGTTCAGTGCTGACGTCCAGGATGAGGAAAAAGCAAAAGTCGCCAAGAGCAGAACTCATACCAGGGGCAATTGCACTAATCCACTCCCCAAATGGCTCCTAATCTCTGCTTAGCACAGAGTTTATAAAAAGCCGCTTCCTTCCCAGGGGACCGGTTAGGTAAGAAAAGGGATAGGAAGGCCTCTCTGAACCTGTGCTAGGGCCTCTCTCCACAGAGCAGCCCAGGGGCCTGGGCTGGCTTGCACGGTCACTGCTAGAATCACATGCCTCCAGCCCCTGTGTGGAGTGATAGATGCTCCCCAGAAATGCTCAGGATGGCCTAGGAGCCCAGGCAGTCCCTGGGGGAGCAAGGGGAGTCCCAACCCAGACAGAAGCCAAGGCTGACCCTGCCGTGCTGAGACCAAGCCCTCCCCACAGGTTCATGCTCTGACTGCAGCCTATGGTACCATGAGTGGAGCTGCCAGGGAGTGTGGCCTGGTGGAGGGTCTCTAGCGACAGCTGTACTGCCCACCCTGGCTCTGTTTCCTGGCTGCTCCTCCACAGTATCCCCTCCTCCGAGGATGGCACTCTCTCACACACGCCATGAAGAAGACAAACCCCTCCCTTAAGCTGTTCCTGTCAGGTGTTTGGTTGTAGCAACAAGAAAAGCAGTGCAGAAGTAGAGGTGGGTAGCAGGGGATAGTTGACCTGTCACAGGCGGCCTGGCGGTGAACGTCCAAGCAGGCAGAGCTGCACGAGGGATGGCCAAAGGGCTTGGACCTGGAAAACGGTGATGCTGGGGTGAGCTAAGTGCCAGTGGGCGTACACTTTCAATGTGACCACTGGAACTTGCTGAGTGCGAGCCCTTCCTGTGAGTTGAGCTGAGCTCTTTCTGGATGCATTCAAGCCACTCTTTACGACTCCTGAGTCCTTTCCGGAAACCAAAACACACCTGTTGCCACGGACGTGAACCCTACCTGGTGTGACTCAGAGCTCCGGCACTCCTCCCCAGGATGGCTTGCAACAGTGGGAGGCAGAGCAGGGTGATGAAGGTGGCAAGCATGAGGCCCCATTGCCCCCTCACAACGCGCACGAGACTAACGGCTGCACCCCTGGCTGGACTGGGCAGGCACCCCCAGGGCTGCTCTGGTGACTCTGCCAGACCTGAGACTTGCTTAGCCCTGCTCTGCCTCAGTTTACCCATCTGTGAAGTACAGCTAATGATATTCCCTGACCTCAACGGACTGCTGAGAGTGTCTGTTAATTACAGTACTTGAACTGCTGGGCAGCTGCACATGGAGAGGGCAGAAGGGGAACTGGTGATTTTCAAGCTCATTGGTGCCTCACAACCCACATCCCTCACCACACACTGAGGTACACACTTACCACACACACTGCACCTCAGCACACACACACACACATGCACCAGCAAACACAAATGACACAGGCAAACATGCACACAGCACACACACACATCAGATACATATGCACACACTCCAACATACACAGACACCAGACCCAGACACACATATGCATACATACACAGACACCAGACAGACACACAGACACACTCACAAACATACAAGACACACATACCAACACACACCAAACACATACACATACTAGGCATGCACACACATACACACATAGACAGACATAGAGATATAGGCACACACATGCATACACACACACACACACACACACACACACACCAGACATGGACATTACACACACCAAGACACACATATCAGACACACATACACATACCAGAAGCACAGAGAGAGTGAAGGCAAACACCCAAGGTGTGTGCACATACGAAGACACATCACACCCCCTCACACACACAGATGTATGCACACATAAATATGCATCCACGAATGCTCATACTCCACATACCCTAGTGTCACATACACACACATATACACAGACACACATGCACGCGCACACACATAGCAACTCATGCACCTCACACACTCCTAGACACAGAAACTCTCTCCTACACCCTTCCCCCATGGAGGTCCCCTGAGAACGAAACCTTCAGCCCCACAGACACGCTGGACGCCACAAGCCCAGCTCTGCCAGAAACGCATTCACTCTGCTGGTGGCCAGAGTCTCAGGAGCTCAGCCCCAAATCCACAGGCACAAGCTTTGGCACTATGGCCACCTGCGTTCATGACAGTGGCTTGGTGACGTCCTCAGAGCGCGTCCTGGGGGGGGTGATGGGTGGCAGCTCAGGACCCGGGTGTCCTCTGTGGGAGGGAGCTGCAGGTGGGAACCATGGCAGGGGGCAGTGCTGCAGAGCCAGCTGGGCTGGCACCGGGGATGCGGCTGCAGCGGCCGCCACAGCCCAGCCTGGTCATCGTCCTCTGGGCCCCACAGCCTCTGTCTGCGTTTTCCCCGGGTCTCTCTGGGTTCTGGATGTTTTCCTGTAGCCAGGCCTCCCCTCAGGACCCTGGGCCCTGCACACAGCTCCCACAGGGCCACCTGGTCCAACACCCTATTTTTGTAGTGGTCTCTCTCCCCTCCATGTACATCAAGAGACTTTCCCCAGAATGTTCCCCTGTTCTGAACTTGAGGGCCACAGTGGGAGCCCTGGGCACTGCCTCTGAAGCCCCTCCCAGCAGCCCCTGGGGACAGATGGACCTGATGCCCTCCCAGCTGCTTCACTTTGGGGGCTGGGGAAGGCCTGGGTCAGCGAATCCTCTGATGTCTCCTCCTGAAGTCCCTCCCCTTCTCCTTCAGCCCTCCTCAGCTTCTTTCACAAGACTCCAGTCCATGCTTCTCACTGCTCCAGGGCAGGGCCCTGCTGTGTCCTGTCATCTGCCACCTGCAATCCCACCTGACCTCACTCCAGACCTTGGAGCTCCTGGACTTGTGGGAGGGGCTCCAGACTGCCCCCTCCTGTGGCATCCAGCCCAGGACAGCTCCGCAGCCTCTGCCTAGCCAGAGCCGGGGGCTGCCTGGCCTGCAGCTAGCCTACCCCAGGACAGACTCAGCTCTGGCTTGCTTCCCTGTCTGTTCGACTTGTTGCCTCCATGGAGAGACTCAGACAGGGCTGGGAAGAGTAAAGGGGAGGAACAGAGCCCTCAGCAGGGGCTTGAAATGACCTCCTGGGTGGGATCTGTGCCAATCAGCCCACCAGCCCATGCTGGGCATTCAAAGCCAGGCAAGGGCCCAGGAAGCCTGTGGGCACAATGCCACAGCACCAGGGACCTAACAGGGCCATTCCATCACCAATTTCTGGGATTTTGAAACAGTGTCGTAAAAATAAACATGCTTGCTCTCTTCCTGTGTAATTGGCTCCCTAAAGAATCCTCCGCATCACGCAGCAGGAAGTGTTCCTCAGGATCTGAGCACAGCCTAGAACTTTCTCTTTGTGGACGGGGGAGGGGAGGGGCTGGGTCTACACCACAGAGCTAGCATGGTCCTCTGAGAGAGCTAGAGCCTGATCCCGATGCAGAGTCTCCACAAAGGCTGCCTCCAAGTGCAGGGACATCACTTGCAGGTAGGGATGCAGAGGCCTGCCTGGAGACCAACTCTAAACATCCATTCACAGATGCACAGCTGTGGAGCTGGAGGGACGGTTCAGTGGGATGAGCACAGGCCGGCAGTTCTTGCAGGGGACCAAGGGTCAGTCCTCACCACCCCCGTGGGTTCACAGCCATCCTAAACCGCAGTTCTTGGGGAAGTTCTGGGGAAGCCCTTTTGGTTTCTGTAGGTACCGGGCAAGCATGTGGTGCACACAGACACATGCATGCAAACACTCACACACATGAAGTCCAGTATCCAACTGTGAAGTTGAAAAGCTGCCTCTGGGGTTAAGAGCACTGGCTGCTCTCACAGAGGACTCAGGTTGATTCCCAGCACCCACATGGCATCTCACAACCCTTTATAACTTCCATTTTAGAGGAACCTGTGCCCTCTTCTGGCCTCTGCAGGTACTGCACACACACGGTACATGAACACACACATAGGCAAAACACCCATCACATAAAACTTTGTTAAAGATATTAAGTTGTTGGCCTTATGTAGCACAGTTGGTAAAATGCTGGTGTGGCATGCACAAAGCCCGGTACTCCATTCCTAGCACACCAGGCATGGTGGTGTGCACCCATAGTCCTAGCACACAGATATAAGGCAGAATAGTCACAAGTCCTCCACTACACATCAAATCAGAGGCTGCCCTATCCAAAGCCATAAGTGAAATCCAGGAGTCTCCCAGAAGTCCTCACGCGGTCCTCAGTGACAGGTGTCATGCTGAGCACACAGTGGGGTGGTCGCTGTGACCGAGGTGGGCGGAGTCACCCTTTACACAACCAGCAGCAATGTGGACCAGGAAGAAAGCCACCAAAAAGTGGGTGCTGGGAAACTGAGGTAGCCCTGGCTGGCTCTGACCAGCTACGAAAGCACCCATTCTACTTCTGACCGGGGTGGGGAGACATTCATTCCAAAGCCACCCACAGCATTCCAGAGGAGAGGGTGGCAGGAAAGAGCTGGTGGCGGGAAAGAGCTGGTGGGGCCTTCCTTCCTCCAGTCAAGATGGCCACAGCAGAGGGCAGGGACCAGCGCCCACTGCCTGGCACTGAGTCCCATCCTGGCTGTGCTGTTTATTAGCTGTGTGGCCTGACGTGGTCATGCAGGCTCTCTGCTTTCCCTGAGAAAGGGGGTGAGTGAAATGCCTCAAGACGCCAATGCCACTAGGAAGAACATCAGGTCTTGAAGATAAGGACTGAGAATGTGATTGCCACTTAGCTCAGTGCCACACTCAGTGTCAGGACCCACAGATGCCCCTGGGCAGGGCACTGGCTGGGGACTACAGTGCACGCGGCACAGTCCTTCCAAAGAAACTGGATCACTTGGGTCATCATGCTTCTTCCCCATGCAAAGTGACCAACGGCCAACAGAAGTCAGAACTCTGTTCAGCCCAAAGCTGGGAAGGAGTCTGGCTGGTGGGGCTGACCCAGGTTTGCTCACAGGACCCAAGCCCAGGAAGGCCATGGCAGCCTGGGCTCCTGGCATCCCACAGCTCCAGAAGGTGATGAATAGTGCCCAGGGGACTGGCCTGTTCTGCCAGGAAGGTGACTGTCAGCTTTGCCCTCCCTTTTGTAACAGCAGGTCTCCTCAGCTCCAGGCTCCCACAAGAACAGTCTTATCTGGGATTCCGAGTCCTTCTGCAGAGAGAGAGACCCATGCTCTCTGGGGCTTGCCTGGAGCTCTGCTGTGCACTTCAGGCTCCGTGCATCTAAATAATGGTCCTGGCTACAGGACGCTCGTTCACGGGAAGGAGGACAACGAACCCCTTGTGGAACCCTGATGGCATGCACCCCCTCTCCAGCTCCAAGCACTGAACTGGCCAAGAGCCATCTTCTAAAGAGCTAAAATGTCCCTGTCCACGGTGTCTCAGTACCAAGAAGAATGGAAAATTCTGTCCTTGACTAAGCACACCAACACACAGCACTGTGTGGGACACGGAGGACACGTAATAAATGTTTATGGAAGGAGAAGTGAGCGACTAAACAATGGTCTCTGCAGGGAACATGTCTCCTCAGAGACCAGCCAGGAGTGGACACCAGCCAGCTGGCCGTGCATTCCACATCAGCCTGAGGACACACGAGGAGCTTCCTGGGACACTGAGGCCCCACTGCTGCTGTCATGAAGTGGACTGGCTGGGGAAACAGCCCAGTGGCTAGGGCGCTTGCCACACAGCACGAGGACCCAGAACTCACACAAAGGCGCACAGCAGGGAACGCCTGCCATCCTAGCACACCTATGCAGAAATGAGAGGGGCACACGGGAGGGTCAGCACCAGCCTGCAGCCGGATAGCCTGGCACACAGCTGGGAACAACAGACTGCCTCAACACTGAGGTTCTTCTCTGACAACCATGGCACAGGTGTGTGTGTGTGTGTGTGTGTGTGTGTGGTCACACACATTAAAATACAAGAACAATGAAGGCAAAGGCAATGAGAGCAATGCTCACACAGGCACACATACAAATAGCAAATAGACACACTCTGTGGTATGTCTAGAAAGTGGAATACTACTCAATAATAAAAAAGAGTGAAAGCAACATACGTCCACACGGGCAAACCCTGACACGGGGAGACTGAACAAAGCAAGCCAGATTAAACACACGCACACACACACACACACTAAGGGTTCTGCCTGCAGGGTATTTTGGGACAGGGGAATCCAGAAAGACAGCCAGATCAGGGGCTGTTACGGGAGGATCCAGTATCGGAATCAACCAGGCGCAGCAAGAGGGAGGCTGCCAGGGCTGGACCTGTGCTGCCTGAGGCTGTGGAGACAGCAGCTCCGTCAGCCAGCTGACAGGATCTTTAAACTCAGGGACTTCACAATGTGTACAATGTGCTTCAGGCTCACAGACACCAGGAAGGGACAGCCTGCCCAGCCGTGTAGTGAGGGCCAGGCCCACAGCTTAACGCTCTCCTGCACGCTCTCTGGGAAACATACAGCAAGTCACGAGTGAGTGCCCTCCTGAGGGACCTCCCAGGTGTGGTGACAAGTACTTCTATTTATGAAGTAGATTGAACAGCAATGTCTGTGTCACAGAAATGTACACGCACACACACATGCATGCACACAAATACACACAGGATGCAAAATAATCTCCCATTCCGAAAACACTTCCCTGAAAACTGTGTGTGCCAGAGAGCTGTGATTTCCGTGTCAGCTGCACCTGGGGCTAAATCCACAGTGCTGACGAACTTGTCACCACAGCTCAGATTTCTTGATTTTATTTATTTATTTTCTTCTCTTTTCTTTAAAGGCCGATAAGAAACTTAAGAAAGGGACTGAGAAGCAAATTTTACATAAAACTAAAGGCCACAGGGTGCAGTGGGAAGAGGAGCAGTGAACCTTGCAGTCCGTGAAACCTGGTTCAAACCCCAGCTCTTCCACTTGCTGTGTGGTGTCAGGTGAGTGAACCTGCCTCACTCTGCCCCGTTTTCTTCCTGAGGAGGAATGAGGGCAGTCATTCCTGTTTCTCATGAGTGCCATGAGGAAGGGCTAAGAGGAGATAGATCAGGTGTCAGGCTGCAGCTGGGCACAGAACCAGGTGCAAAAGGCGGGGGATGTATCCGTCTGAGGACATGGGGTGCAGACGAGGTCGCCGCCACGTCCAAGGCGGGGCTTCCTGTCCTCTGATTTCAATCAGCCTGTGCTGTGGCCTCCCTCCTCTGCCCCAGTTCTTTCCTACTAGTGCCAGAAAGTGCGGGCCAGGGCCGTTCCTGCCTCTGCCTCAGCCTCCCTCCCACTCCGTCTCACTGAATCGGAAAAAAGTCACTGCTTGTTTGTTTTCACATCTGACTTCGGATCTCCGAGTCTGGTCTCAGAACGCTGGAGCCAATGTAGGGTGGTAGGACTGACCTCAAAATGGCTGCCCTATTTTCAGAGCTGACCTGGTTTACGTAAGGACCTGGGCAGCCCGTCTGATCCTGTAATTATGCGGCAGGACACTTGTTAACGCCACTGAGCTCAAGCTCCCACGCTCTGCCCCACCTCACTCCGAGCCCTGCAGCAGCCACTCACAGGGTCCGCTCCCTGGCTCAGATCTGCCGTCAGCCTTGTAAAGAAGCACCGCTGTCCTCCAAGTCGCCCGTCTCCCGATCTGCGGCCGGAGAAGGCCAGCACGCAGGCGCACACCGTCTCCCGATCTGCGGCCCGGAGAAGGCCAGCACGCAGGCGCACACCGTCTGCAGGTGCCAGTCTCCCACACACGAGTAAACGGCGTCAGCTTGCTTTCCTTAATTAAACGTCTGCTTTGAAGCTCACCGTACACTCACTCCCATGGCCACATGAAGCGGGTGACCTCCGGTGCACCCGTTACCCAGTTCTCGCTCCTGGGACATCTTGAGAGACTACAGTAAATAGTACAGTCAGGTTCCCGACACTGACAGCACCACCACCTCCAAGATGCCCCTGCTGAGCCTGCCCCTGGGCGCTGAGGCCCGGTCTGTGTGCGGCTGTGCCTGTCTGGAAGCGGGTTACCCACCGTGTGAGGACGAAAGGCGAGACACGGGTGCACGGCAGGTGCAGGCGTTCAACCCTGGAAGACCTTGCCAAGACCTTCTCGGCACAGCAGCGACACTTGCCTCCCATCCGCGCTGCAGGACTGGCCCAGTGTCTCACGCTCCGGCCAGCGTTTGGCAGAGCCAAGTTTGTTTTCCATCGCAGCCATTCTGACGGGCGGGCAGTGTGTCTTTCGAGGGGGGGGGGCTGAGACGTTTCCTCGCAGCTCCCAAGTGAAGTGTCTTGGGCTTTGGGGTCGTGTAAACGTTTTTGCCTGTGAATGGGCCCTCTGCCGATTTCCATTAGTGCAGTTCTAGGTTTCTGCCTTACGAAGAGCAACCCTTACCAAACACCAACTCCCACTGTGCTCCCGTGTTTTCAGCTTAAGACAGTGGTTCTCCCACAGACTGTAAACATTTTGTATCTGTGTGTTTGCATGTGTGTGCACATGTTGCTAAGTGTGCATGCACATGTGTGTATCCTCATGGAGGCCAGAGCCTGTCTCTCGCCCAGCTTGCTGCCCTGCTGTGCTGGCTGTCCAGGGACCCTCTCCTCTGTTCTGAATGCACTGGTACACAGGTTGACACTGCCTCTCTTAGTTTTCTGCATGGGTTCTGGGGATCCAAACTCAGGGTCTCATGCCACACAGTGAGGACGTTAGCGATGGGCCACCTCCTCAAGGCCCAAACTCAAAGTTCTGACAAGGTCTAACTTGTCTGAAGACTATTCCAGAAGAACTTGTTTCCTAAGTTCTACAGTTCTGCATTTGATACTGTGAAACGTTCAGCACTGACTTGTTACTAGGGTGTGGGAGCTGAGGTCCAGTGTTCTTCCGCTGGGTGTGTAGCTGCACCAGCCCCATAAGCCATCTTCCTGCCATTGAATCTGAACCTTTGTCAAGAGTCAGCCAGGCAAGGGCTTGGCTCCACTCCTGAGTCTGCTCTGTGTCTATGACCGACGTGTCTCCATGTTCACAGACATCACCCTTGTCATATAAGGACTCTCACCATCAGGTAACCTATTTCCCTTGGCTTTACGTGGAAACTCACCCTTAAGGATACACAATTTTTGTTGAGCTTTGGATGAGAGTGGTGCTCACGGCTTACCAACCCGAAGAGAACTGATGCCGTCTCATTCATGAACATGGTATGTCTCTACTCACTTCTCAGACATCGCTTATGGTGCTATATAGTTTCCAGGACAGAGAGAGCCAACAGTCAATTCGTTTCTTAGCTATATCCACAACTGTTTTATTCTGAGCCCCTGGAATGTGCCCCCAACATGTGTCAAAGGTATGGCAGTCATCCTATGATGCTATTGAGAAGTGGTGAGCTCTTGGGTGTTGGGACGGTGGGAGGTAGTTAGGTCATTGGGGTATGCACTGGAAAAGGATAACCATTAGTTTACCAGCCTTTCCCAGCTGCTGCGAGGAGGGTAGGCAGTCTACGCTGCCACGTTCCAGTCTTCATTTTCTTGTTACCCCTGACTCAAAGCAACAGACTGAGTGATCGTGGTTTAAAAGCACTGAAACTGTGAGCTGAAATAAATCTCCGTTCTTTTAGGATGATCTTAGCATTTGTTAGAAGAAAGGGAAGCTGACAACATGGTCTTCTAGTTGGCTTCAGCTGTCAACTTAGCGTAGCCCCGAGTTCTAAGTTGGACCCTCAAGAATCGCCTCCATCACAGTGGTCTGTGGTTGTGTCTGCAGGGCATTTCCTTGATGGGTGTAGGAGGACACAGCCCCCTGTTCACAGCTCCATCACAGTGGTCTGTGGTTGTGTCTGCAGGGCATTTCCTTGATGGGTGTAGGAGGACACAGCCCCCTGTTCACAGCTCCATCACAGTGGTCTGTGGTTGTGTCTGCAGGGCATTTCCTTGATGGATGTAGGAGGACACAGCTCCCTGTTCACAGCCATCATAGGTAGGTGAGTCTCAGCTGTATAAGAAGGTGACTAATGTCAGCCGGAGAGCCAGCCAATCTGCAGCACTCCTTCACAGTTCTGGTGCACACCCTGCTTGAGCGTCTGCCCTGACTTCCCTCAGTGGTGAACCTATAAGATGAAATAAATCCCTTTCCCAAAGTCGCTTTTGACTGCGGCGTTCTTCACAGTGCGAGAAAGTGAACTGAAATTTGCGGTGTCGTGTTTCTCACTTCGCTACCATGTGTCCATTGCCAATGGATGGAAATACAGCGACTTCTGTGTATTTACCGTGCTTTCTGTGACCTTAATGGAACTCATGCAGAGGCTCCAACAAGGTGATTTTCAATCAACTGCATATCATTTTTCCCATGCCATCGAAAAAGGATCGTTTTCCCTGTATCTGTCTGCCTGTAATTTCCTTGTGTTCCTGTGTTGAACTGGCCACAGCGTCTGCTGTGGAGTAAGAGTGATGGCCGTGCACACTGCCCAGGTGTGTCCAGTCTCAGAAGAAATGAAGCCAGTTCTCACTGTCAAGAATGATGTTAGTCATGGGCCAGCACAGATATTCATTATCAAGCTAAGAAAACAGAAAAACCTGCTCGTATTCTGAAAGCTGGCATGAAAACAGGTTGAATTTTATCAGGTTTTCTTTCTGTCTCCACTGAGATGCTAGCTTGGCTTTTTCCTTTAGCTTTTTCATATGGCAGCCTGCACCAGGTCAGATAGCAAACCATCCTTACATTCTACAGAACGACCCTCACTTCTCTTATGAGCCTTTTTTTAACCTTCTGCTGACATCTATTTACTAATATTTAGTGGAGACTATTTTTGTTGGAAGAGATGGCTCGGCAATTCAGAGTCCTGGCTGCTCTTGTGGAGGACCCTGATCCCGTTCCCAGCAACCACATGGAGACTTACAAACATCCCCCAACTCCAGTTCCAGTGGATCTGGTGCCCTCCCCTGGCCTCTTTGGGTACTGCACGCATGTGCTCCACTTACCTACTTGCGGGAAAGAACATTCATACACAGGAAATGAATGTTTTTTAAAATAATATTTTGTGCATTTTCATGGATATTATTAGTCTGTAGAGATGTGTGTGTGAGAGAGCTTTGACTTTGATCTCAAAATGTCTCATAAAATGAGTTCAAAAACGTTCATTTCTCAACAGCCTTTTACAGCTGCTAGGCTGCCTCTGCTGGGACCCCTGGCCCTTCTTCAGCATACACTTTTCTGAATCAGACAGTGCTGGAAACACACGGAAATGACGTCTACAGTCTAATGATACTGTGGCTCGCCAGCCAGTACCACACCCCTTCTCCTCCACTGGCACTTTGCTCCTACAGCCCCAGGCATCTGGGAGCCTCTGGCCTTCTTTAGTGGAATCTGAGCTGCAGCTGTGGAAAGCCATATGTCAGTGGAACTGTAGCCTTGGGTCTGCCCAAGCAAAGCCACGTGGCCTGATCCTCTGAGACTGAAGTTTCACAAGCTTGAAGGTGGGAACCCGTGCCCCGCTAACAAAGCCAGCGACTTGAAAGGTCACCGATTCAGAGCTCATCGCTTCCTGCCTGGCTTACACTTCAAACTGTAGATGTTTCCTGCCACCCAAATTCTTTTTCTGAATCCTTGAGGAGAGGTGGCCACAAGTGAGCCCTGAGGTTCAGCCGGGTCTTCAGGATTCAGACCCTGGGTATGTTCTTGTCTGCTCATCTCATTTTACAAGCTAAGCTCCAACCCACAGAAGCTGGGCCTGGCCGTCTGCTTAGTGCCAGAAGTGAGCCCACCAGCCCCCTGGAGACCCTGCCTCTCTGTGTCAGCAGCAGCAACCAGGCTGTGACCGCACATCACAGCATCTCGTTCAGACTCCATCCTGAGATGGCTCAAGTCTCCTTCTTTGGGAGGAAGGGGCCTGAAAGCTGATTCTTCTCCCAGTGAATAAACCACTAATGACAAATGATCTGATAGACACTGATCTTCAAATTCCCCAAAACACACACATACACACACACACACACACACACACACACCACATACAAGCGCACACACACAATTCTGGTGCAATATTTCTCTTCTATGAAGCCTTGGGTGGCATCTGTATCAGGTGCCGAGTGTAGGGACAGATAAGGTGGGTCCGTGCAGCCTACAGGTCTCAAGAGGCAGCCTGGGTTGCCTGTGTCTATGCTATATAAATCACTTCAGCAGATACACAGCCCACCCCAGTGATGTCTGGGCACACACAGAGGGAGGGCCCTTGAGATGTCTCCCACAAGGGTCTCACAGGGGTCAGCTCATCCTTCCCTGGGTAAGCTAAGCCCTTCACATCTGCTGCTCTCATCTCCCACCAACCACCTCCGCATTCTGACTTCAGGAGGCTGCTGTGACAAGGCAGCAGACAGCCTGTCCCTTAGGTCCCTAGAGTTTGACAACTGTTTGAAGTGAGGGAAAGACACCCAGGGGTCCAGCTGCCTCAGCTGCCTCAGCAGCTCCACTCTCTAAACTAAGGGTCTCTGAAGACATCAGGGCCACCCCTACCTCCACGATAACCAGGTGCAGCCTCAGCCAACACAGAGAAAGGGCCCCTCAGGAGCCCTCAGTGCTGAGGAGAGCTGTAGCCAGAACTGGCCGTGGAGCCTATGCTGAGTCAGCTCTGTCAAGGGGCAGGCTTGAGGGCAGAGGGGGCAGGCTTTGAGAAAATTACTTTCCTCCTGCCTGTGTTTCTGTAGGAAGGATGTGCTCTGAGCCAATGTCCCCCACAATGGCCACTAGTCCCAGATGGTTGCTGGTGTCCTGAGAAGGGCACGGGACACCTCATTTGAGATTTGTATGGAGTCACTATCACAACTTGAGATTTTATGTTGACTCACCATGGCATACTACTATTTGTCTAGACTAAACAAAATGGATTCTTAGTGGCTAATGGAAACATCAAAGTCGCTGTTCAGCCCATACTCCATGTGTTCTGCCCTCTAAAGAGCACCTTACCTGAGAGCCATCATTGGTCAGTGACATCTCTGAAGGCAAAAGGACTGACGTGTGGGTTGGGCAAAGCATCTGTGGGCACCTGTCCTCCATGCACAAGTCGAGGATATGAGATCCGTGAGGTGAGTGGGCAGGTGAGGGCAGAGCTGGGTACTTCCCTCGCAGGAGCAGAGCAGCAGGCAAGTCTCATCCGGGTCCAGTTCTACCACACACACTTAGCACAGCACGCAGGCACGTCGGTGTGTCACAGCCCACTAGCAGACTCCTCCTTCAGCTTCCTCTGCACCCACAGACACTCAGCACAGATCTATCCTCAGAATGAGCTGGACCCAACAGGGAGAGAAGAGGCACCAGCAGACTGCAAAGGCAGACACGCCTTTGCCCACCTTGCCCCTCGGGGCTTCCCCTTCCTCACCCACTGACTCCTTCCTCCCCAACCCCGCTGCCAGACAGACACCAGCCCCTGCTCTCCTCTCACCCGCAAGCACCCTTTCTCCCAAGTAGTTAAAAGTCTGATACTGTCTCCCATACTGAGCTGATAATGACCGAAAGAGCTAAGGGATTGTTTTGTCGACCATGTCTGTATTCTAATTGTGAAAAAAAATCTCTAAGCCGAAGGACTGCATCTCTAATGGTAAAAATCCAATGATGTGATTCAACCCCAATAAGCCAGGTTGAAGAAGCGATATCTACTTGGAGCAGGAGAACGCCTAAGCCTAAGGCTGAAAACTCTCCTGGATTTCAGTAGAGAGCCAGGGAGAAGCACAAAAGTGGGACTTGATAAAATAGGGGCACTGTGCCATGCTGACACATTTAAGCTTGTACAGGCATTTCCCCTGCACCTACCACTTGGCTGGCTATCTTGCCAGGAAGCAATGAGGAAGGAGGCAGCCCGGTGGACCCCAGGCCCTGGCAACCCCTCCAGCACAACCCAGGATGCTCCTGTGAATGCTACCAAGCCTCTCTACATGACATCATCCCCCACTGTGTCCAGGCCCCACAGCAAGGTGCACGCGCCTGCCACTGTTGATGCCCCTTCTCAGCAGCCCCTGGGGTCAATGGCAAGCAGGACTAAGGAGTGAAGACAACACTCTGACAGAACAGCCAGCCAGACTCAGGGCCACGCCCAAGCAACTGGCCAGAAGGCTGGCAACAGGAGCGGGAGGGGGCGACAGGGGTGCACACCCTACCTCTCTCAGGTCAATCCTAAGAGCAGGAAAAGTGTGTCAAAAGACAGTGAGCAGACTGAGACTGTCATCAAGCCAAGCAGGGAAGGTGAAGGTGACAGATGCCATGAGCCATCTGAATGGTGAATCCCAGCTCTGTGTCACAACGTTTTCATGGAACAGAAGGGATGAAGGTGGAGGAAGGGGCATCCCACAGGGTGTGGGTCGCTTCTCTTCCCCTTCACCGGCCCTGGCCCCAGGAAGAAGGAGAGGGAGAAGAGGGGAAGAGATGGAAAAGGGTACAGGAGATCTGACCTTTACAAAGTACAATTTCAAACACTGCCCTTCACTCTGGCTTCTCCTCTGGCAAAGATTTTAGGGGATCCCACAGATCCATTGTGGATTTATGGTTCTCTCCATCATCCTTGGAACTTTTTGCAAAAAGTGAGGGGCCAGAAGGACTTTCTAGCCACCTTCCTGCACCTGCCTGTCCCACTTAAATCAGGCCATCTGCCCACAGCTCAGTAGCTGCCACACTGCTCTCGTGTGGACCCAGGATTCTCCAAGTAAGCCCTCATGGCCTACCCTGAAGATGCACCCCATACTCCTGGCTGATGGTGGGTGGGGAGCAGGCTACTGTCCTGGTAAGTGTCCTCAGCAACCAGCTCAATCCCATGGCTGTTCTGACCCTCCCCCTGACCTGGGTGGACATCAGGGGACCCAGGGGCCACTAAAGGACCCTGGGCTCTGATAGGGGCACACCGTGGCCTCACTCACTATTCCAGGCAGCTTAGCTGAGTTAATCTGAGTTACATAATAACAGCTCCCCACTAGCATTTTGTGAGTCACCAGCCCCTCTGAGTTCCTGGAAGGGGTCTCAGAGGAGGAACGAGCCTGGTTTGCATAGCACCGCTCTGGCCCCGAGAGCCCCCAGCCTGTCTCCCCCTCCGTCTGCCAGGCAGGAGGCAAGCGAAACCCTTTCCGGCTAGACTTCAAACGCAGGAATCTAGATCAAGGATATATTTGGCTCTCTGAGCTGATCTTTACATCAGTTTGGTCTCTGCTGACTTGTAACCCTTTGAAGCAAACCTAGCAACCATGTATTAAAATCATGTGACTCCCACGTAACCCCTAGAGAGATGCCCCAGTCTCAGGAGACCCACAGCATGGGGTTCCAAATCCATAGGCTCTGTGAAAACCCAGGGTTCCATGGCACGGTTTGAGCATTTGTTTATTTCCCAAGAATGCTCAGGGCAGTGTCTAATGATCACCTGCTTTTGTTGGGGTCAGAAATGATGATGCGACTACAAGGCTGGGTGGGAACAGCTAGCCCCCAGGTGAGCCCAGTGAGGAGGAGGATGCAGACCACAGAGGGACGAACAAGCTGTCCTGTCTCCAGGGACCAACAGTAGACATCTCAGGGAGGTGTGGAGCCGCTTGTGAGCTGCGCGCCCTGCTTCTTTCCCCAAGGCACAGAGGAGAAGAAAGCCGGGGAATAAATAAACAAACAGGCAGGGAAGGGGGTTGCTACCAACTCCTCCACTTGGCCCAAGGCTGAGAGAGAGTGGTGGGGTGTGCTGACGGTGCTGGAAGCTTCCCACTACCTTCTAAATTTACCATTTATCCCAGCATTATCATCCCGGTGAGTATCATGGCCTCTGACCCTAGATGGATCCCAGTTGCAATCAGTTTAGTAGCAGCAGCTGGAAATGAGAGAGAGCCAGCATTCACCCAGTGCCCAGTGTTTGCGGGCAGAGCATTGACTCCATCCACTGACGGCTGGCTGCGCAGCCCCAGCTGCTGGGGCTTTATGCTGAGGCTAGTGACAGCCAGCCCTGTGGGTCCCTGCCGGGAAGCCCAGACACAACACAGCACACACTGGGAGAGCTTGAGAAAACTGTGAATTGTGTTCTTAACATGTACTCAGGGCCTCCCTAGCACAAGGCATGCCGACCGCTCAGGGTTGGGAGACAGGGATGGCTGGGAGGAACAGGGCCAGGCTTGAATCTGTCTGCCTGGTCTTAAACACAACCCAGCAAAGGCTGTGGGTGCTCGTTCCCGGCTACTCCACACAACCCCATGAGGCCACAGTCTCTTCAGGTCAACGGAGGAGGCAACCAGGGCCAGACCTGGGGATCTGGACTGCCTGCTCAGTGAGCGCACACTGTGCCCCACCAGCCCTCCCTCTCCCCGGTGCTCAGGGACCTGTCAGCTCTGCTGGCCCCAAGGCTTCAAGGACTACCTCTCTCCCGACTCAAGGGAGTCCTGATACAACTCCCACCAACAGACAAACAAAAGCAGGAAACCCAACTCCGTCTGCTCCTGCCTCCAAGCATCCAGGCTTGCGTACAGCTTAGCTCCAGCCCAGAAGCCACCAAGCCTGGCTCCGAGTGGGAGCAAGGAAGCCCCTCCCTCAGCTTGCAGGCAGCCTCCTTTTCCCAGGCAGAAGGAGCGCTGCCTTCTGCCACCTCTGCTGGAAGTGACACCTGTCCTAACCAGGCTCCAAGCTTGGCAGCGAGATGCCCAGTGCTCACCCAGGGAGCAGTGAGGAGCGGAGAGCAAGCTGCGACGAAGGGCTGCCAGGCAGAAGTGCAACTCCCGAGCTCAGGCTCCGTGAGCCTGTCCAGAAGGAACAAAACCGCCTAGAGCCTGTGCTACACGTTCAGGGTTAGCTCTCCTATCGGGACTGCTGAGAGTAGCAGCTCTTCCTCGGGGTTCTATGTGTAGAAAATCTTGCATGCTAACATCTGGCAGGGAGGGACCCTAAAAGGTCAAACTTCAAAACCCCCAACAGAATCGTTTCTGAAAGCCTGGCTGTGCTCACGCGCAGCTATTGTTCTGTGGTAACTGCTCGAAGGAAGTCTGTCCGCCTGGAATTTGTTCTCTCCCCTTTATCAGAATATCCTGCCCTTTCTTTCTCTCTAACAACTTGTGCAGGTAAGTTGCAAGCAGGTGCCAGCCTGCAGCTCCGGAAGCAGCGAGGAGCTCAAGCTGCCTCTCGGCAGGGCCGGGAGGGAATCCACTGGGTTGCCCCTTAAGCCCTGGGATTTGCTGAGCACTGGGACAGTCGGAGGAGAAGGGCAGACTTACAGACAGAGCACCGAGAGGAGCTCATGCCGAAAGAAGCTGCCCTTGCTTCCTGTGGTCCACACCCCAGAATTACGGAGCCTAAACCTCATCTCACCACAGTCTATGGATGGACTGAGGCTCGGCCAGGGCCCCACACCCAGCAGGTCGACCTGATGATTAACCTCTTAGAGGCCACAGCGCAAACAAACCCAGCCACCAGGAAAAGGAGTGCCAGTAATGACGTGTGACAGCCTTCACCAGATGCTGCTGACCCGCATGCATCCCTGGGCGCCAAATCTACTCGCAAATCAAGGGCAGCTAGAAAACACTCGCATGCCAGTCTCTTTCAGACTTCTCAAAATCAGGTCGCGCACATGTCCCTCCCTCCTTTGGCCCCACTTTCTCCCCAGCTTCATGCCGGTGGGGGTGGCTGAGGCAGCCTGCTCTAGCAGCCACAGGCCCCTTGCGTCCTCAACACGGGAGCGCAGTGCATCCCAGTGGACAAACACCAGAAGCGCAAGCAGCCCTTGTCAGCTTCCATCTGTGTCGTTCAGCCGAAGTCCCAACCCCCGACCCAGGCGCTGCAGCTCTGGCTGGAAACCCCTTATATGGGGGCAGGGGCAGTAGGCTCTCTGCTCTGTAATAGGTGCGGTTGCGTGCTGAGGACCCCAAAGCCGCCCAGAGCAGGACCCAGAGAAGCCAGAGCGATTCGCTGGATGGGCAAAGTTTGCAGAGAAGGGTCTTTCTGGCCAGCCCCATCACCGCGCTGGGCTTGAGTTCCTGCTGGCCCGAAAGTCCCGGACACAGACAAGCCCTGTTCGCCTGTGTGCCTGTGAAGGGTGCTTAGAAGAAGTTGCCTGTTCTCGTCACACTCCCCTAGAATCCAAGCTCTCCAGACCCAGCTGTCCGCCAGCTGCCTGCGACCTTCTGCCCGGAGGTCATCCCGAAGCGGCTGGGTAGGCAGCTGGGCTCCTACTACAATCCTGTTCAGGGGCCCCGGTCCCGAGGAACCAAGAGGAGAGCTGGCCCAGCGGCTGTAGGGTTCTGGGCTCCCCGAACTCCACTGCAAAGCTGCTCGGGAACAGGGAGGGTTGCTGGCTCTCCCGGGCAGCGCCAACGTCAGCCCCGGCCCCCGAGTCCGCCGCGCCCAATGGCCCGCAACTCGCTCCGGGCTCCCGAGAGAGGCGCGCCGGGGCCGCCCGCCAGGACACTGCGCTGCTGGCGCCCCGAGCCGCGGGCGCGCCTGGCCAGCCCCGCGGCCAGGTCACTGGGGCGAGCGCCCCTGCCTGGACCCCAGACTTGCGGAGCCTGAGAGACAGCCTCTCCCTGCCCAGCTTCAGGAGCCCGCTGAGGCGGCCGCGCGCCGCGGCTTCGGAGGCACCTCGCGGGCCGCCCTAGGGAGGCAAGAAGCGGCGCCTTCGCTTGCAACAGTGAGCAGCAGCCCGGCCCAGCACCCACGCACCCCCTACGCACCCTCCTCCAGCCGAGTCGCTCACCTGAGTCCCAAAAGCTGTTGGATCCACATGGTCACGTTTCAGGAAGCCGAGCCTCAGACCTTGTTTGCCCCGGCCATCTGCGCGGCGCCCGCGCCCGCTCGCTCCCGTCCCGTGGCGCCGCTCTTCGGCTTCGGGCCGCCGCCGCCCGCTGCCCGCCGCCCGCCGCCCGCTGCCCGCCGCCCGCCGCCCGCCGCCCGCCGGCCGCGGGGCGCACAGCGAGTCAGAGCGCGGCCGCGCGGGGCTCCATGCCGGCCGGCGCGCCGCCGCCGAGGGGGCGCATGGTTCAGGCGGGCCGGCCCGCGGGGACGCACATCCTCCTGCCGGGGCGCGGGGGCCCCCTCCACAGGCCACACGGCGCGGGCGGCGGCGGGGCGGACGCTGTCAGAGCTGTCGCCGGCCGCGAGACTCCGAGAGCGGAGCTTCGCCCTCCGGGTCTGCGGGCAGCGGGGCTGGCGGCTCGGCGCACCGGGCGAGGGTCTAGCCTGCAGCCCGAGCTGCGAGGCTGCGATCGGCGCGGCCGAGGGCTCTAGAGGGTGGCCCCTACGGCCCACGCGGGTGGCCCACGCGCCGCCGGGTCGAGTGGGTTCTGCCCCGGGCTCCGCCGCGGATCAAGTTGCAGGAGAGCTCCGTCTGAGCGCTCGCTCTGCAGACGGCCGCGGCCCGGAGGCTGGCAGGAGGCGGGCAGGGGAGGCGCGGGGCGAGGGCGCGTGGAGCGCTGGGCGTGGGGACGCGCGGCGGCGCCGCCGCGCGGAGGAGGCGCGCGGGGATCCCGGGCCCCGCCGCCCGCGCCCACCGCGCCCTCCGCAGAGCCGCCCGCGCTGCTCCGCCGCCTCCCTCCGCGCGTCTGCCTCCGGGAGCGCTCGCCCCCGCCTCCGTGAGCCGGTCCCAACTCCGCCCGCCCGGCCGGGCTCACGTCACCCTCCTTCCCCGCCCCTCAACCTGGAGTCGGAGCCCCTAACCCGGCCGGCCGGCTTGGCTTGCCAGCCCACCTCGCTCTAGCTGGACTGGCGTCCTGGGCTCCGAGTGGCCTGGGCGGCGCCAGAGACAAGAGCCTGGCCCACCCCTTCCCCATCCCTGGCCGCGTCCTGGTCTCTACCTTGGGAAAGGCTCGAAAGAGGCCGCGGGCTCCGATTGGACCGCCGGGCGCCTCCGGATGGTGTTGCCACGGTAACCAGATGGCAAGCGAAGCAGTTAAGAGGTTCGGACCCGGTTCTAAGTACACCCAGGGAACGCGGAGGGCTGATTTGGGGAGGGAATGTTCTCACGGGACTAAGGAGCTGGGGCTGTGCGAAAAGTTTCCTTCCGCGGAGCTGCAAGGCACTGGTGATGAGAAGGGGCTGCGAGGGGGACAGAGAGGGACCCTCACCGCTCGTGCCTGGCCTCTGTCCAGGCAAGGGAAGGTTGCAGCCTGCTTCCTCCTCCAGCCGTGTCCTGCTCCTTCCTCGTTTTATGGCAACTGCTGCCTTCTCGGAGCCAGAGAGCTCTGAACCTGGCTCTCTCCTGTGTCTTGTCGACTCCACTCCCCATCCCAGCCCTTCCGGGTGCCTACCTGGTTAGTCTTACCCGCCTGGCTGGTTAGTGAAAGACAGGCACTCTAAGGTCCTCTTTCTCTGACAGAGGTGACACAGAGGCAGAGCTCCCATGGAGGCCAAAGCTGCTGAGTCCCCTAGGACCCGTAGAGACAAAAGCCGACATTGAACTCGGCACACCACGGGGGAGGAGTGCAAAGTCAAGGGCCTGGGAAGTGAGCGGTAGCCAGCCACCGTCCTGCTCGGACAGGAGAGCCGGAGCCGGACGGCAGAGAGAGGCCAGCTATGGTGGCAGAGCGGTGCTCACAGTGGCTTCTGCCAGGCAGTCGCCCCCTCCGAGAGGGTGAGGCCTCCGGGAGGGTTGCTGGTGGAGGAGGAGGAGCCAGCAGCGTCCCGCTGGGACTCACAGACCACCCAGGCAGGCCCTTTCCCCTGAGCCTCCAGCCCAAGGTTTGTGGCTGCTGGAGATTCTCCTACCCAGGTCGGACAGGACAAGAGTGGTTCCGTTTTCCCTCTCAAGACCCAAGGAAAGTGTCAGGGAACAGAGACTGGGCTTGGGTACGGGGTGCTACTGTCTTGGGGTCCTAGGTGTATCAGGCAACCTCTCTGGCTCTTGGCCTTCTCATCTAGAAGACTCCTGTCTAGTCCCTTCCCTCTGGAGGTCTTCATTAGAACTGAAGGAGTTGGCCAGGCACACGTGCAGCCTTTGCTAGCGGTGTGCCTGTCTGTGGTCCAGCTGGCTGACTCAGCACTGTCATTGCCTGGCCACTTCTGGGTCGTCCTCTTGAGGCCTGGTCCTGAAGGGTTGGAGGGAGATGATCCTACAAAGCAAGGAGGCGGGGGGGGGGGGGGGGGGGGGGGGTTGGGGGGGTGTCCTAACGGAGCTTGCTGGATCAAGTCACGCAGATGCCTGCACTGCTGCCACCTAGCGGAAAATCTGGGGTGCTGCAAGGGAGGACCCTCCAGCAGCCGGAAGAGTCCTTGGGGAGACTTCTTAGCCTGGGCAGCTGGGGGTGATGTTCTGATCCTGTTTATTCTCCAGACCTTTCCACAGACTTATAAGACCCAATGTCCTCTTAGAACGTGGTAAATGCATTCCCTTTAAACTTACGATGTTACTGAAATATATTTTCGAAGATCAATGGCACAGGGTTGGGATGCAGTGAAAGCCTGAGATCCCAGGTTCAATCCCCAGCACATGCCCAGACAAGGATTAATGCAGCAAATGTGTGAAATAAAAATGTATGTTATTGATACATTAAATAAGCAAGTGCAAATGCCAATAAAGCTGGTAGCCAGATGCACTCTGAGATACATGCAAGCTCAGTTGTCTACAAAATGCTGTTGGCTTGTGTTTGGAGTCACTGGTAACTCCCAGCCTTCAGCCCGCCACCTGCCATTATGACTTGAGAAAATGTTCAACTTCAGTGAGAGTTAACTAAGCCCAGATTGAATTCTCCTGCCCATGTTTCAAGACACTATCCTAACCGGGAGAGGCTGGACCAACAGGACAGGGATAGAAGCAAGGAAAGATGGGAATATTAGACTACAGAAGGCTCCAGGAAAATGGACAGACCACAGTAACACACACAGGACCTCTCCGTTAGGCTGAGAGGAAAGCCTTCCCCCCATCAGGCCTCTTAGAACCTGGGACCTCAGCCCACAACTTTAGTTTCCCTAGGATAACTCACATCCAAACCTCCCCAAGGCAAGCCATTGTGTATTATTTCTTTGCTTTTTTAATCTCTTGGTTAAAAAAAAATCCAGATTATTTTACAGGTGACAAAACAATAACACTTCCATTTCACCACGTGTGACCTGTTCCCTAGAATTCCAGACTCTCGTGTAGCTAGCTGATCCTTGAGAGCTCACTGGGGGGTGGGGGAGGGATGTGCCACTCCACCTAATACACAGATACATACATGCGTGCACATATGTGTATATACGTTGAATGCAAACACGTTTGTGCTGCTATACAGGTGCACACACATACACATGTGCCTGTATTTGCACACGCAGAGGCACAAACACGAATATGCATGCTCCCACACATATGCACACATCTGTCAGCCCCGGTGTGCACAGACAGGACCTCCTCCTGGGGCTGTGTGTGCAAAGCACAGGTCCTCTCCGGGCAGTTTCTTTTCTGCCCAGCAGATATCCAGGCCTGGAAGCGCCCAGCACCACCACAGGCTGCCATCCTCACCTCTCCCTTTCCAGTTTCTCAACAAAGGAGCTGCAGCCCTGCAGGAGGTCCTCCTTGAAGCTCTCTGAGGCCATTTACCTAATGGCCTTCCCAGACTTGACTATTTTTAAAACCCATCCAAAGCCAAATTGAGCTGCCATTGTTCATTTTTCTCCAAAGGAGGTAAATGTGTCTTAAGCATGACATTTGATTAAGTAGCTAAGTTTGGGGTTTTAAATGGAAGGAAAATGCTGATTAAAATTATTATAAGTTTCCCCGTTCACACAGGTGTCTTTCCCACCCTCCCTGCCTTGCTAGCTCCCCCAAAAGTGCCGGGGGCCTTGGAATCCTTGCTGTCATCCTCGCTGTCTCCTGTCTCCGTCAAGGCTGCTCACTGCTGCGCTCAGGCAGGAGCCAGGCTAGCCTGTCAGAGATAGGAGTGAAGATGGCACGCACTCCCACCCACAAAATGCCTCTCGGGGCAGGCTGCTTGCAGCTCAGGGCCAGCAAAGGAAATGCAGAGCCTCTCCTGCCTCATCTGCCAATCTGCTGTGTGCTGAATAGAAAACAGCAGTGGTCTAAGTCCCACTGCAGGAGCAAAGAGGGCTGTCCCTTCCGTCCCGGCAGGAACACATCCCTCGTTGAAGAGCTTTCAGGCTTCTCTAGACAACAGTCTCATCCTTTCTATTTAGATGAAAAGGAATGATGGGAAAGAGGACCCATCCGCCTCACAAAGTGGCATAGTTGGAAAGTGTGTCCCTGGCACTCCTAGGCTGGCAGGGTGGGAGCTCCCGGGGAAGGTGCTCAGTGAATACTCACGTCTCTTCACTGTCACCAGTGCCCTGTGTCGCAGGTCTGTCTGCTTCTCCAAGCTTCCAGGTACCCCGCAGCATTGGTGTAAGATGGTGTGGAATGGAAGGGAAGCAGGAGTCTCTAACTACAGGCCAGCCAGGAGAAGACAACCATAGGGAGAAGAAATGGCAAAAATAATTAGGACCCAGAGACCATCTGGGATAGAAACTAAAGGGAAAGCCCTTCCCTCCTCAATTCCCCAGAATGCTCTGAGACTTTGCGAGGGTCCTGGAAGGGATGCAGGCCTTCACCAGGAACTCAGGATAGGCTCTTAGCCAAGCCATTAAAATGGCAAGGCACAGGCCACCCAGGGCATGAGGAAGAAGACACTTGGCTGTCCTTATGCAGAACACAAAGGGCTGGGCAGGAGTGAGTCCTGTGGCCCCCGTGCTCATCCTTGGCATTCCCATTGACTGGGAAGGGAACATGCACTCGAGGGGTTTATGGAGCCTGAGCTGTGGAGACAAGACCTGAAGTGCCTGGGCGTGGGGTGAGGAGCAGTGGAGGGTGCTGCCATGAGCCTCTAACAGTCCTGGCTCCAGGCAGAGGCAGCAGAGTGTGGCCCCGGCTTAGAGTCTGCACTACTCCCGTCTCTTTTGACTCACTTCATAAACCCCACTGGCCAGCTTGGACTGGATTTCCTTCATTCTAAAGAGCAATGCCCTGCCCGCCCAGAGTTCAGCACATGACTCACTCAGCCAGGTTTGAGTTCCTGCTCATGGTCATGGCTTTTAGTAGCCAACACAGACCTGCTCACACCTCTAAGACCTAACCGGGATGAAACCTTCACTGCATCTCCAGCCTCAGTACAAATGATGAGCCCAGCGATGGAGCCCACGCACAGCCCCACAGTGTCCTCTGGAAAGTGGTAAGATCACTTCTATTCACCTCTCATTGGCTGAGGCAAATCACACCGCCAAGCTGATACCAGCAGGGTGCTGATATACCAGTGAGGTACGGAAGCATGAGCATCACAGAGGGTGAGCCGGAAGCTCTCCAGACAGATATCTGATCGCTCTACACTCTCCAGTGCCAACATTTTAAGAAGAGAACTTGTGTCTCCTCATCCTCAAGGCCCTAAACTTGACAGACCGTGAGGAGAAAGGCAGCTGTTTCTTGGTAGTCTGTTCAGGTCTTCCCTTCCAGCTGTGGCCACAGAGCCTTGACTCTCAACACCAGGACCATTCACATTGATTTTAACACCTGCCCCTGGTACAAGATCCCGGCTATACCACTGCCATACAGTGTTGGCTGATGATCTGTGGGGTGAGTGGTTCCCACCTGACTCCAAGATGGCAAGAGGATTCATCTTTGGTAATTATGCCTCTACATGGAAAAGAACATTGTGATCAGTCAATAAAAATCAGCATCGTCACTGTCATCATTACCATCACTATCATCATCACCATGATTTCCGTCATCACCACTACCACTATAACCTTCAATACCATCAGCATCATCAGAACTAGCATTACCATAATCACTATCACCACTGGGCTCATCAGGGTCAGTATCACCTTCATTGTCATCAGCAGCACCATCATTATCACTAACATTTCCACTGAACATCATAGCCATCATCTACATCACTGTCACCATGAACAACGCCATCATCTGCCACAATCATCATTGTATCCATCATCTCCATCACCACCACCATTATCATCATCAATTTTTGCCATTTGGTTGATGCTCAGGCCATGCCAAGAACCATTCTCAGCCCATCCAAGAACAGCTAACCCT
Source organism: Meriones unguiculatus (assembly GCF_030254825.1). Taxonomy (NCBI): domain Eukaryota; kingdom Metazoa; phylum Chordata; class Mammalia; order Rodentia; family Muridae; genus Meriones; species Meriones unguiculatus. Next base: position 2,592,713 of record NC_083351.1, on the reverse strand, counting down.
CTGTGGCCTCTTTCTTGGTCAGTAATTGCCAGAGTCTGTCTTCCCACGCACTTCCTCAAGTGGCATCTGGGCCGCTCTCCGCCAATCTAGAAAGTAATTCAGCAGAAAAGCCGCTTCCTTGAGCACTGCCCTTTCAGAGTCTCTGATCTCTCATGCGGAGCAGTTTCCGGAACATGGGTGAAGGGAGGGCCACCTGTCACTTACGGCCGGGTCTATGAAAGACAGACACCCAGGATGTTTCCCCCAGTGGGCCTGAAGTTCACTTCTGTCTGTCAGCTCAACCCTCCTGAGAGGCTTTACAACACGTATAATCTCAACTTCCTAATAGTCCATGGTGGAGACCAAGGCCAGAGTCAGGTGGCCACTTACTTATTCCCAGACTCACAGCTACAGACATCTGTCCAGAGGGTTGTTCTGATCAGTGCAGTGCTGGGAAGCGTGGGGCTGAGGCTGGAGGCTGTATTCCAGGGTTGAGCATGGCTGAATGACCACGTGTGGACACATGACCACGCGTGGGTGGATGACAGTGTGTGGATGCATGACCACGTGTGGCTGGGTGCATGAACACATGTGGCTGGATGATCATGTGTGTCTGGATGACTATGTGTGGCTGGGTGACCACGTGTGGATGCATGAAAGGTGCATGTAGTCTGGGACGTTTTCAAAAACCAATGTCAACAAAACAGCTCCTGTGATCCAAGGCTACTGTGTGGAGGACAGTGGGGAGGCTGGCCCTGACCTACCCCACCCCACTCTCTGGCTGTACCATGAGGCGGATCCCAGGCCAAGGGCATATGTCCAAGGCCTGAATTCTCCTCTCTCCCACCCATGGCCAGGACCACTGCATTGTTTTCTTATGTGCAGTACTACTGTCCTTTCATTTCACCCATGGTGCTGGGCTCCTGTGAAACACATGCGCTTGTTTGTGCCTTTGCGGCATGTGGTTGTGGATCTTGAACAATCATAGGCTTGTCAGCTAATCACTCAGGGAAACCCTTCTCTTCTTTAGTAACAAAATTATGGTGGGGATGGACAGGAGGAGACAGAAGTGTGCCCAGCTGAAAGTTGCTTCTGTCTTCTGTGGCTTTTGGCCTAATGCAATGCACACTTGCCACTTCCGGCAAGTGCTAAGGAGCAGGCTCAGACGTTCATTCCCCAAGGTTCCCAGCCCTCCGGTAGGAAGGTCACCTACTCTCTATACCCATTTGTTCCTTTTAACTGTTTGGTGGGGGCAGGGTGGAGGGCTTGTTTTACCTGCATGTGTGTCTGTACCACTTGTGTGCCTGGTAAGACAAGAGGCCAGAAGAGGGCATCAGACTCCCTGGGACTAGAGTTACACACAGATGGGTGTGAGCTGCCATGTGGGTGCTGGGAATCGAACCCAGGTCCTCCGGAAAAGCAGCCAGTGCTCTTAGCCACGGAGCCATGCCCTCTCTCATAGTAATAAATAGAGGACAATGCGGTATTGGAAGCACAGAGATGGGGGTCTCCCTGGGCTGTGTCATGCATGCGTGCACACATACACACAGACACACACTCAAATTCACATGCTGCTGCTACCACTGCTGCTGCTGCTACCACTGCTGCTGCTGCCGGGGATTGAACCTGGGGCCTTGCTCAGGCTTAGTAAGTTCTCTACCACTGTCTTTTATATGCTGAGACAGCCTCAGCAATTTGTCCAGCATGGCTTTGGACCTGCAATCCTCTTATCAGGGCCTCCCGAGTGGCTGAGACAAAGGACAACCGGCGTGCGCCACCTGGCCAAGCCCAAGGACAGTTTCCGAGTGTTACCCACTTCCTATACAATCCGCTCCCGTGTGGCCATTTCCCCGACGTCCTTGTCACACTTCTGGCTTTAGCCCACCACCTAACGGGGATGAGAAGCTCCCCAAATTCTGTGTTCCTTTGCTCTCAATTTTCTGGCAATTTCATCAAGCAAGGAGATTAAACGCTAGGTCTCTGGGGACTGTGACATAGCTCTGGGTGGATGCTCCAGGCGGTGGGGGTGGGGGGGTAGTTTTGGAGAAGGCCACAGGGAGCCTTAAGCACTGAGCAGGTGTTCCAAGGCTGAATCAGGCCGTAGCCTCCCCAGTGAACTTGCAGAGTTCCAAGCTAAATAAAGCAACAGGAACAATCAGGACAGGCTCAGGGGAGGAGGAGCACCAGGAGGGCCTTCTCCCCCTAAACCCCCGCCCCCACCATGCCCCTCTGCCAGGCAGGTGAGGTGGAAGTGGGGAATCAGCAGGGATGCTGGCGCCATGCAGGAGGGCAGCTCATACAAAGTCTCCCGTGCTATCCTCTTGCTGTTGTTTAGGGTAAAACAAACAACTTCAAGGCCTCTCCAATAAGTCCCCAGGTGGGATCTCCTGCCAGCTGCATGGCACTGCTGAGCACCATCCTCAGCATCCTCAGGACTGCAGGAGAAGGGGACTGAGCTGCAGCTGTCCTCCAGTGCCAGCAGATGACAATTCAGGAGCCCCTCAGGACCCACTGGCACCCCAGCTCCTCGTGTGAAATGGTGTGAGGCCAGCTTGTACCAGGAGTGTGACCTCGCCTATGCCTTTTCCCTCTTGAGCCTTGCAGTTCCTACTACAGTTTGGACCATCACTTGGGGAACAATGACAAATACATAGAGTGTTTTTCGAATATTTTCAGCTCACAGATGGCTTGAATGTAAGCATGTGGAATCCTGAAACATGGAAGGCCCAGTGTAGGTGTCCTGTGGGCCTCTCTCGTCATATGGGGCACTCTTAGATAGTTACTGTCCATGGCACAGGCCCTTGGCAGAGAAGCAGAGTTGTGGCTGGCACCTGATCTTCTGCTCATGTGCACCTCTCACGTCGAGCATCTCTGGTGGCTGGCCTGCCCACGAGCAGCTGGGCTTTAGCAAGCAGAGCGTACCAGGTCCGTTCTCATGGGCCTTAACACTGATCAGAACTCACAGTCCACAGCTGTACTGGGTGAAAACATCTAACTGTCCCCTGAGCTCTTCCCTAAGGCCATTTCCGACCTTCTTCTGTGTCGTCAGCCCCATACCACAGGGTGTTCTCCTGAGCCCTCGGGCTGAAAACTCAGGCAGCACAGCCTCTGGTCCTCTCACCCACAAGAGAAGAATCACCCCTGGATCGCTGGGGAGTGCTGGGGTCTTAATACCAGATACAGGTAAGCAGGATAACAACTCAGGGAGGTAGAGGTACCTCCGCCTCTTCCCTGGGCAGTGTCTTACCCTACAAGAATTTATGGAAGACCAGGATTGGATAAAGAGTCTACCCTGGGCTGTCCAGGGTCAGGAGATCCTGAGCCTCCAAGAAAATTGACAGAAGGGACCAGAAAGATGTGTTGGTGGCTTTTGCTAGCCTGTTCCTAGGGAAGGGACTATGTATTCAAAGAGAAGCAGGCATTACTAGGTCCACGCTCACAGGACATGTGACCAGGCCTGGGGTGTCACATCCTAAACCTCAAGCATGTACTGGTAACTGAAGCCAACCCTGGGCAGGAAGGAAAGACATGGGTACAGCCCTCTCTGTCCCCCAGGCCGAAGTCCTGGCCTGGGGCTGTCCTCTTCCGGACAGATGAGGCTCCCCGTGTGAGTGTGCAGTCAGAGTGCACTACTTAGCTCTCCCTAACTTCAGAGTGAAACCATGGCTGAGCAAGTGATCCTGATTACTGGGCCCTTACTCCCATGGGGCTGGCCGCTTAGCGCTGGCCCTTTCATCTGGATTTCAAAGGGGGACAGCCGTGCTGTAATGGGACAGCAACTCACTTGAGGACCAAGGGGCAGCTTTGACAGTGAGCTTTCCAGCTCTTTCTGCCAGCATGACAAACAGGAAGCCTGGCTTCAAGACAGATGTCAAGGGAGAGAGACGCAAGCAGTCTGAAGCAGGTGCCTGCTCTGCCCTGTGGGAAGCGAGGCCTGGGTGTCTGTGGCGTGCTTCCCATTGCGGGCCCCAGGAAGCTGGAGCTCAGCTGTAACCACTCCCGCTGGCAGAGGTCCTGCCAGATTTCTGGAAATTCTAGCTGTGTGTCCTTGGAAAAGCTACTTAACTCTTCAGGTCTTCAATTGCCCCTTCCATAAATGGGGTCAGCGACAGTTTCGAGGCCTCCAGGGTCCCTCGGTAATTGTAAAGGCTGAGATGAGGGCATGCTGAGGTGATGTGCTGGCTGGAAACTGGACAGAGGCTGACGCAGCAGCAGGGCCCCTTCCTCCCCTCCTCTCTGTGCTTGCTCCTCAGCCTGTGCCTACCCCTAGCCCTGCACTCGTACTGGGCTTTGCTGCCATCCTGCTCTCATCTTCACCTGGTTCAGGCTAGGAGCTAGGGGCTTCAAAAAGCCCACTTCCTGCTCTCATGTTCCTTGGACACCTTGGCTGGGGCTTTGGGACTCAGTCAGCCCCAGTGGGAAATCCACAGGCATCCGGCTTGGATTCTCTGTGTCTCTGCCACTACGTCAGTCAGTGGCAGTCTTCTTTGTCACTTCTCTCTCAGAGCGCTCTCCCTTCCGGGGCAGAACGTACATCCAGTCACCCTATTGATGCCCAGGTTTCCTCCAGAAGCCCTCTCTGCAGAACTCTAGGTCCAAGAGGCAGTTGTCTGTGCACATAGCAATGGCCGTATATCTTGGAGACCCTCCCCTTCGTGGGTGTTTTGAGGCAATGCAAAGATGTGTGGTGGAAGGCTCACAGCCTGCCTCTCACAAGAGCTGCAAAGCCACCACCACAGAGAGAGGAGCATACAGAGCCAAGGCCTACCTCCTGCAGATGAGGCTGGACAGCCTGGTGTTCTTGCTGACATACTGAGTGGGCACCTCCCTTCAGTGTTGTGGAGTAGGAGGAGGGCAAGTTTGTTCAGGAAATATTTTGCATGTGATTTTCTTCAAGTGTCCCCAAGAGATTCTGGATAGCCAGGCTGGAAGTGGGCTGGGTCAGGGCTGTGGGCTCCTCCAGACCACTGAGATCAAAAGGCAAAGGGGTCTTTGTTCTTCATTCTACAAGGCTGCTAGCTCGGAATGATAATTGATGTATTTAATAAAAAATTGTTGAACATCAGCTTGGGGAAGGTAGCTGCCTAGATGTACAGAGACAAACAGTAACAGAGGAGAACTTGTGTATTCTATAAGTTTTATGGCCCAGGGTGGACAGGCAGTCTACAGACCTAACCTGTTCTCAGGTTAGAGTCCTAGGCTGAGCGATCAAGACACAGAGAATCAAGTGCAAGCTGTGGGCACACAGCATCTAACCCTGAACACTGAGTACCTAATAACCCTCTTCACACATCTGTATCCAGATCATTTACAAACCCAAGGCACCCGTTAAGTGAGACAGAGCCAGCACATGGCAAGCACTGGCCAGTCAGACTCCCGCAGAACACCCAGGAACTCAGCAAATGCCACTTCAATCCAGCAGCACATTGGTGTTTGGGGTCTGCAAACGAGAGAAGATGCCCTGCCTCCTGCAGCATGGTTTTCTCCCGTCTTGGACACTGGGGTCCACTGTGGTGCCACACCTTAGGTCTGACTGGCTGAGACATGGCTCTTGCTGCCGGATAGTGTCCCCACACAGATCAGTCTCTCTTGAGGTCAGACTGGCAGTGACAGACAGGTCCTGGGTCACCTTATTTTATGAAGAGAGACGTTGGTACCTGGGGCTCTGAAAGCCTCCTGAAAACAGATACAAAGTGAAGTGCTAGAGCTCAGGAAGTCTGACTCACGCCCAGAAGAGTGAAGCCACTTTCCAGGAAGGGGAAGAATGTGGAGGCAGAGATCTGGGGGTAAGACTGGGATTGGGACTCCGCTGTGGAAGAGGGTACAGTAGCTGTTTGTCTTGGGCAAGGCCTGGTCTACTGTTGTCCTTGTTCATCCCTGCTGAAGATCACATGAGAAAGAGGTGGGAGCCTCCTCCATACTGAAAAAGGGCTGAGAACATTGTGTGGCTGCCCATCTTCAGAGGTAAATTGAAGAATATGGGAGCCCATGCCTGCCTGGCCCCCTCCTGTGAGGGAGCTCTAAGGTGGGCTGGGCACCCCAGTTCTCAGCTAAGTGCTCCCTGAGACCCATTCATCTTTGTATTGATCTCTGTTCACATATTTCTGTGAGAATGGTGTTGGAGGGGGAGGACAGCTGGAATGAAGCACAACTTAGTAGGGGCAGAGCCAGGGGCAGCAGGTCAGTGGTGGCCAGCTGGCATCCTGCAACCTCTGTAGTGGGATATCCCTGAGACAGAATCCACTTAACCAAACTCCAGTCAGCTCTAGAACCAAGTTCCCAGTAAGGGAACTGTGTACTTCCTCAAAGTACCAGCTTGGATGAGAAAATCAGATTACCCTTGACCCTGCCACACACACTCTACTCCACGGATGGGGAATGGGATGCTGGGTGAGGTGGGGCTGTCCTGGCACAGCAGGAGTTGAAAAAGATCTCCCAGGAGGGCACAGCAGGATCGAGGAAAATAAACAGCTGGTGTGAGGCACCAGGTCACAACCAAAGCATCCATCTCTACCCTTTGCATTGGTTCATGGGCTTTTGTTCTCCTGTCTTCCAACATCAGTCAGTCCCATGAAGCCACCAAGATCCCCATCAGGCACCACATAGATCTTCCTTTGGTTCTACCAAGCTTACCCAACTGGGCTGAGAGCCTTGAACATCTTGTCTAGTCTTAGGGCTGAGTGACTTGAATAAATGACTTATGATTTAGAGGTTTGGTCTTGGCCTATATGCTATTGAGAGATGGTGGAACCTTTAAGCTGTTTGTCTTAATAAAAAGTCTTAGGTCATTCGGGGGACTGAGAGGAACTGTGGGTCCCTGACCATGTTCTGCCATTGGCCCACTGGGGTGTGGTGTGCTGTCTCAGCACAGGCCCAAGGTGATGGAGCTGGATAGTGATTTGAACCTGCAAATCTGTGAGCCAACATGCTCGCTCTCTCTCTCTTCCCCTCTCTCTCTTCCTCTCTTCTCCCTCCCCTCCCCCTCACTGTGTATCTCTCTGAGATACCTCACCTAGGTATTTTTTTTACAGTGAGGAATAGCTACCCAACACTAGATGAAGTGGAGTAGCCTGGGCCTTACTCAAGGAAAGCTGACCCTCACCCAAGCACCTAGGAGGTTTTGCCATCCCAAGGAAGGGTAGGGGTCACCATGTGTGGACTTGTAATGGATTGGCTTGCCAGAGAGACCAAAACTATAGCCCAACAACAAAATAAAATCAGCTCTTGGTGTTCAGTTCATCCATCCATCCATCATCCACTCACTTATCAATCCATCCATCAGCATCATATCCATCCACCCAGCATTCAACCCATATTTCTATCTATCTATCCACATACCCACCCATTGTCCATTCATCTTTCTACCACCTGTCCATTTTCTATTCACTTCTCAGTCCATTCATCCAACCACCTTACATTCATTCATTCATCCTCCTACCCAGCATCCATCCATTCACCTATTCATTCATCCATCATCCTGCCACCAGTCACCAATCAGCTAGCCATCTGTCACATACCCTGAATGGATCCTGAATTTAGTTGACCTCTGACACCCGTTATGTTTGCCTGGCTAGTGATAGTTTGTACAAAGCTTGCATCACTGGACACCCTGACCCTCAGAGAGTGGGTGAAGAAAGCTGAGGTAGGGTCCACCCATCTATGCAGTCTCTCCTTCCACTTTCTTTTCTCAGTGCCCTTTCCTGTAATCACCTGTAGCTTCAGATGATTAATCACCTATAACTCTGGATCCTGGAACTCACTAAGAGTCTTTTTAGTAAATGACTGAACCCAAGGAGGAGTTTGGAGGTTCTGGACTTGTGTTTGGGCTCAGCGCTGCAAGCAGTTCTGTGTGGAGCTCATCTGGGAAGCCCCTGGTATGGAAACACAACGTCCTTCCTACAGGGAGGTCCTCTAACAACAGGCTCATCTGTAACTTCAACCCCAGCTCAACTGCCTTGTAGCCTGCCACCCCCATCTGAGGAACTTTCAGAGCTATGCTGTGTTTAAAGGTGTCTGCTGAAGATCTTTGTGGCTTGTGGTTTTGAGGTTTTTTTCAAACAAAGGGAACTTGGGAAATCACAGCAGTGTGTGCAGCCCAAGGATTAGGAATGAAAATGTATGCTGTGTGGAGAGCTGGACAGGAGGGCCTGTGCAGGAGTCAAAGGAAAACAGGAGGACCTTCCCTGTCAGGAAGGAGGAAAAGGCCTCAGCCCGGCTCCGGCCTGGAGACAAGTGTTACATAGCAAGCTGGCAAGGGTCCACCGCCCAGGGCTCTGCTTGGTGTCTTTCTCTCGCCCTTCCTCCTTCCTCCTGTCCCTTTTCTCTAGCCTGAGTGAGAAAATGGTGCAGTCTTACTCAAAACCCAACTTGGAAGTCACTCATGGCCCTGAGGAGTCACCCGGGGGACACACACTTGGGTCACACAGAAACATGAAATGTCAAGGCTGCCCGCGTCCTTCAGCTCCACACGTGAACAAACACCACAGCGTTGAGTGTTTCATTTGGTCCAAGTAAAGCCTTAAGCCTCTTGCAAAGGACATCAGAAGTCACCAGTTCCCACCTTAGGACAAAACTGTCCCCACGTCGTGCCACGTGCACCCTGACACACTAAGGAAGGCCCATGCCATTCAAACCTGTTTCATCGGTGGCACTCCAACAACCAACTCTTGCTTTAGGTTTGCAAGTATTTCTGGGTAAGAAGTTATTAACCTGATGACAGCACTTCCGAACAAGGCCGGCATCCAGTCTCTGCAAAGCTTTCATCCAACATGGCGGGCCAGCTGCTCAGAGAATGCAATGCTAGGATGTGGAGCTGTCAAGGAGCTCCTCTGTGAGTCAGGCTGGGACTTGGAGAGGACTGGCCCGAACTTGCTAGTAAACAAATTGTCTCAATTTGAGTGGCATCAAGTAATTCAATGAGCCCAATGACTAGAACAGCAACAAGGAAGAGCAGCTTTTAAGGCTTACAGAAAAACACAATTATTAACGACAAAGCTTGCCAGCCAGAAGACGTCAATTCGCCTTGATCCAAGCCAAGAAGGGACGAGACGTGTTCAACAATGAGAGTACTCACACTTGTAAGACTTAATTGTGCAATTATATAATCGCACTTCACAGGAAGCACCCTGCAATGAAACCCCGCTTTTAATTATTCCAGGACCAGAAGGGAACAACATTAAAGGATCTACAAGTCTGCTGTGTCTAAACTCTGAGAAACATCAACAGGACACAGAGAAGCAACCCCACACAGACAGCTTACTCAGGGAGCTGCCTCCCGTGAAGGAGTTTTCGAGGCTTCAGAGTCTTGTAAACTGTCTTAGAGGAAACAAGATGCCAGCGCAGCCACGGCTGAGATAGTTACATACTTTAGTATGAGAAAAAAAAAATTCAGCAGTGAGCAGAATTTACTTTTAGCTTACCAGGTACCTGAGCACCCGTGGAGAGAAAATTGTCTCAATTAAAAATGTCATGGTCCAACAGAGAGGAGTCCCTGGAAGGTGTTGGCTATTTCAAATTTATTAACCAAAAAGAGGGAAAATGCAACTTTTCAGAACACAGAAATTTTATGAAAAAAGAAACAATGTTAAGAGTTTATTGGGGGAAAACGCCTCCAGGAATATTCCAGTGGATTCCTCCATGTATTAAGAACCAAAATGAATAAATGATAAACAGATAAACAGGGGCTGGAGAGTTGGCTCAGTGGCTAAAAGCACCCACACCTCTCTCAGTTGACCCCGGTTCAGTTCCCAGCACCCACATGGTGACTTGTGAGCACCTACTTCTCCAGCTCCTGGGGATCCAGTGTCCTCGTGAGGCCTCTTAGGGCATTACACACAGGTGGTGCACAAGCATATATACAGGCAAACACGCAAAATAAAAATAAATAAATTCTTGAAAATCTTTAAAAGTATCATATAGTTATGTATTTCTATTTATGTCTATTCAATGTTTAATATGTCAATATTACATAAAATGTTTGCATTTTATGTACATTACTGTATAAAAGCATATTATATATTTATTTTATATACTCCTTTATTCTAAGATTCTCCTCAATTTGCATAACAAATTGGAAAGTTATTTTACATGTCACCAACTTTGCCTACACAGTCTTTCAGACATTAGCTCTTCTGCGTGGTCTGCCTTCTGAAGGTGGGGAGAGTCCTGCCTTCGTTTACCTGTGTTATGTTTGGGAACACAAAAACTATTCAGTAAGTTCTGACTTGTGGAACTCGCAGGTGAAGTGGGTTCTAGAATGAACAGAAGGCTGAGTGAGTTCTCTGTCACAGACCTTGGCCTCTTGGGACCCCTGAATCCAGGGACATGATGCGGCCTCACACCTGTGCTCCGCCTTGCAAATACCGCGGGGATTATTTTTACTTGCAAGCCCCGGTTGAACGTGTCTGATCCTGTATTTATAACGGCCTGAGGAGCTCAGCTTGCAGCAACAGCCCTGAGTGACAAGGAAAGTGGTTAGAAATTGTTCCCTGTAAAAATAATGAGCCCCACTGAAATGAGCCAATCAAAACACCTGCTAATGGCTTCCTGTGGAGACAGGTGTGCTAGTGCAATGCTTGCAAAATGGGGCACCCTGGATTGTTTCGGAATGAGATCCAACGACCTGGAGCCTGAGGACTGCCATATTTCTTGAGTTTCATCCTCAACCCCTCTGCTACTGTCCTGTCCCCGGGCATCGTGTTGGGGAAGCCTGGGTATGGCAGGGCAGATCAGGGCAGGAGCAGGTGTCATCACCTTTAGAGTGAGCTAAGCTCTGTCTACATAGTAGCTACCCAGCGGACACCAGCCAGTTCTCTCAGAGCCCTGTGTTCCCACACCCCAGCACTCGCACTCCCCAGACCAGATAGGATAGGCACTGTCCATTTGGCCCCCAGGGCTCAGAACACTCCCTGTCCTGTCCGTCCAAAGCTCCTCACCCGTGCCAGCCTCACTTCTCCTAGACTTGCCTCAAACAGTGCCCCGTGGGCAGGCAGCCTCTCTGCAAGCTCACCCCCAGTGCCATGTGCGCTGACACCAGAACTTGCAGGTGTTCTGTGGACAGAGCCTGCTGGAATGAGGACACTTGGGACCCTGGGGACACACCTTCATTTCTGAAGCACCGGAACTGTGTGGGCATGTGCAGAACTGGTCCCCAGGACTGGCTTGGCCGATGTTCCCTGCACACAGGACACAGCATTCCATGGTGTATTTACCATACACTGTCTACAACCATCTCCTTACACATTCCGCCCCGCCTCCTCCTGGCTGTGCTACTTGTCCTCCCTGAGACAGAGTCCTCTTACATGTCCGCCTGCAGCAGGAAAGGCTTTACCGTGGCTCATGGTCTCGGAGGCTTTTAGTATGCTCTCAGTTACTGCTTCTGCCATCTCTTGGCCATGGTGACAGACCAGCATCATGGAGAGAGCAGGCGGGAGAGCAGAGCAGCTCCCTGCATGAGGATAGAAGGTGAAAAGAGAGAGAGGAAGGGTCTGGGGGTAATGCGTGCTGTTTAAGTCCTGACCCCCAGGGAGGGCACACCTCTCACAGCCACCTGCAGCCCCACCTCTCTCTCTGTCTCGGTCTCTCTCTGTCTCTCTGTCTCTGTCTCTGTGTCTGTGTTTGTCTCTGTCTCTCTCTCTCTCTCTCTCTCTCTCTCTCTCTCTCTCTCTCTCTCTCTCTTTCACTCCCTGAATTTTCCATATCTTCCAGTGTTTGGAAAAGAAGCCAAGATCCTCTAAATCACATCGGGTTTCCTTACCATGTCCTTCCTTACCCTGTCCTTCTGTCCCCAGGTCTGGGCCTTGTTTAAAGCCTGGTCATCTTTGGTCACAACTCTGGGACCAGCTCCTCAAGGGTCACCTTTCTCCCTTTACGGTGCACAGGTAAGCAGCTGGTACTGGCCATCCTTCCCGGGTGCACAGGAAAGTCAGGCGCCTTCTTCCTGCTGTGGTGCACTTCTGCTCTCACAGAGAGACAGGGCGGGGACCAGGTGTTTATCAAGTGCCTGCACCCGAACACTGCAGGCCAGTTGTGGTGACACGAGGAGCATGATGGTGGCTGCGAAGTTGAAATCAGAAGGCCCGGTGCTCTTGACAGCCTCATTAGTGACTGGGTGCACCTGGCCTCGATTGCACTTGGCCTCGCCTACGTTGGCTTGATGGCTCCAGGCCCCACCCTGCCACTGCTGCACCCCTGAAGCCACGGTGGTAAAGACACCAGGCAGAGCCTGAGTTAACAGATCCAGCAGCCAAGCCCCCTTGAGGGCTGGAGGCCGTGATGCTCTAATCCTATCCACGCGCTGTCAGCTGTGGCTTTTCTCCTCTGCCTTGTCACCTTGCTCTCTTCACCAAGTTCCCTTTAGGGTGAATGAAGCCAGCCTGGGATGAGCAACAAGGGGTAGTTAGTCCAGCCCAGAACAGAGCTGCATCCTGAGTTGTAGCTGACTGTGGAGGCCAAGGGTTCTCTGGTGTAAGTGGATCTTAAACTCAGCCAGATAAAGCCCACTACTCTGCTGCCACCAAACGGTAAGTGTGAGCATGGTGGAGGTGTGTTAGATCTGGCTCGAACCAGATGAAGCAAACTGGACCATTATCCATTTTATCAGGGACTTATTTTTAGCACAATTTAACAATTACATGTAAAGTGTGAACCATAAACCTGATTTGCAGAGAAACTGCTAATTTCCTTCCTCCACTTGGACACCTGACAATGTGTGAGCCTCCATTTAGCAGCCCCAATACTGCTCTCCCCACAACCCTATGTACCCCAGGGCCCACTTAACTTCTTTTTTCTGTTTATCCATAGAGGGTGCTTTATGATGCAGTGAAGGAGCAATGGTAACCCAGCCCTGAGTCTGCCTGAGGTCCTGGGTGGGAGTGAGAATGAGGAACAGGGAGAGGCCCAGACCATGAGGTGTTCTCGTCCCTAGTCCCCTGGTCTGGGCTCACCTCAGAGAGCCCAGGGCCCATTAGGGAGCATCCTGTTCTCAGAGAAGCCATGCAGGGATGGGATTCTAGACACAGCTTTCTGGATAGTTCTGATGGCCTTTCAGTCAAGCACACCCAACTGGCAGACCAGGAGAGCCCAGGGACACCAGCTGTGTGGAGGGAAGATTTTGACCTTGGCTGTCAAGACAGTTGTCATGGTGTTCTGATCCTTCAAACAGATTAGCAAAAAGGACATGGAAGGGGGGAGTGCAGCAGGACAAGAAGAGAGAGGAGAGGCTGGGAGGTACAGTGTCCTGCCAATGCTCAGGACGAGGGACACAGGACCTTGATCTTAGACTGCCCGAACCCCAAGTCTTACCATTAGCTCTCGTAAGTCACAGCTCAGCCCACCCTGGGAACCTGCCCACCTCTCACTTCCCCTGTCCTCACTGAAAACAGCTGAGGCCCATTCCAGGGGTCTGGGACACACCCTCACTAGCTGCCTGTTCTGGATGGATGCTGTCAGAGAGGCCATTCCTTCCCTCCACCACCTTGTCCTTCCCTCTAATGATTGGTAAAATGACAACTTTCTCGCCTCCTGTTTTATTTCTCTTGAGAACAAAGGAGAATGTTTGAGATCCCGATGCCACCTCCAGCCCCAGACAAAGCCAGGTGAACAGGGGCCCTGAAGGCCAGGCCAGGTGAACAGGGCCCTGAAGGCCAAGCCTGCACAGGGCCCCTGTGAGGCTGGAGGCCACCGTGTCATTTCACAGCAGCTCATCGGAATCACCCTGTGAGTTATTTAGTGTGCTTGAGTACCTTTTGACTTGGGGTCTCGTTGAGCTGAGGTGGCCCTGTTTTACCTGGGTGGCAAGGGAAGGCAGTGTTCTGCCCTGCCATTGTTTATCTCTGGTGGTGCCTTCTTCATCTTTGCAGGGGAGTCAAATCCATCTTCATATAGAAAAAGGAGACATTTTTCCTATAGAATTCCTACCCCATCTCTTCCTGGGGGATCTAGGAACTTTGAGACAATACCAACAGTTTCCATGGCCCTGACCAAATGATCCCACCAACTGAAGATCAAAAGATTGGCCAACCAAAGCCAGTTCTTTCCTTTGGGGCTCTTGATTTGTGCCATCGCTGTGTTCCTCTGCTGGAAGTGGTTTGGGCTCCTCAGGCTTCCAGCTCTGCATAGCCTGGCTTGGTGGACTGATAGTCACTAGCAAGGGCTAAGGGGAAGCCAGCCTTCAGTGGGCCAAGAGGCCATGGCAGATGATCTGGTTAAGGAAAGGCCTCACCAAGGACAGTAGAATGAAGTCCATTATGACATGAGGAGAAAGGAGACCTCATGCAGGCAATAGAGAAGAGCAATTCTTTGTCTTTCCAAGATAAGAAGAAAGGGCTCTAATAAGCCAGCAGAACTCAGCACACTTAAGCAGAACTTCAGCTCACTCTATCCCTACACAATCCTATGTATTCTAGGCAAGGACAGTTATTAGATTATTACAATACACATTAGTTATTTGATTTTTGTTAAATGCATATATAAGGGCATTTATCTTTTCTGTCTTTACCCACTGTCTCACTTCACTGTGAAGTGAGAGACACAGCAGGCCGGGTAGGAAAAACAGGGGACACGGATAACTACAGAGAAACCCGTGCTATGGCTGCTCAGGAGGTATGTCCTAGGTCCTTTCTGGGCCCCCAAAGCTCAAACAATCAAACAAGAACCTTCCCCCTTGGAAGTTCCACCACAGTATAGAAACAGAAAAACAAAAGTCTCATAATCACAACATTATTCAATACATGACAGTCCTTTAGGAATCCATGAATGGCCGGACCCTGGCTAGACCACCAGGCTGCACATTCCGAGACCAGCACATTAAACATGGCATCTCTTGCCTTGTCCTACCAGGGGAGGTTGATTGTTTCTGGCAAGCATTGTCAGGTACTAACCAGTCTCTGATTGTGTGACGTTAACTTGCCGATGGTGAGTGAAACAACATTTACCCCTTGTCTGGAAAGGCTCAGGAGGAGTCTCTAAGGATGGGGCCGAGGATGGCCTCCCTACGCAGTCACATAATTCTTGGTTCCACTCAGGAACTAACAGAAGAGATCATGATTTTTTGAGTGCCAGACGAGCTGTGTTTTCTGACTCAATTTTCCTAACAACTTGACAAGCAGCAGCTTATGTGTCTAGTTCATCTTGGGAACTCAATTTAGTGTAGTTAAATAACTTTCCCCAAATCAGACAACTGGTGGTATTTGACACCATTCTGTCTCATTCTAAAATTTATACTTGTTACTTTTCCCCTATCAGCCCAGCTTCATTTCTGCAGGCTTTAGAAGGAAGAGAATTTGTGTCTGGGCCTGACCTAAGGCCACAGAGATGCCCAGAGGCAGAGCGAAGGGGAAACCGGCAAAGGCCCGGACAGCCCCAGCTGGCCATGTGCACATCTGACCAACATCTAGACAAGTTTCTGTTGCTCTGTAAACAGCAAGAGCAGAAGCAACTTAGGAAAAAATGGTTCATTTTTGCTTACGACCCATTGTTCATCACAGAGGGAAGCCGGGATAAGAAGTCAAGGCAGGAACCTGGAAGCAGGAACTGAAGCAGAGATTGCGCAGGAGTTCTGTTTTACAGGCTTGTTCTCCGTGGTCTGCTCATTCTGCTTTCTTACACGACCCAAGGCCAGTAGTCCAGGGATTACACTACTTCCCATGGGCCAGGTCCTTCTAATCCAACCATCAATCAAGAAAACACTTCACAGACATCCCTAGAGGCCAGTCTTATAGCGGCAGCTCCTCCATTGCTGTTTCCCCTTCCCAGGTGACTCTAGCTTATGACAAGTTGACAGAAACTAACAAGCACACCCAGGAACATCTAGCACAAATGGCCTAACTCTTAGAAGCCATGCCCAGAGCAGTTATTTGCATTTTGCTTTCCTAGCAAGAAAAATGAAGTGTGCTTCACTCTGTCTCAATTTTGAGGAACAAAGCTGCAAGGTGGGGGGGTCAAGTGGGGAGGGGCTGGAGATGTTGGATTCCGGTCCTTACTCCATGGAGAGCCAGCTTATGCCTGCGATCCTGAACTCCTTGCATACTCTAGCTGGTCTACTGGAGAAAGGGGTTCTCAGAGCTGAGAAGGGGTCATCTGAGTCCCTGGTAATACCTGGCAAGGGAAAGGCAAGAGCAATAGAGAGCTGACAACTGGGCAGCCATTGCCTGTCTTTCCTGGTCTCCCAGGGGTTAACTGAGAGGTCAGTGAGAGGCATATAGATATTTGCCACTTGCAGTGACAGATAATAGGTAGTCAGTGTATCTGCTCTGGGGATGAGGAAAAGGTGACCAGAGCTGGGTCTCTGTCAGGATACCACATCCTGGTTTCTCTCAGGTGCTCTTGGCTGAGCCAGCTGCAAGCTGGGCCTTTATTCTTGATCTATCCCAGAGCTGCCATCCTTTCCTGAAAGACAGAAGCCTTCTCTTCAACACCAGAGCCCTATCTTTCCATACTGAGAATATTCCCACAAAAAAAGCAGAAAAGTCAGCTCAAATGTCGTGCTGCTTATGTGGGTGGTTTTGGCCAGCCTGTCGGGTAGCAGGGCTCTTCCCAAGGACACATGGGAAACAAAGCTTGTTTCAGAGTCTTACAGCACAGTGTTTCAAAAATAGACCACGTGTGTTCTGGACCCCTGAGCATGTGAACGGCACCTTCTCCACCATAAGATGAGGCTGAGACAAGGATCCGCATAAGTACCACAGCTGGCTGAGGAGTGTCCCCCAAGAGACTGTGTCTGAAGACTCAGTTGCCAACGTGAGCCACTACTGGGAAAGAGGTTCCAGAACCTTCTGAAGGTGGTTTCCTGTGAGAAGTTAGGTCATTGCATCCTTGAAAGAGGTATTAGGCTCTCTCTCTGTCTCTGTCTCTCTCTCTCTCCTTATCTCTCTCTTCTCTCTCCCTCCTCCTCTTGGTTTCCTGACAAGCATGAACTTTACTTCTTTAAAGTCCACACCAGGCATGGTCTGTCTCACCACAGGTCCAAATACCGGACCACACAATGAACTTCTGAGCCCTGCAATCTTGAGCTAAAAAAGAATGTCCTTGTAAACTGATTTGCCTCAAGGATTCTGTTGTAGTGATACAAAGCTGCGCATTTCAGGAGCTAACCTCGGACTGTCTGCATCGCCCTCAGTGTCATTAGATGCCTCTTCTGAAGAATGGTGCTGCAGTTAGCGGCAGTGGGATATATACATGCAGAGGAAGTGGTGGATGACAGAAGCAAAGATTGCTGAAAGATTCTGGATGCTGATCTGTAAGGCAGACAAGCAGAGGGGCAGGTAAAGAAATGGGGTGATGGATTGGATGGGGGGAGGGAAGGAAAGAATGATAACTGACTCGGGAGTCTGAGGTTAGACTTCCTGGGCTGTAGAAGGCTGGCAAGCACAGTTACAGGAATACAAAGAACACTGGGCCCCATTTAGGTGGTAACATTTGGTTTTCAAATGGAGTCAAGCAAGGTGTGTTGATGAGACCAGAGCCCTGGGATGGTAGACATTGTGAGTCAGTAGTTCCTGGGGGTTGGGGACACAGCTGGAGAAAGAAGCAAGAGGTCAGAGTGGAGTCTGGAGGCACTCCACCCTTTTTTAGGGTGGCCAGTGAGGAATAGGAGGCAACAGGGGGCTGAAAGGCAGTGGAGGAGGGGGGGATGAAAGGCAGTGGAACAGAGCGGGGACGTAGCTCTGAGGATAGAGACAGGCAGCATGTCAGGAGCATGGAAGAGTCTCCTGAGATAAATACACAGAATGAGCTGAAGTCAGGTGTGTCCCTGCAACACAGATGTCCTTAGCAACACAGAGAAGGTCAGTGCTCAGTGGCAGGGATGGGCTTGACAGCAGTCCAGGCAGGTTGCAGCTGCTGAGAATCAGAAACAGTTCCTGGAATCTGCTTAACCCGAGGCTTGTCGTGGCATCACTCATCCCCGCTGCCTTCCTCGGAGGGAAGCATTATTAGGTCACGCTCGAGGTTCTGCTAGCCTTGAGGTCTGCTCTAAGCACCGGGGCACACAATGTGCAAGTGAACATTTTCTTCCAAGAACGTTGCTGCCCAGGCTTCCTGGCTCAGAGATTCTCTAGGAGACAAGGGAGCTATGTAATGAGTACCTTACCTCTTCCTTTCCAGCAGCCTGGTCAGCCTCTGGGTCCTGGGCAGAGGCCCTTCAAGGACTCGGAGCCTGAGCAGATCAACTCATCATGGTGAAGACCAGTTATGTTGTGAAGATACCTAAATGTGTCAGGAGGGCTGGGCTTACCCTGTCCTGTTAGCTGTGCTGCAGACTGAAGACTGTGTCTGCAAGTTTCCTTCCAGATGCTCATCAGATTAGGGTTTGAAGGTAGACCAGCTGTCTCAAACCCTCCTCTATGGCTTGAATTAATACAGTGATTTAATACTGCATATTCTAAATAATTGTATCTGAACAACGATAAATCCGAGACTCCAAATGACATCCATGTGTGGGAACTCACTTCAGACCCAAAATTCATACCCAAGCTGCCCCATGGTCCCCTCTGCTTGTCTCTGAACTTGGAAACCTCTCACCAGCCACCCAAGAGGATTTCAATGTCAGATCATGACATTTTCTTTCTCAAGGCAGAAAGCTACATTTTCAAAAGCAGGGAGCCAGACACTCTGATAGTTATAGCTTAAGCCAGATTGTCCTCAGGAGGAAGTGTCACTGTGGTTGCACTGCAGAGCTGTTGCTAAGCAAGTGACTCAGGCCTGGGCAGTGCCCTGGTGTAGAGTGCCTTCCCTGTGGCTTAGACTCACAGGGTTGGGCCACATCTGTCTAGGGGCGGGACAGCACCGAGAGAATGCACAGAGGATATCTTGTGGTTGTATGGATACAACAGCTGTAAACAAACAAACAAACAACTATGGCCTAGAGGAAAGGATAGAATAGAAGACGGGACACCTGGCAGCCAGAAATGATTCTGGAATAGAGCCAAGCATGAAAGATTTGTCTGGGAAAACATGAGGAGGACAGATGCATGGTATCTGAGCAGAGGTAACCAGCCACATGCAGAATGTAGATTAGTACAAGTGGATTATTTTAAGTCATGAGCTAGTCAGAGAAGAGACTAGCTTTATGGCCTAGGTATTTGTAAATACATTTTGAGCCTCATGAGGCATTACTCTGGGATCTTGGGACCAGGCGTAAAAAAAAACACTACCACAAGAGACTCCCAGCTGAGGTGGTGATGCCATTGCTGGCACCCTGGAGCCCTGACAGCAAGCCTGAAGGCTGCATGGGTCACCTGCTATCTCGCAGCATCCCTGGACAATGGAGCCATCAGGCTGTCAGAGAGCTGTGGCCCACATGCCACCATCACACCTTGACTGCAGTGACCACACTGCCCAGCACTGCGCTCACAGAGGAGAGAGCCTGCGTCTAAGGCCCACTGTGCTGGCTTACATGGGGCCATTTTCAGGCAAGCACACACTGTCCTCCGAGTAAATCCCTCCATGCTCCCTTCCCTTCCCCATCTCCTCCTTCTCGCTAGTCCCTTCAGTGCCTCTAAGCAGGTTTGCTTATGCAGCCTTTTTTATTCAATAGATTTTGTTTTCAGTTATGCATCCATGTGGAGATGTGTGCAAGTGAGTGTAGTTGCCCTCAGAGGCCAGAAGAGAGTGTCAGATCTCCTGGAACAGGAGCCTCATGTGCTTGTGAGCCACCTGACTTGGGTTCTGGGAACTGAACTCCAGTCCTCCACAAAAGCAGGAGACACTCTCTTTAGGTGCTAAGCCGTCTCTTCAGTCCCTTGCTTCTGCTTGCATGTAATTTGTATGCGTGATTTTGTATATTTATATAAAGTCCACAAGTGGGAGAATGTGTGTGTGTGTGTGTGTGTGTGTGTGTGTGGTGTGTATGTGTGTGTGTGTGGTATGTATATATGTGGTGTGTGTATGTGTGTCGTGTAAGTGTGTGGTGTGGTATGGTGTGGTGTGGTGTGTGTGTGTGTGTGTGTGTGTGTGTGTGTGTGGCTGAGGGAGGAACCAAGAGCCACATGCACACTAGGCAAGCTCTCTGGCACTGAGCTGGACCCCAAGTCTATGTTTCACTTCTCATTTTGACACAAGGACTCAGTAAGTTGCCCAGGTAGGCTTGAACTCACTGTGCAGACAAGGCAGATGCTACACTTAGATGCCTCATGTCTCAGCTATAGTTACCTGCCTGCTTCACATCCACATGCATCTTGGTTCAGTGTGTGTGTGTGTGTGTGTGTGTGTGTGTGTGTGTGTGGTGTTCCCAGGTGATGCTACACACGCATCCTTGGCAATGGCTCCCTAATGGGAATATTAGCCTGGAAACTTAGGGTGTCCTGGAGGATTAAGTGACGTTGACAGAGTCTGTGTGCGACTGAGCAGCTGCAGTCGCCGTGTGCTATTTCTTTGCACAGTCTCGACAGGACAGGAATGAGACACCAGCTGGGAACTTGCTGGTCTCCCTGGGATTCCTGTTGTATATGTGGGGAAACTGAGTCTCTGAAGCACCTTCAGATCCCTGTCTGCCCAGCCCGAATACATTGCCCTATGCAGTGTCATTTATGATAAATTTGGAATACAGCAGCTCTTCATTTGATCCTTTCATGAGACCGCAGTGAAGGTGCCGGCACGCCCCCAGTTCCCCAGGGCTCTGGGGTCAATGTTCCATCCCTGTCCCAACTCCCTTTCTCCTGGAGCCAGACTGCCCAGCCCTTCTATTCCAGGATGTTCTCCACACACTTAGAAATATGGCCTGTCTGCAACCCAGCTCTCTTCCGTCCCAGAAAGCCCTACCCTTGGGAAGCCCCACAGCACCCTTGTGCCTGACATAACAGGCCAGGCAGACACACGGAAGGCAATCCCACAGGTGACTGAGAGCTTGCTGGGGTTTGAGTGTGAGCCTCAGGGAGAGAGGATGGCGTGGGGCATGTCCAGGAGGGAGCTTAGGAAGCAAGCCTGTGGCTCGTACCTTCTCTTGGGGTGTTGTGATGGCTAATTTTATGTCAGCTTGATGCAGGTTAGAGTCATATGAAAGGAGGGAGCCCCAATCAAGAACATGCTTCTACAAGACTAGACTGTAGGCAAGGCTGTAGAGAATTTTCTTATTAGTGTTTGATGAGGAAGGTCCCAGCCCACTGTGGGTGAGGCCATCCCTGGTCTGGGGGACCCAGGGTTCTATAAGAAAGCTGGATAATCCAGGGGGTGTAAACCAGGAAGCAGCACCTGTCTGTGCCCTAAGAAGCACCCCTCTGTGCCCATCGCATCAGCTCCTGCCTCCACGTTCCTGCCTCTGGTTCCTGCCTTCATCGGGTTTTTGCCCTGATTCCCTTTGGTGATAGACCTCAGACGAGGAAACATAAGACAAATAAATTACTTTTGGTCATGGTGTCTCCTGATAGCAATAGAAACCCTAACTAAGACAGGCGCTATCACTGGATAGTGTGAAGTCTGTGAGGGAGCAAACAGACCCTGCTGATAGCCAGGAGGTCTAGATGTGGTACTTTACCTTTAAATAGTAGTGCTCAGATTCTTTATTTAATTCATAGGTTTAAATTGATTGCCTTGTATGTAATATGTAAGTTTAAATTAATTATCTCATAATTAATAACTGCATCTTAATTAAATACTTGGTAATTAATACATACCTTTAAATGAAATGCTCACTATTTGATAAGTTTAAATAAGATGCACAGCCCACACTGAGGTTTTGGGCACAATGCACCTAGTTCTTGATAAACAGGTAAATACGTTGCAATTTACCAGGCGTCACCCAGACAAGGAACAGCGAGGTCAAAAGCCAGCTGCTGTGTCACATGGAAGCTCACAGTTCTCAGCCCCGATGCTCTGAGCAGTTTGACGTGTGTCTTCCTCCTGCCGGAGTGTGAAAGCTTTGAGGTGGGATGCTCGGTGACCCGCGTCCCCGTGCTTGGGCCAGAGCTTGAGCACACACATCCCTGGAACAACCCTGTGGCGTTCCTTCCAGCAACTCACATTGCTGTCACTCAGTCCACCCCGAGGGCCCTGCTGTGTGTCCCCTGGGTCCTTGCTGGGCTGTGGGCTTCTTACACACCAACGAACGCCTACCTCAGCTTAGAAGGAAAAGGGCTGGCTTGGCTACCCTCATCCACGCATTCAGAATGCAGCAAGCTCCCTACATGTGTGCACAGGCACACACATACATGCACAGAACACTTGTATATATCGTCATGCAGCTGGTTTCTTCAAGGAGACGCAGATGAGGAGGCCTCCGGGTCTTCTGAGGAAGGGCAGAGGGGCACAGCTGTGATGGGTGGGCTTCTGGAACCTGCAGACGGTGGCTCAGTCTCGGACCTGCCAGTCTACAGTAGAGCAGCCCTGCCCAGATGGGCCTGCACCTGGCACCTACGCTGCCGGCCCTGACCCGTCAGAGAAGAGGGCCTTAGCCCCAGTGACCCCTGCGCTGACACATAGCCCACCAGGGACTCTTGAGTGGCTGCCTCATTTGCCATGGGCAGCTCTAAAGGCTGCCAAGCCCAGTCGTGTGGAGGCTCTATGACAGGCCGATCTGGGAAAGGCACACTGCAGTTCCCGAACTGGGTGCCCAGGTCCCAGGGACCCCGGCTCACCACCGGCTTGTTAACTCTGCGTCAAGCAGTCAGGTGAGCTGTAAAATGTGCTTCTTTTCTCGTCTCTCTTCCTTCCTTCCTTCCTTCCTTCCTTCCTTCCTTCCTTCCTTCCTTCCTTTCTTTCTTTCTTTCTTTCTTTCTTTCTTTCTTTCTTTCTTTCTCCTACAAACAGCCCCATATTGGGCACCACTTGCTAAATGTGTGCTTTTTTCTTTTCTTTTAATATTTCTTTTTCTTTTTCTTTCTTTTTTTTTTTTACAGTGAGCTGGGTTTTTTTCCATATCAACTTGGGATGCTTCAAGGCTTCCTCATGGCGCATCTCATGGGCTGTGCCTCAATTGTGTCCTCTGAAGCTGGGATGCTGGCTCTCTGGCCGGCTTGGCCGGGCCTTGCACCAGTGAGTGACCACAACACCCATGATCATGGGTGACACATTGACGGCACTTCTTTATCAGATGTGTTGAGAGACCCCAAGTGTAGTGACCCCACGCCATCAAAGTCCGAGCAAAGACTTCCCACCTCCCTAAAGTCTGACAGCCATCATAGCCACAGAAGTTCAACCAGCCTTTCCCCTCCCCCTGCACCCTCCCTCCAGCTGTTCCTGCCTCCTCTCCAAAGTCGCTGTTGCTGGTAACTGTGACTCTGTCCAGTGGTCAGGGCACAGTGTTGTACCCCACCAGGCCAACGCTACAAACTAAGGTTCGGGTTGGCAGTACCCTCAGGGAGCTCCTGCGCAAGAAGGAAGATGGGCCAGAGACAAGAAATAACATGTGTTGATGGGAATAAGAAGTGCTGGCTGGAATGTAAATCATGGAGATGGGAGCAAGGGATGTGAGGAGCAGTGTTGGGAGCTGCTGAGAGTGGACCTCACAGGCTCTCAGGGTAAGAGTGTTCTAGGCACAATGAAGAGCCAATGCAACGGTCCTGTGCAGACATCACATGCTGGGCACCAAGGAAGCCAATGCAAAGGTCCTTTGCAGACATCACATGCTGGGCACAAAGGAAGCAAAGCAGCAAAAGCAAAGGCAGATGCCCACAGCTGGCTAGGAATGAAAGACTGAGGGTAAGGGCTTTTATGAGAAGCAGACACTCTCTGACTTGGCCTCTGTAGCCAAAGAGAGTGGACAGCTTGTAGGGAGCAGGCTGTAGTCATGGCTCTCAGTCAGAACCCAACAGATCACCCAGGATCCTGTAGCCACCAGTGCTGTTGATGTTGACATAACAAGAATCCCATAGCGTGGAGGCTTTGTTCTGATCGGCGTGGTGCCATGGGAGGCAGAGCCACTGGCCACTGAGCCATCCAAAGCAGATGGAACAGAGTAAGGGCTCCGAGTAGCACGGCAGCCACGGCTGCACAGGACTGTCCTCTGAGGCAAATAGATACCAACTCCAGGAGTTCTTCTGTGCCCACTTGCAAAAGTTCATCATGGCTGGGCTTGCAGACTGTTGGCATTCCCTCAGAGAAGGAGGAAGCAGGGAGAGCCGTTGGATCCTCACAGCCACAACTCCCAATGTAATTCTGTCCTAATTCCACGTGGTCTCCAGGTCTTGGGAGGGGCTAGGGAAGACTAAAGGAGGATAGCTCCATCTGTAGAGCCCTGAGAGGACATCATCCCTGATGATGTAGACCTCCCAATGGCTGTTTTAGGGGCACCCATGACCCTGGCCATAACCCTTTACAGCACTCTGTAAGTATGCCTAATGGACTCATTGGTTCCCCAGGGTGAACTCTGGTTTGTCATTGGGACCTTACTGGGGGAGGGGTAGATGTCACCTAGTCCCTCCCAAGATGTCTCCTGACTCCCTCCCAGAGCAGCTCAGATAAGGCAGCTTAGGAACAGGATGAGTTTCTCTCTCCTAGATAAAATCTTGCATTCATTTGCTGAGTTGGTGTCACTACAGCTGACAGAAAATGTGTCTGTTCTGGTCCCTAAAGCCCCTCATGTTTTCACAATTCCATCCCCACACCCTTGGTCAGAACCAGGATCTGAATAGAACTCTCCAGAGTCAGCTGAGGCCCTGTGCTCAGCCGATGGAGGTGACCCAGCCTGACTGGTGTTTAAAAACTTGGTCTGAAGCCACAGGGTTTCTATACAGCTTGCCTGGACACTGGAGGGGTGCAGGACAGGAATAAGAGTGATGCAGCGGGTCAGCTACCTCCTTCCTACTGCAGAAGCTCCAGGTGGGCTTGGCCAGGGTCCTCGGGTAGATCTGGAGTCTGCTACACACCTAGTCATAGTCCCATTCTGGGGACAAGGCAGACTTTTGTGTTCTGGATGTGGGTGTCCCAAGATGGCCTGGGAAAGCAAAGTAACTGAACTTTGGGGTGATATCAGAGAGTCAGAAATACACTAAGTCCTTTTTGTAGGGTGAGTTCAGGTTGAAGGGTCTCACCGGTGCTGGCTAGTTTTCACGATAGCTTGACACAAGCTAGTCATCAGAGAGGAGGGAACCTCAACTGAAAAAAAAATGCTTCCATAAGATCAGGCTGCAGGCATATAGGACATTTTCTCAATTAAAGGTTGATGCAGGAGGGCCCAGCCTATTTGGGGTGAGGCCACCCCTGGGCTGATGGTCCTGGCTTCAATAGAAAGCAGCCTGAACAAGCCGGAAGGAGCAAACCAGTGAGCAGCAGCCCTCCACGGCTTCTGCACCAGCTCCTGCCTCCAGCTCCTACCCTGTCTGAGTTTGTGCCCTGACTTCCTTTGACGATTAGCAGTGATGTGGAAGTGAGCAAAATAAACCCTTTCCTCCCTAAGTTGCTCTGCGTCGTAGTGTTTCATCACAGTGACCCTAACGACTACATCACCCTAGCAATGGTTGAATGGCTTCTTGAAAGAGTCCGGTGAGCTCCTCCATGCACCAGGGTAATTGCTCTGCTCTTCTCCCTGGGCTCAAGGGCAGCCCGTCTTTGTCCTGGTGTTGAAATATCTAGGTGTGACATACACCGTCTCACCTCTGCCTCCAAGTCATTTGTGTACCTAGCTCCAGCCCCTCCTCCTCCATCACCGACATCGCACACACTCCGTCCTCTGCCCTCTGGACCTGACCAGGAGGCCCCCACCCCAACACCCTTAAGTATACTCATCTCAGTTTTACCCTCTGCGAACGTCACAGTCCCAGCAGTTTCCACCCACAACAGGCTGATTCTGGGTCTGCGATGAGGCAGAAGACCATGGGGGAAAGATGTGATTGAGCAAGCTGCTTAGGGTACAGCGACCCTGAAACAGACAGGAGGAGAGGAGGGAGCCGGCACAGGACATGGCCCCCAAGGCACACCCCTGGAGACGTATTACCTCCTGGGGGTACCCTCTTTCTGCAGTTACCAAGACCAGGCAGAAGAGCACCAGCAGCTCTTTGAACCAAGTGCTCAATTCATGAGCCCATGAGGAAGACTTCACTTCTAACCCTGCCAGCCTTCCTCAGCACTCTCCAGCCGGAAGGCCACCAGCTGTGTCCCCAGGAGCACTGTCTGTCTCCCTGGAACTGGAACTTCCGTGGTTGTGAGATTCCTGATGTGGGTGCTGGTAACTAAACTCAGGTCCTCTTCAAGAGCAGCAAGCATTCTTAACTACAAAATAATTTCCCAGTGGCCCACTGCCACCGTTATGAAAGGCTCCCTTGGTAGCCACAGTCTTCCTTGGTTGGCCCACCTGCCGCTCACAGAAAGAAGCCCCGCCCTCCCTGAGTTCATTGATTAGTTACGCTTCCCTGACAGTACCCACATTCAATCTTTTATTAAAAGTGTTATTACATTTACTAGTTAAATGTATATGTGGAGGGGAGACTTAGGGAAAAGAATGTATGCGGCACACACACACACACACACACACACTTACACACACTTGCGCCATGGCATGCACCTGGAGGTCAGAGGACAGCTTGCAGGAGTTGGTTCCTTCCTTTAACCATGTGGGTCCCGGAACTTGAACTGAAGGAACACCCTGCAGCCACGGCAGCAGCCACCAGTGCCTGTCTGTAAGTGTCATAGGTGGGTTGGTCTGCGGGGCTGCTGGGTTGACTGTGAAGTGTTGCTCTGAGCTTCCTCAAAAAGCAACAGCAACACCCCCACTGAGGATGGGGACCAGATTCCAGAGCCTCTCATCCCTGCTGGGAGCCGAAGAGCTGTCCCCTCCACAGCCAGTCTCCTGTCTCCATCTTCTCCAGGTAGAGCCCAGGCTGCTGCTCTTAGGAGGAATCTCTGAATGGCTGAGCCTGGTGGGTGAGCCTGGGTATGAGGGTCAGGAGCCTGGGGCCCGCAGGAAGGAAAGGCGCAGGAGTGAAGAAGGAGTAGGATACCTGAGAGCATGTCCCCTCCTCCCTAAATGAATAGCTGTGCCGCCAACTCTCATTTCTTCAGAACTGGCAAATGACATTTTAAACCCATTTCCGCTCTCCGATCTTCTCTCTGAAGATGTGTTGGGAAGGGAAGGGGGGCGGGATCCAGTGGGGACATTTGTTTCAGCCCAGATTGAAAAATCGGGGAAAGTAAAATATTTATGTGCTCGGCACCCAGTTTGTTTTCTTCCAAAACCAGAGAGGTCAGAGCCCTGATGAGGGAACAGACTGTTGACTTCCATGTCTGAAAACACCCAGCGCATCTCCCAGGAAGGCCCCTGCCCCATCCCTTTGTTCTGCCTAGGCGAAGGAAGCTGTCTGTGTTCCAGACAGAATTCCAAATTAGATTATTTAAATGGCATCAGCAGCTGCTGGATGGGAGAAGTGAAGGTTGGTGTTGCCAGAGCCTTGAGCGAGAGGGAACTCCAGAGAACATCTGGCCCAGCCTCCGTGCGAGCTGGAGGGTGCTGAGACAGGTAACCCTGGGCAGATGGGTGGATGTTCTCCAGCTCAGAGTCCCTGCGGACAGGGCACCACCTCTTCCTGGGGCACCCACTGCCTGGTGACCACGTGCTGCAGTGCCTGTCTGAGAAGGACACCTGCTTTCAGGATGGCGCTAAGGATGCCTTGCATGTGTTTGAAGAGAGGAGAAGGAGAAAGAGAGAGAGAGTGGGGGAGGGAGGGAGTCAGAGAGAGGGGGAGAGACAGAGACAGAGAGAGGAGAGAAAGAGAATTAAGAGAGATGGAGAAGAGAAATGGGTAGAGAAGAAGGGGAAGAGAGGAGAAGAACCAGATGAGAGACAGGAGAGGAGAGAGGTGGGAAGAAGCCAGGCATGGCGGGAGATTCTTGCTCTCCCTCTGCACCACAATTCACCAGAGCAGGGTGTGGAGTTGGGGCAGCTGCAGCTCCTTGCCGAGGGGTTTCAGGCCGGGGCCTCTGAGGCAGCGACTTCCCTGGCCATGGTACCAAACGCGCCATCAAACATCTGTCAGAATGATCCTGCAAGTGTGCTTCCTGACATCAATGTTTAAATGGCCAGGAATGGTGTCTCAGACCTGTGATCTCAGCACTGAGGAGGAAGAGGCAGGAGGTGCCATTTAAGCTTCAGGACAGACTCTGCCTCAAAAGCAACACCAACATTTAGTGGGTGGACTGTGTAAGGCAATGACCTTCCCTCATGTGATGTCATTACCCCTGAGAAACAGCAGATGACCTTTGAACTTGACCCAGGAAGCAATGGCTCTTCCTGGTTTACAGAGGCCTGAGCGTTCCAACATGCCCCTTCCTTGCCTGCAGCCCACTGTTTCCTCAGATCTCAGGTCTCACATCCAGACTCTGTCTCAGACCAGGGTCTTCTGAATGCAGAGTCTACTGCTCAGCTTCAAGAGTAGATCCTGAGTTACCTCCCCAAAACGGCATGTGCACCCTGCTGTCACCTTTTCAGGGTGCTGCAAACAAACTGTTGACTCTAGACAGGGTTTCCTTAGCAGAGCAAGAAAGCATGCAGATTAAAGTCCAGCTTACTGAGCCAGTGGGTTTATGGGGGTTACTTACAGGAGTTCAAGCAAGGGGTTTTCACAGGAGCGTGGATGGCTCCTGGCAGCTGCACCTCAGCATGAGCGAAGGGTCAGGAACGCTGCAACCCTGAAGGTCCCTGCACAGCTTCTGCAACCCTGAAGGTCCCTGCATAGCTTCTGCAACCCTGAAGGTCCCTGCACAGCTTCTGCAACCCTGAAGGTCCCTGCACAGCTTATGGACAGCTGGGCGGTCAGTCTCACACTCCTCCAGCAGCTGTTCACCCCAGAAAGGAGCCTTGCGAGTCTTACAAGAGCCCCAGAAACTTCTAAGCTTTACCTGCTGTCAAGTCTAAGCTCTGTAAATTAGTTGATTAGATGAGGAGTCTGGGAGGGAGTGTTTGGATTATGAGGTAACAGCTGATGGACTCTCAGAGAAAACAAGCTGCCTTTTGTAAGTTTTCTGTACGTTGGGAAAGCTTTGGAAACTACGGGAAATGGGCCAAGAGCAGAGAGGTGCTGGGCTGTCTGGAGTAAGACTGAGGAGGACCTGGTGACACCTGGGCTTTACACTCACTCCCATCCTCCTGTGCCTAGAGGAACCTTCAGCCAGTTTCCAAGCACCACCCTAGAGGGGAGAATATCAGCTGGAGAGTCCCGTGTCATTCCACGCCCCCTGAAGTGACAAGTGCCTTTGCTGGGAGGGCCACACCATGCCATGCAAGGTTCCAAATGGCAGCTGCTTACCCTCCAAGGAAAGGGGCCTCAATGAGCTAAAGGGTGGAGGCTATGCTCTGGATTCCCTTGGATGCCTCTAGCACAGCAAGCTCAGTGTCAGGCCTACCCATGATTCCACATTTAGGTGCACAAATGGGACCTTCCAGACAGCCAGGGTTTCCATGTCCAGTCGCCTGCTTAGCCTTCTCCTTCAGCTAGGCTCTATATTTATATACCCACTCATCTCCACTGCTCTGTGAAACCCTAACACCCTCAACTCACTGTGTTCCAACCTTTCCTCCAAATTCTGTCCCGCTTAATCAAAGGACAGCAACCCCAGGTCCCGGTGTCCTTGGAACCCCCTTGCCTTCCATCTGTCTCATGTCCTTGAGAAGTCGCGGGCCACCTGCTAGGCTCTCTTTCTATAAAGGACCCTCTTTCTGCATCCAGTTGTAATAGACAAGCTTGACACAAAAAACATTCTCCCGTACAGCATGACTTGTCAATGGAAACTTTTCTATAGAAAATGTCATTTGTCTAGAAAATTCAAAGGAAATTCTTTAAGCCAAATCTGTTTGAGGACATCTGAGGGCAGCGAGGCTAGTCAGGGTATGAGGAGCCAAGGCCCAAGAATAAAAGGCCAGCTCAGGAAGGAGAGCCAAGGGCTTGGCATGACTTTTTTATTGGAAAAAGTTGCTGAAATAGCAACTTCAAAATGGGCAGTAAAGTTTAAGCTGGGCAGAGCACTGTGTGTGCCTGGGTTGGGTGGGGGAGGTGGCCGCATGCTGCCAAGGAGAATGTGTCACAGCTTGCATGTTGGATGCCATTCAGGATCCAGGAAAGACTGTGACCGAATGCTGTGTAACTTTCTGGGGAGATGGGAACAAATTGTCTCCTCACCCCAGATAAGTCACTGTTAACAGATCAAATAATAATGTCATCAAATGCATTTTGGAAAACTAATGTTTGATTGAAATTACTAACATGATTATAGGTGAGGAGCATGGCTAACTCAAAGGCAGTGGCACCGCCTAAAAGTCCACCTCAGCATGGGTGATGTCTCAGGAGAGCTGAAGGGGTGGGGCTGTCCTCATGACTTTCAGGAAACTTTACACCTCAGAGGGTGCCTTCCCTCCCCATATGTTCTTACTACCTATATAACTTTAGGAAGGAAAGCTCTTGTGAATCTAGTGAGTTTCAGAGACTTCCTGAGACTTGTGAGTTGTTTACTTCCTAAGTCTTAAGAATTCTCCTCCAAAATGGAAATGTTTTAATCTGGAAGATATACAGCATCCAGGAAAAGGACATCCAAGACATGGTCTGGCACTAGACCTCCAACAAAGAGAAAAACAGATAGAAAGCAGGCAAACAACACATGAGATGGTCAAGGGTCAACTTCAGGCAGTGCAACTTAAGGCTGGCTCAGGTCGCTTCACTCCCTTTCTAGAAGAGCAGTAGAGGAAAGGGACCTGTGTGCTCTAGGACTTATTTATGTGTTCTAGCCGTGTGTTCTAGGACTTACTAATGAGCATAAGTACAGATACTTCAAACCTAAGAAGGAAAGCTTGAAGTTGAACCTGGTCAACTTCAGGCCTTTCCTACATGGGTGGTTTTGTTAAAATCCTGGGCTTTCTATATTTTACTGAGTTGTTAAAAAAATGAAGGTTGGAAGAAGGAACCAAGAGGAAAATAGACAGCGCAAACAAATCCTCAGTGACTCAGAGATGGCCAGTGTTCAGGCTTGAAAGTAGCTATGACGAATATGTTCAGGAAATTTAAGAACAAGATATGGATTCTTGGCCCAGAACTGGAAACTATAAACATAAATCAAAAAAGAAATTCTCAGACGTGAAAATAAACAACACAAATTAAGCACTTACATAGACAGACAAGCCCAATGAAAGATGTGCAAAAGGTTTCTACAGCCACTTCACAGAGGGAGATGTCCAAACCAGGCTGTTAAATATGAAAAGATACTCAACTCCATTAATCACCAAGGGAATAAAATTAAAATTGTAGGAGGACACACCCCGCTGACTGGAACAGGCTAAATTCTAAAGCCACACATCAAGTGAGGGTGCTGCATCTTCCCAGTGCAGATGGGGTACATACACACAGCGCTTACTCTGAGAGGGCGCTAGGCCATCCCCACTGACAGTGGGGTAGTACTTACACTGGGACCCTGTGTAAAACAGTCTTGTCCATTTTACATACCTGTGCAAAGCACCCATCCCTGCCAACTTCACAATGGACGAGTTTATCTTGGCTTGTGGTACTGGGAGATTTGACTGGTGGCCACTTGTCTCCATATTTCTGGTCTCAGTTTGAGGCAAAATAGCATGGTCATGGGAGTCGAGGAAAGAGTTTCTCTGTGGACTAAAATGTACAAAGAAAATGCCCCCCAAAAGAGACCAAGAAACAAGATATAGCCCTAAGGACAAGCTCCTTCCATCTCCTCCAACGGCCCCTGCTCTCCATTATGATAATGCCATCATATCACAAGTCCTCCTTCTGATAATGCCATCATATCCCAAATCTATCACGAGGCTAATTTATCAGTTATGTCAGAGCATTTATGATCTAACGGTCTAAGAAAGTGCCACCAGAGACACACCCAGGGGAGTCTCAGTCCAAGCAAGCTGACACCCCAGAGCAGCTGTTCTAAGCTGCTTCTCAATGCTATGATAAGCACAGTGATAAATAACAACTTGAGGACTGTCTTAGTCACAGTTCTATTGCTGTGAAGAGACACCAACTCTTGTAAACAAAAAAACAAAAAGCATTTAATTGGGGGCTTGCTTACAGTTTCTGAGGCTTAGTCCATTATTATCAGGGCAGGGGGCATGATGGCACACAGGCAGGCATGGAACTGGGGAAGTAGTTGAGAGCTACATCCTGATTCACAGGCAGAGAGAGCGAGAGTGAGGGGGGAGAGAAGGGAAGGAAGAGGAAGGGAGGGGGAGAGAGAGAGAGAGAGAGACTGGGCCTGACATGGGCTTTGAAGCCTCTAAGTCCACCACCAGTAGCACATTTTCTCCAACAAGGCCACACCTCCTAATCCTTCTAATCCTATCAAAGAGTTCCACTCCCTAGTGACCAAGTATTCAAATATATGTGATGCGCCTATGGGCCATTCTCATTCAAACCACCACAGGAATGAAAGAGCTTATTTAATCTTACAGTTTACAGCCCATCATTGAAAACCTTCAAGGCAGGAGTCCAAGGTGGGAACCTGGAGTCAGAAACTGAGGCAGAGGCCATGGAGGAGCGCTGCTTTCTGCTTGCTCTCTCTGTCATCTTCTCAGCCTGCTTTCTCAGGAATATGACACCACCCCCATCAGTAAGAAAATGCACCACAGACATAGTCACAGGCTGATTGGATGGAGGCAGTTCCTCAGCTGAAGTTCCCTTTTGCCAGGTGACTCCAGTTTGTGTGAAGTTGACCAAGGTTAACCAGGGCAGTGTCCACGACAGCCACTGAGCCACGCATCCTCTATCCTAGCATAAGTGAATGCGTTGTGTCACGTTTGAGCAATCTGAGTCCACACAGCCACAGAAATGAATGAATTCCTGCCGCAGTCAATAACTGGATGAACTGTTTGGGATGCCGAGCAGAAGGAGCATGTGAGGAGAACACATTGAAGGTTACCATTGCAGAGATTCTAAAGCCAACAAGCTCATCCCATGCCTTTGGGACTCAAAGCAGTGTTTGCTCTAGAACAGAAGTCTCAGGGGTAGGAATGAGGTGGCAGTGACAAGAGGGCAGAGTAGGCATGTGGTAATTCACATTCCAAGCAATGTCATCCACCTGCGACTTTGTGGATTGGGTACTGTCCTATGCAAACATGACTTAAACAGAAAACATTCACTCAGAACAGTAACCCTGGTCTGGGAGATGGCGCAGCCTGTGAAGGGCTTGCCCCTTGAGCACAGGGACCTGAGTATGTTTCCTAGAACCCACCTAAGGCAACATCCACCCCTGTAATCCCCGTTCTGAGGAGCCGGAGACAGCAGGATTCCTGGACGTTCCTGGCTACCCAGTCTGGCAGCCAGTGAGATCCAGGCTGAGTGAGAAGCCCTGTATCAAAAACTAAGGTAGACGGCAACAGCTACCTCTGGTCTCTCCAGGTACGTGCATGCTTGTGTGCACATAAGCACACACACAGGCACACCCACAAACACACATGCACACACAAACATGTACACACACACACACACATGCACCAGCACACAAACAGCCCTATATGCATACACACGCTGTCCTATTTTCCTGGGGAGACATGAGGCAGCTGCTCACCCCATACAGGGAAGTCATGACAGACACAGCAGCTGCACTAAAGTCCAACCTGGTGAACCAGTGAGTGTACTGTGGTTAGTAACAGGAGTGTGGCTGTGACTGCTGGTTTTTTTTTTTCAACGTGATACAAACCTAGACATGTCTGGGGAGAGGGAATCATAACTGAAAAATTTAAAGGAAGTATTCCTAAGATTAGTCTACACACATGTCTGTAGTGTATTTTCTTGGTTGATGATTGATGTAGGAGGACCGGGCTCACGTTGGGGAGTGGCACCCTTGTACAGATGGTACCTGATAGTATAAGAAAGCAGGCTGACGAAGCCATGGGAAGCAAGACATTTTAAGCAGTGTTTATTCATGGCTCCTGCTTCAGTTCCTGCCTCCATGTGCCTGCCTTGAGCTCCTGCCCTGACTTCCCTTCATGAAGGACTGCAATTGCAAACTGAAATAAACCCCTCCCAACCCAAGCTGCTTTTGTGTTTTATCACAGCAGCAGAAACCCTAACTAGGACAGTGGTTGAAGGGTCACAGGGTGAAGGGTCACTGGAGCAAGGGTGACTCAAGGAAAGATGCACCACCGAAAAGCCCATCACGGGTGAGGACTCTCAAAAGCTGCATTCCTGGAGCGCTCTGTGACTTGCAGGCAGGTCAACAGTTTCAAGAGTCTCTGGACAGCTCAGATGTTCCGCCTCTCCTCTCCCTGTAGTCATTTGTTGCTTTTATCACCAGGGGAACTGACTGCAGTGAATGCTGTCAGCTTTCTGGGCAACGTGAAGTTTGTTCACTGTCTGAGTCTCATGAGTTCCCATTTCTTCAAGTCAAAAATTGCCGTAAAATGTGTGTATGTGTATGTGTGTGTGTGTGTGTGTGTGTGTGTGTGTGTGTGTGTGTGTGGTCTGATCTCCGACCCCAATTCACACCATGCATCCATCTGTAATCCTGGTGTTTAGACTCTCTGTCCTGTTAAGACATCACGTCTTGGGCACAGGGAGTTTGTGCTGTCCTCCCGGCCTAGGAGTCTCCATGCTTGATATTGTTGTTCTGAAACCTCAGCTATCTCCTTGGAGACTCGCCTTGATGTCTCAGTTGAAGAAGCTATCTCTTCTTGCTCCAGAATTTCATTCTCTGCAGACTGGCTCTCCCTCACTTGTGTTCTTCCTCTCCCTCCCTGCTGCCCTCCCTCCCTCCCTCCCTGCTCAGTAGACAGGAACCTGCAGAAGAGCAGACCTTGTTTGCCTTATTATGCACTTCCAGAACACATCAGACAGTGTTTTGCATATATATGAACATAATAATTACATGTGAAATGAATAAAACAAGTTTGGAAAATGCCCACCACTTATCTCTCCTAGAAAGTCTAATTTGCATTAGCATTTTAATGATTTT
The DNA here is from genome assembly GCF_030254825.1 of Meriones unguiculatus. Classification (NCBI taxonomy): domain Eukaryota; kingdom Metazoa; phylum Chordata; class Mammalia; order Rodentia; family Muridae; genus Meriones; species Meriones unguiculatus. The sequence goes on along the minus strand of NC_083351.1, from coordinate 2,557,913 downwards.
AAGAAGTCTTACAGTACAAAAGAAAGCTGCTTAGCCTCTACCAGGCATCTCTAGGCCTTTGCTGAACACAACACAGAATCTTCAATCACATCTGCCAACTTCCCCTGCCTGAGGATGTCCAGGCTTGACATCTCTGGTGTGCTCAGCTTCTCTGTGCCTGTCACACGCTGAGAATCATACCCATGCCACGTCTATCTCTGCAACAGCCCCAGGAGCCAGGGTGGGGCGTTTCCAGGTTCTTGATCTCTTTTGAAAAATTTGAAATAAAGGTTCACACAGCTTTGCAAAAGTAGTGAAGAAACTTTATTCAAAGCAAGAAGAAGAAATAGGAGCAGGAGGAGGACAAGATAAAGAAGGACAGACTGCTCTTTCCAACAGCAGTAAACCAGAGAGTGAAGACATTCCAGGTCGCACTAAAGTTTGGGTCTTTCTTTTATTAAGTTCAAGAGCAGGAGGAGTTTGGCTACTAAAGGTTGCAATTTGGGTGTTTTTAACTGACAGATTACATCATATTATCAGTGTTCTATGCCAAAATCCCTTCCCATAATGCATCCATTTTCAACCACATACAAACCACTTATGCATAATGATAAGATGGGAAATAAGAGATTCTCACTCAACCCTTATTTGGGGTCAGTTTGACTTACTGTGCACATACCCAAAGCCAGTTCAGGCTGGACTGGCCTTCCTGCCCTCAGAACTGGCATGCATCGGGAATGTGGGAATGTATTTGAACAGAAAGTGTCTGAACAGAAAGTGTCTGAGTTTGCAGGTCGACTAACAGAAGAAATGTATTCCTCTGTTAGTAGGGCATGCATGCAGCTGGATGCAGCTGCGGGTCTTGGGTTGCCAGCAGGTGCTGGGTGCAGCTGGGTGTATTGTTGACAGTTGAGCATACCTGCTCACAGGTAAGTGTCCCAGGCCATCGTGCACATCACTCTGAGAATATTGCACACATAGCAAACTTAGGGAGGCCCTAGGTTACTGGACAACTGCCCATGCCTGTCTGCCTTGGGACATCCTCCTTCTGTTTGGGGATATGGAGAAACTGAGTCACATTATGATGATGATGATCATGATCATGATGATAGAGGCTGCTGTGCCTGCTGGAGGCAGGTGTTGGCTTCCATCTCCCTGAAAACCAGTATTCTCACCTTCTCAGTGAAGACAGGCCATGAACTAATGGCCTGACACGGCATGTGTGCCTCCCTATACAGCCCTGAGCTCGCTCCTCGCCAGCGTGAGCAATGGCGATGCATTGGTTGCTCAGCTTCCTGAGAACCATGCTTCACTTCACAGCCATGAGACATTCTCAGGCACAGGTCATTAGCCACGTAAAATTCTTTCTTGGCAGATAGATTTCTGTGAGTTCCAGACCAGCCTGGGCTATGCAGTGAGCTACAAGCCAGGCTCCATAGTGAGGCCCTGTCAAAAATGACGTATCTCATAAAACTCTTATCCAAGCAGACAGGAGAGATGGCAAGCTATAACTAGTTTCAATTTACATGAGGAAGGGAGACTTAAGCTACCAGATGGCCACAGGTGTCTCCTTCTTGTCACTCAGTAGGAGCCATTCGAGAAGCTTCTCCATCATTAGGGCTAAAATTACTGTCACATCAGCTTTTCCTGACTTGTGCTCTGCCCAGTGTATGTCTCCACTCTTGGGTCCCATTTCCCAAAGAAATATATCTGGAGGCACAGACAGGACTCGTCACCTGTCACAGCAGCTCTCTCCAAGACCCTGTGCAGGTGGCCTGAGAGGAGTCACCTACAAAGGACGGGCACTCTCCCCAAGCCAGGATTTCCTGGCCTCAGCACTGGTGACTTAGGGCTCTGCTGTGGGGTCCATCCAGCACAGGGTGGAATGTTGAGCATTGGAGAACATTTCACAGTGTCCCCGACCACTAATCCCTCTCCATGAGAACCCAGTGTCTATGTTGGGTTAAAAGAAAAAACAAAAACGAACAAACCACCTCATGACTCCAGGGAGCCTGGCCACCCGTAAGCACTTGAGAGCAGAGCCCCCTGAAACAGAGCACTCACAGAACCTGGGTGCAGGGTGACCAGCATCAAGTGTCTCCTTTGGCCATTTATTCTAGTAGAAATATTCATTTCTTCAACCAACAAACAGCGTTAAGCAGCTCACATGCTAAGAGTGCCAGCCTAAGGGCCCCTGTTGTTCAGTCTAGTGGAGGAGGACAAGGTGGGAAAGCACTTGGTAAAATAATTAGGGGTAATGTGAACGGTGGCACCAGCAGCCCCTCGATGCAGGCTGCTCCTTGGAGGAGGTACCCCTTCCCAGAATGCTTACATCGTGAGGATCAATGAGCCTTCTCTTCACAGGGCCCCTCTCTGAGTTAGCATGACTTCCAGAGTCATGTGAATGTGAAGGTAGGAATGAGCCTCTGCCAGCTTCCCACACAGAGTAAGACTCCAGGAGGCCTCTAGGGCCAAAGGGGCTCCTCTCACACACACCTGCCCTGGTGGCTCCACAGGGACGTGCAGGGAACACGTCAGGTGATGTAGAGTTAGGGATTGGACAGGCCAGGGCTGCGGCAGTTTAGTTGGTGCTGAGGGCTCTGCATTCTCTGTGGTTTATTAAAAAGGCAGTTGTTCTGCTTTAAAAAAAAAAATCCAGCAGAAATCCAAATAGCTTCTGTATTAGAGAAAGGCATGAGAGGACTGTTTTCACAAGAAAGTCTATTCTAGAGGAGAGAAATTCAGTTCAGTCTTGCTGGAAACAAAGGGAGGAGGGAAGCAGAGGAGGGGAGGGAGGGGGAGGGAAGAAGATAGGACATTTGTGAAGTCTCTGTGAATGATCAGTCAGGAAGCCTCCCATCTGCATCTCCCTAGTGCTGAGGCTGCAGGCATGGGCCACTGTTCTGGCTTTTTCCACAGGTTCTCAGGATCCAAACTTGTGTCCTGGGCAGACAATTTACCCACTGAGCTGTGTCCTCAGCTCCCACTGTGACTTCTTTTCATTCTTTGACATTCCTCATGGGATGTCCTTGAGATGTCCTTCACAGACAGGAATTAACATCCACGCAGGAAAAAAGTTAACAAAAGTAGACAAAGACAAAGTTCTGGGCTGCTGATACCTGCCTTTCCCAGCAGGTCCCTGGTGACTTCAGCCCTTGATAGCGGGAAGTCCTGGCTCGGGGCTGCACATTCACTTCAAGATATCACTGGATCCAGAACAGGGCATGAAATGCCATCATTCCTGCGGATTTTGCAGTATACAAGTACCAAAATATCCACGGGATGGTGAACGATAAGGAGACATTTGTTTTAAAGTCCTCTTCCACCCCCATTGCCCATTCAAGATGCAGCTGTAAGGAGAGCTCTTCTCTCTGCACCCAGCGATGTGTGCTGGCAGCTGTCAAGGCCAGTGCGAGGCTGGCACCTGCTGCCAAGTTCTCCATCTCTTAAATTGTCCTGCAGGTGCACAGGCATCTACCTGCAGCTCCTGAAGGAGGTGCTTCTTTATTATTTCTCTTTCTCTCTCTCTCTCTCTCTCAGTGTGTGTGTGTGTGTGTGTGTGTGTGTGTGTGTGTGAATTCTATGGAGTGGGGGAGCAGATGGAGGCCAGAGACAACTTTGTGGAGTTGCTTCTCTCCTCCCCTGTAAGTGGGCTCCAGAAATTGAACTCAGGTCTCTAAGATTGCAAAGCAAGTTCTTTCATGGCTGAGCCATCTTGCCAGTGCCCAGGACTATTTTCATTCTCTCCCTCCGTGGTGTAACTTCTTCCCTTCCCACTTGTTCATGAGTTCTTTCTCCACAGTGGTAGGAAGCGAAGAGCACAGAGCACATGGCTTAGGCAGCAGCCTTTTCTGTGAGGAGCAGCAGAGAGCGCCGAGGCCTGTTGCCTGTGAACACAGAGCATCCTATGAGCACCGTGGAGGATCTCAAGGATGCTGGCTCACTCACCTATGTCCCAGACCACTGTGGAGTAACCCACTGACCAAGCAAAACGATACCGTGGAAAGCCCCCCACTTTCCCAGAGCTCTGGAGGACGGGAGGGACAGGTGCTCCAGGGACTGAGGAGCTTCTCCTCATAGATACAACTAAAATATTCATGATGTGAATATGGTTTAGGTGACCACAGTCTGGCAAGTGAATTGGATCAAATTGTGATGCATTAACAGTTACTGGATAAATACATGGCTTTGCCCAGTAGAGCCAATGATTCTCTTGGGAATGGGAAACAGCTATTGCCCCTCCAGGCCAGCATGGAGGGGGTGGGACTGCTGACATTGGCAATTGTGATGTCTGCCAGTGTGCAGCTCATCTTACTGGGAAAAAAAATTCTGGGGAGAGTGAATGCTTCCACATTAATGTGCTGATGATGTCCCGAGTCTCTGAACACCACATCCCCAACACTTCAGGGATCTTCCATGGTGGATGTTAGGATGAGCCATGCCACTGCAAAGGAAAGCGAGGCAGAGACATTAACGTGGCATCCACAGCCCTGACCCTGAGGACGGCAGACAGGCAGGAACTGGCACCAGCAGAGAACCGTCCCTGAGTGCGACAGACAACGTGTCTCGGGACAGGGACTGTTTCGGGGCTAATGCTATGTGGAGAGGTGTGTGTGATGAGGGCACTCAGCAGGCTTGGGGAGGGGGTCTCTGATGCTGGCGAGTGCTTCATGAATGTTATGAAGTTTGGAGGAGAAAGTGGCAGTAGCTGGCTCTTCAGAGATGGAAATTTCCATGGTAAGGAGAGGGACCAGAGTCCATGGAGACCTTGGCTTTCCATGATCTAAGAGGCAATGGGGATACACTAAAGACTCTGCGAGGGAGATGCTTGCTGAGGCGGGAGGAGCCCGCAACATCCAAAGAGCCATGAAGAAAATGAGTTCTGGGACCGCTGATGCGTCTGATTTATATGGCGTCCAAAACTTTCCCTGAGAGCCAGCACATCCTTCATAATTGATTAGGCAAATAAAATTTTACCTCCGACTGGCTGGGGTAATAGCGTAGCTTTCCACCCACTCTGCGCCCCTCCACTTGGCCCAGGCTCGTGTCTAACCACCCTGAAGGAAGGAATCTGCTGAGTGAGGACCTTGGTCATCAAGTGCCGCCTCACAGATGTGACCAAGGGACGCCACCTCTCCCATGTATGAATCCATTCCCTCTGGAGTCAGGAGCCTTTAGGCGTGAGAGGAGCGATCTGTCTTCATTTAGGGCTGTGGGAGGTGGGAGGAGAACTGACACGTGAAATCACCTGGAGGTGAGGCGGTGAAGGTTATTATCACAGGGCGCGCGGCCCTCCTGTGCCGCGCGCAGCTGTGGCCAGCCAGGTGAGTCGAGGAGCTGCCCTTCTAGCCGGGTGACGCCCCCACCCCAGACCTCCTATGTTGAGGTTCTAGCCCCTCATGACCTCAGAATGCAACCGTGTTGATTTAGAGAGACGCTGTCCCTTAAGAAATTAAGAAAGCGAGGTCAGTGGGATTGGCCCTGCGTCAATGCAAGTGCTGTTCTTACAGGGAGATTAGGCTCACGGAGGGGTGATATGGCCACATGGAAAAGATGACGTCTACACACCAAAGCAGGAAGCCTCAGGAAGGACCAAGTCCTGAAGCCTTCGCTTCCAGCTTCCTGCCTCCGGGGCCGAGAACAGGTGCATGTCTGTTGCCCAGGCTGCTGTCATGGTCTGAGCAGGTGACTGGGTTGACAGACACCCAACTCTGTGTTGTCTACTCGGCTTCAGTCACTGCACATCACACAGTGTCTCACAAGTTAGCTGTTCACTGAAGGGAAGGTCAGCTTAGGGGTAACTGTTGTTTTCACACTAACTGAATAACAGGAAGCTGCCTGACCAGATCTCCAGCAAGCCAGAGCCTTCCTAAGGACCTACCCCGGCATTAGAGCCCATAGTCTCACAGCAGCAGGCACGTGGGACCGTGAGAGGAAAGCCTGGAGGAGCAGGCTCTGCTGCCCAGGCTGTGTGGTCCACCAGCCATTCAGTAGCTAGAGAGCTTGTGATCCAGGCCTAGTGGGAACCTGAGCAATACTAACAAAGAAATGGTCTTCCTGATACCCTCTTGCCTGCCACACCCCAAGGAATGAGTGCTGAGTGGCCAAAACGCCTTCCCTGGAACACAGGCAACACACACGCCTTCCCTGAAACACAGGCGACACACAGTCAGACCCCCAACTGTGGTCAGAATCCCATCAGAAATGCACCCGGCTCTCTGCTCAGCTCACTGGACCTGCCTGCTCCTCAGGTGACATTGCTTTTTATGGCTTGACCCCATCTGTCTTTACCCGTGCTGGGATCCCAAGTCCTTGCCAGCTCAGACGGCTGCAGGCCTGGCAAGAGTGGGGAGCTGGGGACAGAGACTGACGGGGAGGGCGCTGCCACAACCCGGCAGAGAGAGAGTTAACCTAAGTCTGCTGGATGGCTGGACTTCCCTGGAAGGGCCCCCATTCCTCCTGGAGGCATGGACTGCAGAAATGGCCTGCCATCCCAGCAGACAGAGCAACTGCCCGTAACCCCAATTACTGGGACGGCGTCTCAGCAGTACGTCAAGGTGGCTGATGCTTGCACCTGATCAGCACTTTCTTCTAAAAGCTCGCTATTTATATCCGTCCCCATGCCGAGGGCCTGGTGGGAACTGACCGCGGGGGTGTTCGCCTTAATCGGGGTTCCTTGGCCACTGTTTTTATGAATCGATGCATTAAATCTCCAGAGGAGAGAAATTCATTCTGTGCTTGCTGGAGTTGATAGGAGATGGGGACTGCCACCTCCATAAAGTCCCTGAGACATCCTCCAGCTGCCCTTGGGAGGCAGAGCAGCCCAGGCAGGCCACGGATACTGTCTGTGGGTAACCAGTTCTCTTTGGGATTTCACCACTGTCCCCTACCTCGGTCCCATCCCAGTGCCCAGTGACACATATTCTCACGTCACTCTGAGTTGTTTTCGTTCCTGTTAATGTGACACATACTTGAACAAAAGCAACTTTTGGAGAAAAGGGTTTGTTGGCCTTACGAGTTCATGTTGCAGTCTGTCATCTCCGGGAAGTCAAGGTAAGAACTCCAGTGGCTGTCCACATCACAGCCACAGTCCAGAACAGAGACGAACACACCCTCGCTCGCTCTCAGCTCACATAGCTTTCTCCCTCTTATACACCTCAAGGCCCGGCCCATGATACAGGATGAGGCTTCCAATCTCAATGAATACTCAAGACCATCTCCCCACAGGAATACCCATAGGCCAACCTCAGCCAAACAGTTTTTTTATTGGAACTCTCTTCTTGGCTGGTTCTAGGGTGTGACACATTGATGTTTAAGGCTAACCATCACAACGGACAGCTGACAACCAAGTGCTAGCCAGTCAAGGGCTGAGCGAGGCCGCCCATGCCAAGCTAGAACAGGCGCAGGACCAGCAGGGTCATGTCTCCAGTATTTTAGCAAGAAGATTAAACCCTTCAACCAAAGCTCCCATGATCACGTTTCCAGCACAACGAGCTGGAGGGGACAGAGGGCCCCTGGCTCCCGCAGATGTGAGATCTGCAGAAACAGAAGAGGCATTCCAGTGGCAGAAGATCGAGAAGCTGCTCCCTGTGTGCCTAGAGGAATCAGTGCCTGGCAAGAGGTTTGATACTGCTTCCCCTGTAGAGCCTTCTGGCGGGAGTCCTTGAAGATGAACATTGTCTTCTTCATGTGCACGAGGATCACAGATGGTGACCAGAGCTATTCCTCCTCCTAATGTGGGGAGGTGAAACCCCAGGCTCCTGGGCTGTCATCCATGCCAGCTCAGCTGTCAGTCAGAGGCTGTGAGATAAGGGCCTCTGGGCCCCTGGCTGGGCCTCCAGACTCTTGAAGTTGCCTTTGGGAAGACCTCTGCCACCTAAGAATCAGTTACCGAGATGGCTGTACCAGAAGCCCAATCTGGTTCCCAGGAAAGGCCATGGGAGAGAGGGATACCCTGCTATCCCTGGCCTCCCGACCACCCCAGCATGGGTCTCCAAGGCCTGGGTGAGTCTGTTGTGTAGCTCACCAGCCCAGCCTCCCACAGCACAGGGAGAGCCGCACTCCAAACACAGGCAGGGGAGAAGCCAGGGGAACGCCCCTCCACAGAGCACATTTCCCGAAGCACAGCTGAGGATGTGAAACCTCTGGTAAGTCACTGTCAGGGGCGGCTGAGCAATGCGAAAGAGAATGCTTCTTTGTCGTGGTTGAACAAAGACCGCAGGTTCACAATGATACCTTCTCTCATGCCCCATAGTTAATTGAGAGTGTGAGATGGTTGCCTGACCTCAAAGATAGCTTTGACCCCCAAACTATCAAATATCCCATTAAATGCTTGAGCTGCTTTGGAGCCTGAGGCTGTTGTGCAACCCACATGTGAGAAAGAACTTCAACCACTCATTGCCTGTGCTTCAGCCACCTCCTAGGGCCAGCCAGGCTGCCAAGCCCAGGCCTGTCCCTCTGTCTGCACAAGTGTTTCCAAACCTAACCCGCCTCCTGGCCTCTCCAGGGTGAGGCCTGGTTGCAGTCACCAAGGCTTTTCCTCCATCAGCCAATCCAGGCTGTAGCCACCTCCATCCCTGCAGCCACTGTATGGGCTCCGCTCTCCACCATGCCAGACCCCTTTACCCTCTGCTGAGCTCTCATCAGTGTTGACTCTGCAGTCTGCCCAGCTGCTGCCAGGCCCTTTAAGGCTTCAGCAAAAAAATTAACACCTCTCCAACTTCCTAAAAGTGAGCTGTTGCCTGGCTTTCCTAACACCAGCTAATGAGACCCTGATGGCCACTCTGACAAGAACAGAGCATCAAGGGCAGGGGTCCATGGGGTCTGGTCCCTCTTCCTTCTGACCTTCAAGCAATGGGGGCTACTGACCACGGTCAGGGCTCTGTGGGTCCATAGATGCACATTTCTCTGTCTTTGGCACTAACCAGGCACTCTAGTGCAGGCCCTGGGTTCATTCGCTGCTTCCAGCAGCCACCCATCCTAGGGTGCCAAGATGGTACTGAGTTGGGTAGGAAATGGGAGGCTTGAGGAAGATACAGATGCTGCCTCTGAAGCCATCAGATGTGGCTCGCCAGGGCTCAGCCAACAAGGTCAGAGGTCGATCACATCTGGCCACGGATACATCCTCTCTGCCCTCATGGTGACAGCAGCAATGAAAATGGCCACCAGGATCCACGGGAGCACAGTGGTGCCAGCTGATGGTGCTCACAGCAGCAGACACTTAGCAGAAACTGCTTCAACCCAGCTGTCCCTGCCTGACCGGGGTGAGTGGCCTCCAGAGAGCTGCCAGCCAGGAGTTCTGGCTCCAGGGACAGCAGAAGGCTCAGCACATGGAGGTCCCAAGTCTTTCTTGTTCCTCCCAGTTTGTTCAAGTTCAGCAATTTTTTTTTACCGTATTGACATGTATGTGAACATGCATTTTTATGTTTTTCAAAAAGATGTGTATTGTGTGCACTGTTCAGAAACTTTAAGATTCCTTTATATGATCACACCCATTTTCTATTATCTGAAACTGTCCTGTTTTTATTACCAAGCTACTAAAGATTGTCTTGCCTTTTTCCTTAGGAATACAGTTTAGGCATGAAACTGATGGAAAAAATTAATAGGCAATTTTAGACTGATACCCACATCTAAGTCCACTACACTGGGACAATTCCAGACTAGTGGATTTTGTGTTCATTTTAAACTCCATTGTCTACAAAAGACACACATCATGTCCATTTCATAACCAATGTTTTCATTTTACTTTTATTTACTCTTCTCTCATATATGGCACCCCCAGGGAAGCTTCCCTCCCTCCTCTCCCCCCAGTCCCTACACCATCTCCCTGCTCACCTAGATCCACTCCTTCTTTCCTTTCCCTTTAGAAAAGAGCAGCCTCCCAGGGACATCAACCAAACACTCATTAACAAGTTACAGTAAGATAAGCACAAACCTCATGTCAAACAAGGCTGGGTGAGGCAACCCAGTGGGAGGAAAAGGGTCCCAAGAGCAGGCAAAAGAGTCAGAGACAGCTCTTGCTCCCACTGTTAGGAGTTCCATGAGAACACCAAGCTACATAACTGTAACATATATGTAGAGGACCTAGGTCAGATGTATACAGGCTCCCTGATTGTCGGTTTTGTCTCCATGAGACCCTGTGAGTTCTGGTTAGTTGATTCTGTGGGATGTGTTCTTGTAGTGTCCTTGACCCCTCCTGTTTCTACAATCCTTCCTCCCTCTCTTTCACAGGATTCCCTGAGTTCTGCCTAATGTTTTACCGTGGGTCTCTGCATCTGCTCCTATCAGTTGCTGGATGAAGCCTCTCCAGTGAGATTTATTCTAGGCTCTGGTCTGTAAGTATAGCAGAATATCGTTAGGAATAATTTGAATGACTGTTTTTGCCAGTTGTGTTTGGTTTTATCCTAGGTCTTTGGGCATTCCTGAGCCTCCAGGCAGTGTCAGTCATGGGCTCTCTCTCATGCATGGGTCTCAAGCTGGACCAATCTCTAGATGGCCACTCCCACAAGTTCTGCTCCACCTTTACCCCAGCACATCTTGCAGGCAGGACAAATTGTAGCTTGAAGGTTGGTGTCCCAGGCCCTACACTGGAAGCCTTGCTAGTTTCAGAAGATGGTCAGTCCAGGGTCTGTCTCCCCCATTTCCAGGAGTCTTCTCTAGGGACACCCTCATTGAGTCTAGGGACTTTCCACTGCACTAGTTTTCTATCTCACCTCTGAAATGTCCCACAATTCCAATCATCTCTCCCACCACTCTCTTCCTCCACCTGATCCATCTTGCTCCCATCCCTATCAGCCCCCAGTTCACCTGGGAAACCTACTATTCTATTCCCCTTCCCAGGGAGATCCATGCATCTCCCCTGGAGTATTCCTTGTTACTTAGCCTCTTGGGGTCTGTGGATTGTCACATGATTGTCCTTTACAGCTAATCTCCACTTGTAAGTGAGTGAATACCATGTTTGTCTTTCTGTGTCTGGGTTACCTCGCTCAGGATCACTTTTTCTAGTTCCATCTATTTGCCTGCAAATTTCATGATGTTATTTTTTTAACAGCTGAGTACTATTTCACTGTAGAAATGTGTCACATTTTCTTTATCCATTCTTTGGTTGAGGTACATATAGGCTCTTTCCAGTTTCTGGCTATTGTAAATAAAATTGCTATAAACATAGTTAAACAAGTATCCTTGTGGTGGGACAGAGTGTCTTTTGAGAATATGCCTAGGAGTGGTATAGCTGGGCCTTGAGATAGATCACTGCTAAATTTTCTAAGGAACAGACATTTTGATTTTCATAGTGGCTGTACAAGTTTGCACTCCCATCAGCAATCATGGAGTGTTCCCCCTTTCTCTGCATCTCCAACAACATGAGCTGTCATTTGTGGGTTTTGTCTTAGTCATTCTGACAGATGTAATACAGAATCTCAAAGTCATTCTGATTTGGATTTCCCTGGTGGCTAGGCATATTGAACATTTTTTAAATGTTTTCCAGCCATTCGAGATTCCTCTGTTGAGAAATTTTGTTCAGATCTGTACTCCATTTTAATTGGATTATTTAGTTTGTTGATGTTTAGTTTCATGGGTTCTCTATTTAAGTTGGATATTAGCCCTCTGTCAGATGTGAAGTTGGTAAAAATTGTTTCCCATTCTTATTGACAGTGTCCTTTGCCTTACAGCTTTTCAGTTTCATGAGGTTCCATTTATTAATAGCCAGTCTTAGTGCCAGAGATGTTAGCATTCTGTTCAGGAAGTTGTCTCCTGTGCCAATGTGTTCAAGGTTATTCGCCACTTTCTTTTCTATTAAATTTAGTGTATCCAGTTTTATATTGAAGTCTTTGATCCACTTAGACTTGAGTTCTGTGCAAGGTAATAGCTATGGATCTATTTGCATTCTTCAACATGCAAACATCCAGTTAGATCAGCACCATTAACATAGTAAAAATGGCCACCTTACCAAAAGCAATCTACAGATTCAATGAAATCCTCATTAAAATTCTAACACCAATTCTTTACAGACTTTGAAAGAAAAATACTCAACTTCATATAAAAAAAAAAGAACAAAAAATCCTAGATAGCTAAAAGAATTCTATACAATAAAAGAACTTCTGGAGTTATCACCACCTGATTTCAAGCTATACTACAGAGTAATAGTAGTAAAAAAACACATAGGGAAAACAGACAGGATGATCAATGGAATCAAATCAAAGACTTAGATGTAAGTCCATGAACCCGTGGACACCTGATTTTTTATAAAGAAGCCAGAAATAAAAAAAAAAAAAAGCTGGGCACAGTGGTGCACACCTTTAATACTAGCAATCGGAGAGGCAGAGTAAGGAGGAATTCTGTGAGTTTGAGCCCAGAATACTTAAGGCTATATAGAGAAACCCTGTCTCAATTTTTAAAAAAGGAAAGAAAGAAAAGAAAAAAAGAAAGCATTGTCAAGCTCATCTTTTGAGACACACTGTGGAGTGACCTTGATCAGTCTCCAGCTTGATAAACATGACCTTTTCAAAGTTTAGGACTTGACTGGAAAAATGACCCAGTGGATGCCTGCTAGGTAGGCAATATATATATATATACATATATATATAATTTAATACAGTATATTACATCAAATTTTATATAATATATTATAATATATAAATAATATCTAATACAAAATGTATTATATTATTAATTGCACATATATATAATTATATATAGGAAGATACCAGACCTTGACTGTTGACCTATACACACACACAGACTCACACACATAGCACTACCAACACCAATAACACAAACAACCCTCCCCCAAATCTCAGATCTCACTGCTGCCTTTTTCCAGGCTGATGTAACTATGGCCACAACAGGAACATGCCACGTGTCACATGTTTTTACACACACACACACACACCCATCAGCCACATCTCTTCCTTATTTCTGCTACAGCTGGTGGCCTGGGACAGAGAGACATGCCTGTGCTTCCATATACTCATTTTGCAGAGCTCCAATTATGCAAACGAGACCATCAGGCTGTCTATAGGTGTGAAAACTCAGGCTGTCCAGCATCACCCCAGAGTACAACCTTCAAAACATTTCCCCACAGACATGGCATGAAGCATAATTCAAAGACTCTTAAATACACTTCTGCTATGATGGAGAACTGATTCTACCCACACGTGGAATTATTTTATTATTATGTGCATGCATTAGAAGATTAAGTGCCCAAATAAGCAAACATGGCGACAAGAACTCCTGATGCTTTCCCACATAATTTTGCTTATGATATGTTGATTAAACTCAAGTTCATTACTGCAGACAAGACTGTCCTATTTAGTCCATTTAATGCCATCCAGACGGCTCAGCTCACTCGTATATTCTCATAACCATCAGGCCCGTCCCAGGCTTGATATATGAGTCTCTGGCATGAATCTCAACCTCACAGTAGCCGACTGCAAGTGGAGTCCCTACACTGGTCCATGCCTCACTGCCTCAGGCTCAACCAGCTCATCCAGAGAAGGTATTCCGAAATGGGGCTGTTGGTGGAGAAAGCCCATGGAGATGGGGAGGTTCCAGGGCACCCCTCCCCCTTCCCATCTCCCCACATCATTTCAGAAGTCAGGCAGCTGCCAATGGCCAAGCACTTCAGCTGAAGGGTGTCCTTGCCCAGACGTCTTCTTCTTCCTGGTCTCACACAGCATACTTTAGGTTCCCTCCCTCTCAGGGACAGCTTTCCTCCTGGGAAAAGGCCCACTGTGGCACGGCCTTCCCAGAAGGTTCAGCCTAGGCAGTGATGGCTCCCGTGGTGCTGCCATCCCCACCCCGGCAGCGCTGCCACTGTTCACACACCTGCCCAACAAGCCACTGGTGCTCCTTAGGGAGCCCCTCTTGGTTGCTGCCCTCCTGCCTCTAGCACTGGCTCTGAAACCCTGGAAGCATCCCTCCCCCCCGAAAAGATACCACTTAGCAAAATAGACTCAGGGCACAGCATCCTGGCACTGTCGTGTTGCAAAGGCTGACCGTAGCCCCGTGCTTTAAGCAGTGGCAAATCTGGAGCCCACAGGACAAGCTACTGTGCTCTATCAGTTCCCACAGAACTGATGAGACTGTGGAGCGTCAGCCACGGAGGGGAAACATCTCCCACGTCCAGGGGGAGCCACTGGTGTTCTTTAAGAGGGTCAAATACAGTGCATGTTCTTCAGTGTGGAGGCACATGCCTGTGAATAAGTACACGTGCATTGGCGCACTCAGAGGCCAGAGGTCAACCTCAGGCATCATGCCATCACTTTTTTTTTTGAGGTGCGACTTCTATTGGCTTGGAGGCCATCACGTAGGCTGGACTGAGCAGTGAGCCCCAGGGATCCTTTCTTTGCCTCTCGTAGCTTGGATTATAAGTGTGCAGCACCACCGTCTGCTTCTTACCCTTGACCTGGGGCATCCTCCCGTCCTGGGTGTAGAGTTGCTGGTTGTAGCAAGAAGCAATGCGGGATCTGGGCATTGTCTCGGGAATGCATCCCTCTTTCCAGTCCCTCTGTGTCCCTTCCTCGGTTGTCTCTGAGCCAGGATTGCTTGTGGTCCACGGAACAGACACTGCCCAGGGAACATGCCCCAGATATGTGTGTGGAGGGCTGGGGAACATGGTTCTTCTCATGAAAATAGTATGTGGGTGAAACAGGAGTCCCCACAGTTCTAGTAGAGGGCAGCTGAGGAAGTGCACCATGCCAGAATACATACACTTGGGTCAGAGGGAGCAAAGATGGCCAGGAGGCTGGGGGCATGCGGCTGCTGTCTGTGGAGGTTGTTGAGAGTCTGTGTGTCTGGAACAGACAGGCAGAGACGGAGGAGGCACAAACACAAAGTGGCTTGTGGGTACAGACGACAGAAACCAAGGGGCTGAGGGGATCTATCCACAGTGACTGCTTGCTCTCTGGTTTTGGAGGCCAGACAAATGGCGGCAACATACCCGTGAAGGGGCAAAGTGGGGGGGGCTTGGTCTGAGAAGCAAGTGGAGAAGTCTGCTCAGACAGCTCAGAGGTGCATCCCAAGGCCAAGAGAGCCGCTGGGCAAGAGACACAGGCACAGGCGCCACCGGCAGAGCTGATTACCTAAGAGAGTGACAGACCCAGGGATGATGGAGCTCACCTGCCAGGAAGAGGGCCGGGTGATTCTGGCCTTCAGTGCTGGAGACATTCAAGAGCACTTGATGTTCTTTCAGAGGCCCAGGGTTCAATTCCCTGTGCCCAGGTCTGCATGCTTCACAACACTGTAACTCCAGGCCGAGGAAATCTGATGCATAATTCTGGCATACATGTCAGGCAACCACACCCTTGCATTCACACACACACACACACACACACACACACACACACACACAAAGCATACATACTCACCTGCACACAAGTGGCATACACACACAGGCACACACATGACATACACAGGCATGCAATACTAACATACACATACACTTGCACACACATGGGATAGACATACACACCTGCACACACACACACACACACCATCACCACCACACCTACAGACACACAAACAAGTCCTTCAAAATGACCCAAGCACGTGGAACATTGCAGAGAAGTGCAAGACTAGAAGACTACCAAGAAGCAGCTGCAGTTACTAACATCTGTCTTCCAGGCCAGAACTTCCTCCCGACGAGCGGGGAGTGTCTGCCTACATGGTCCCTGCATGGGGGTCCCTACATGCCTACAGTTCCTATTAGAACCGAAAATCCCCACAGGGAAGATTTGCTTCCTTTGAACCTTTCATCAGTTGCTTATGCTGTAATGTGAAGTGAGGCTACTTACTCAGCACTTTCAACAGTGGGGGGTGAAATGGAGTTGACGTCCCGGGATGAGGGGTGTTGGGGAGCAGGTGAGGACTGTGTCAGGTCCTGGCATTCTCCTCACTGATGGAGAAAGCTTCTCCTGGGATGAGATCAGCATGGGATCCTGACACGGGAAGCAGAGCTCTGCTTCCAGGAAGAGTCCCTGAGAGGGAAGCTGTTCCATCTCACTAGCTGTGCTGGTGGCTTTTGTCAACAAGAAGGAGTCGAATATGAGGCACAGCCTCCACCAGATTGGCCTGTGGGAAATCTCTGGGGCATTTTCTTGATTAATGACTGAAGAAAGCAGCATGCTGGGTAGTGCTAGGAAGGTGCTCACGAGTGTGTAAGAAAGCAAGCTCAGGCTGAGCAAGCATGAAGACCAGCAACCAGTGTTCTCCCATGGCCTTTGCTTCAGTTCCTGCCTCAAGGCTCCTCTTTTGAACTCCTGCCTTGACTTTGCTCAGTGGACTGTGATCCAGGATGTGTGATTCAAATAATCCCCTTCCTAACCAGGATGCTTTTGGTCATGGTGTTTATAGCAGCTATAGAAAGAAAATGAGGACACTCCTCACTCTTGGGCACAGTTCTGCCGCCCTGTGCCGCCCCAATGAGAGATCTTAGTGCTGTAGAGAACAGTGGAACTTTCTGGATGGAGTTTCATGTGCTGCATTCCAGCTCCTCGGCAAGCATGGGTGCCCGCACCCCACAGAGCAGATCCGGCACCCCACAGCAGCCTCGGGGGTCCCCAGAGTTCTTCACAGCTCATGATACAGCTACCATTTTCTTGCATGCAGTGAGTTCTTTCTAGTATATTCCAGGACACACTTTCCTATTAGAACTGAAAATTCCCACAGGGAAGATTTGCTTCCTTTTAACCTGTTATCAGCTGCTCATGCTGTAATGTGAAGTGAGGCTACGAACAACACCTAAGATCATGGGAGACTCGGGAGGTTTCCTACAGGAGAAAGGAAACACTGGTAAAGCAGAGGTCGTGGCCCAAGAACATGGAGCCTTAAACTCTCATTGGCAAGTGCCACTTCCAGAGCTGTGTGGAAAACCTAGAGGGTTTCAGCAGATAGATGTACAGACTCTCAACTGCTTGCTGTCTTACCTTCAAATCTGGACTCCAAGGTCCTCATGCTAAATGCCACCAAAGAGGCTGCCTGACATAGTTTAGGATCCTGTTTGAGTTTTTCTAAGACCTAAACAATAATTGAATCCCCAGATACTTAGCAGAGTCTGACCACACACAGTGAAATTATTTCTTAGTCATAAACTGAAAAGTTAATTGGCTTCATTTCTTTAAATAGATTCAATTATTTAAGCAACAATGAATCTTCCAGAGGTATTTACAAGTCAGGGATGCCTCCCGGAGATGAAGGCTGAAAGCTGGCTACCCAAAGGCCTTTGCAAACTGCCACTGAGGGGCTTGCCGATTGGGAAGGGATTTATTTGTGCTTATAAAATATAAAAATTGCCCTCGGTGGCATGATTAGATCAGATGCGAGCAGCTTATTAAAAATTAACGCAGCCAAGAAATGGAGCCGTCCTGAAGAAGAGCCTGGTGTTACTGAGACAGCGGGGGTTTTGAGCGGGGAGATTTGTGTGCTTTGTGAGCAGTACACCACCTCCTCAGCTGCTCAGAGAGACAGCGAAGCCACTGCTGGGCTCTCCTGGGCTGTCCCTGCTCTTTATAAGCTGGGCTGGAACTTGATGTTTATAAGCTGGGCTCAACCTTGGGCTCTGAAGGAAAAGCTTGCTTCCTAATGCACAGAGGGGGAAAAGCCAGGAATACTTCATGCCTGAGACTAGGCATGAAGTATTCTACATTGGATGTCCAAGAGTCCAGCTCCTATCTCTCTTCCCCCCTCCACAGCCATGGCCCTGCTTGGATGTTAGTTAATCCCAGAATAGATTAACTATTCTATATAGTTAATAGATTAAATAGAATAATCCCAGCCCTCTTTCTGTTGCCTTAGTAAAAGTGCCCAATCCTAGAGTGTGCAATGCTTCTCCCCCATGTCCTCCATTTGCAATAACGGCTGAAAGAACACACTGGGACAGCCGACATCCATCTCTTTTTAAAACAAAGGAATACAAGACACAAGATCAAGGACCGGCTGGGCATTGAGGAACACATGGGATCGGAGCAGGGATAGCTAGTATTTCCGCTCACAGATCAGAGAAGGCAGACTGGAGAGCATGTTCCTGCAGAGGCTCACCTCAGTGGAGGGATGGAGGGTGAGCTCACAGACCCCAGGCGCTGTCCACAGTCACGGTGCTGAAAGGCTTCTGAAGAACACCCAGCCTGTTGTGAAATGACAGTTCAAGCTGTGCTTGGTCCAGGGTCCAGCAACCACACGGACGAGTGGATGGTTGGGCTTGGTCAGGAAACCACGCTCTGCACGCATAGGAACCGTGTAACACTCGTGTGAAATGCCAGGTGTGTGTGAACCATGTAACACTAGTGTAAAATGCGGGGTGTGTGTGAGTCAGCAGGCCAGTGTGGAAGGGGAAGGACTCACACCCATGTCTATCTGAGGAGCTAGAGACAGCTGTTGACTCCTCAGGGGGCACAGTCGGCTTCCCTTCAGAGTGTGTCCCTGGCACGTCAGCCCTCTTCTGCTGGATGTCCCCACACCCTCAGTGGTCAGCACAAACTGGACCTGATGGCTCTACTAGAAAGGGGGGCGTGAAGTTAGAAAGGAGGGGTAGGTGGATCTGGGAATTGTGGGGAGTAAATATGGTCAGAGTATGCTGTGTGAGTGCATGAAGTTCTCAGAGCTAATAAAGTCTCGCATTGGTGGGCTGGGTGTGGCAGCACACACCTGTGATCTCGGCACTCGAGGTGGACAAAGATGGACTCCTGGGCCTTTCTCTGTAGCGAGCTCATGGGGAGCCGGCTGCCCCTGGCCTCTATCCCTCCACGGGAATGCTGAGATTACTGAGGATCCGAACTCAGGTCCTCAAGCTTGCGTGAAAGAACTTTCCTCCCCAGCCACTGGAGAATCCTGAAACGAGTAAGGACAGCAGGGCCCACGCTGATGCCATTGGAGCCACACTCTGCCCGAGTGTGACTGCATCTCATGGTTGTGTGTGGACTGGCACCTGCCCCGGGCGTCCCTCCTGTCACGGCGGTCGCTCTCAGAACAGCTTCAGAAAGACACTGCCATCTCATTGTTTGCAGAACACAGCCATACACTGCTTGCCTTTCCAGGAGAGTCGTTTGACGTTAAAAGTGCCAAAGCCAGTGTAAATATGGAATTAATTAAATCTGTCTCTGCTTTGGGTCTTTTCAGAATTAACTTATGAAATGTTTGCCAGTTAAATTATTAACATGTAACTCTAAAGTAATGAGTCAGTTTGAGGTAATTTAACCGTTGGAAGGATTACAGTGTGTACACGGAAGTCTACGCAGCTCTGTTCTCAGCCGCCGGGAGAAGTTGCCCAAGGGTTTTCTCGTCTGGCCCCTGCGAATGTGTTATTTCAATAACTATTTTCACCCAAAGTGATACATTTGTTTAACAAGTGGGGTTGCTGGCTCTCACCTGGATGGTGTGCTCCGAGCCCAGCTCTGGTTGTTACTGGCTGGTTGCTGCACTGCTGTGCTGTGTGCCTGGGAGAGGTGGGTCTCCTCCGGAAGCTCCACCTTGGCTCCCTTCCTTTCCATGGGGGCAGCTCAAGGGGAGATTCAGCTGTAGGTCCTTCCGAGGAAAAGGCATTCTGGAAAAGTGAGCCCTTCACAAAGGGGTGCCTGGTGCTACGAGGTGCTAGGGAGTACAGGCTATAGGCATGCTGTCAGTAAGGGCTGAGGTCTCAGCCGGCTACACTGGGACAGCTGCCAGTTCTGTGCTTCAAGGCTGAGCAGTAAACTCTCTGACTTTGTCCCATTCAATTCTTATTTTCTTCAAGAATCCAGGAAGGGGCCAGAGCTGCATGGTGGGACGTGAGACGCCCACCGGGCCCCATAGTGCTGTTAAAAGTACTAGTCATGCCCAGGTTCCATGTTGCACACTGCTTACCAAGCCAACTGTCAATCACTGGCATGTATCTAAAGACGGACAGGGAGAGGGTCAGGGCATGCTTTCAGTGATTGTGACAGCCTGGGAGAGAGACACAAAGACTCTACCCCTTTGGCCAGAGAGTGGGGCAGCAAGAATGCTTAGTTTTGTCTGACCTGGGGAACTGGTCATACACTTGAGTCTTGGTGGGTGTTTCTGAGAACAACCGCTAGAGGAAGACCTGACATTTTGTGAATGCAAGCAATATGGAGCGAGCTTGGAGCTCAGGCTTCAGAGGCAGCAGGTGCCCTGCACTCCATGGAGGCATGAGAACAGCCTTTAAGAAGAGAGGGGCGTGCCAAGGGGTGGGAGGTGCCTGGCATGCTGGGGAGACGGTGCCATCAGCAGACCCTGGCTTTCCAGGGTCTCCCTTCTCCTGTGGGCCACAGGAACCCACAGGCAACAGCCATGCCCCACCCCATGCCTCTACAATAGGGAAGATCTGTCTGCCCTGGGTATTTTCTCTGTCTCTGTTTCCATCTCTACCAGGCTCTGTGTGCTGTAAGACCCAGAGGAGCCAAGACAAAGCAAAAAGCAAAAGAACTGAAAATTTTACTTCTACAACATAAAAATCCAAAGGCGACTGTCTCCATCCTTGCCCCAGGAGACGGGAGCAGGAGCTGTGGGTCTGAACACAAGGCTCTGGGATCTGAAAGGCTGCTGGTCCTCTCCAGGGCTCTCTATCTCTGAATGCTAACTTCATGCTTCCAAGAGGGAGTGACCCATCGGTGGGCTCAGCAAGGTCTCCTTTTAGGCTTGGCCCTGCCAGTTGATGGCCGGTGGATAAACAGAAGCTGCACACTTAGGATCTGAGCACATGGCCAGAAACGGAGACTGAGGAGACTAAAGGACAGTGGGGAAAGGCATGAAAGAAAGCAACTCAGAGATGCCCAAGGGCGGGGAATGGATGTCTCAATATACCTCCCTCCCTTTCATTTTTAATACCAATGTTTCTGTTGCGATATTGCTCCATAATTCTCACCACATCCCGTTTGCCTTTGTCTTCACGTGCCCGTGCTGTAGTTTTCAATTTAATTAGTGCGGTTCTGTTAGGTGGCACTGGGTCTCGCTTTATCTTTGCAGCTAATAGTGCTAATTGTTCCTCCAGCCTTCGGTAATATCTCATTAACTTTATAGGCTATCGTTTCCACATCATCTACAGAATTAATTTTCTGAAAATCTAGAGATGTGGGTGCCTGCAAACATTTTCCTTCAGTATCAAAACAAAACATTTTTTTTAAAGGCACCTGGTAAAGCTAAAGAAGCAAACATGTTTGCTGCTGTGATGTCTCCCAAGAAACGCACATCTGAAACGATCTTTCCTTTATTTTTTTTAAAACTACCTAAGCAATTCATCATTTTTATAACAGCCATTATCCATAAGGCATTTATGAATGCACAGATAAAAGACAGGCCTCGCATGCCGAATGTTTGGAGGCAATACAACGTGGGCCCTTCAATTATTGGCTTTAATATAATGAAGTGTCACCCAGACGACTTTTACGGCATCCATCTGATTTCTCAGAATGTTTAATAATAACCATCCCACCTCCTCCCTGGAAAGACAGGGGCTTAGCAGATAACAGAACAGCTCTAAGCCGCCGTCACCTGCATCTATTCCTTCACGGCTCAATTTTGCCCTGTGCTCTTCTCCTCTGCCACTTGCCTTTGAGCAAGGAATTCACTGCCCCTACTTCTGCCTGGTCCCTTGTGTTTGAGGCAGAAAAGGGCACATTAATCTCTCTCTCCACCCCACAGCACACTTGGGATTGGGGGTCCCCTTTCCTGTGTGATGGACAGCAAGAGGTAACTTCTTTCATTCTTACACACACAAGACAGCTTTGCTGACGGGATACACATGCCGGATACACCACACAGTGGAGCCTGGGCTTCCTGGCCTGGTCTCTGGGGTCTTTCTGATTGCCTCAGAACCCTGAGCTGGTAGCACTGCTAGCCTGTCTCCGGAGGGCTAAGCGGTCATTGTTCTTCCTTTGGCAGATGTGTGGCTCCCACCATATCTGACAATGAGTCTTTGCACAGCTGTGTTGACAGTTGCCGCTAACTAGGAGCTGTGACTGCATACCTCGGGCTGCCCTGGGTAGGAGCGTGGTCATTAGTGAGCAGAGCCAGGGGAGCAGCTGGGCTGAGAACAGTGGGAACCATGCTCGGGCTGCCACTGACTGGGGCCACGGAAAGAAGTGGTCACGATGCAAGAGGCTCCAAGAATCAGTGCATGGTGCTAGAAGAAGCTGGTAGCAAGAGTGTCCTGAAAGACTCACAAGGGATGGACAGAGGACTCCAAACGAAGGGCCTGAAGCTTGAGTGGATTGGCCATGCCTGTTCAGCATGGGTAAGAATGATGTCCACACCCCAGCAGGTATCCAGGAAGGATCTGGATGCCTGGGGCACACTTGTGTGTCCCCATTTATCTCCCATAGTCCCTGCCTCTCCTTCTCCTTTCCCAAACCTCACACACCAGACATCCTCTGCCTTATGCCTTTCTGTATCCCCAAAGTATTCTCTGACCAGAAATCGACTCATTATCTTCAATTACATGTTACTAATTTAACTAACAAAAGTTTCGTGAGCTAATTCTGAGAAGACCCAAGCAGAGATCCCACCCCGTGCAGTAGGAGAAAAGTGCAAGATGAAGCTGTCGCCTGCCAGGGCAGAAGCAGCTTTCGCCAAGATGGAAGTCTCTCTCCCCCAGAACATCCGGATTGCTCAGTCATCTTAGCATCCACCCTGAGAATCAGAAAGTCTAAAGTGGCTAGAAGTCTCAGAGAGGCTGATCAGACATGACACTCGGTGTAGTGTTCGGTGACCCAGGGTGCCCAGAAAAGTAGCTTGACAAATAAGCTCTTGGGTCTCCATTTTCATTCTCCCTGGAAACGGCCAAGGCAATTCAGCTCCACAAACATCTCTGGGCTTTGATGGTGGGCCAGAAAAAGCTACATGCTGAGTGCTTTTACATAACAGTGATGGAAACCAACTCAAAATAGTGTAAGCTAAAAACGGGATTTGTGAGCTCCTGTGGCTGAGACACCACAGAGGGGGGAAGCTAGCCTCGAGGACCCTCATATTGCTGTGACATAAGCAGGGGCCTCTCTAAATGTTTGCCAACCTGTCCATGAATTTGTTTGTCTTCAATCCCACATCTGTCTTGGGCCTGGAGAGGTGGCTTAGTGATTACAATTTTTGCTAGGAAAGTGTGAAGACTGGAATTGGATCCCCAGAAACCAAGTTAAATGCCCAGTGGGCACACAGACTGCCTGTAGGTCCACCTTGGAAGAGGGCAAGTTGGTTAGCAAGACTTCAGAAAGCTTTTATTACCCTGAGATTAAACTTCATACCCTTGAGCAGTCACTTCCCATTCCCCTTCCTCAGACCCCAGAAGCCACAATCACTCTGATTCCTGTCTCTGGGAGTCACCGACTCCAAGTATGACATATAAATGGGCCCCTCACACTGTGTCCCTCTGATCTTCTGTCTTTGGGATCCGTCTTTGCTGGATCTTGCATCAACATTCTATTCTTTTTGTGGCCAGGCAATATTCCATTGCATGGCTCTATCACATGCTAATTACTCCTGTGTGAGTGTATGGATGTTTGAGTTAAATCTACTTCTTAGCTACCAAGGTATATGACATGTGTTCACGTGTGTTTGTCTGTGCATACTCCAGTGCATAGGCTGGCTCCCAGGAATGGAAATGGTGGGTGCATTTGTTTATTCTGGCTATTGTGACAAACTGTCTCAAAATCAAGGGACACAGACAGCACTTGGATGATCCGATGTCCCTGGTGACCAGAGCCCGCTGCCCTGGCGTAAAACATGGCTGTGTGCAGGGCTGTGCCCCTCTCTCTGGAGGAAGAATCCACTCTTGTCCTGGCCCAGCTTCCTGACACACGGATCTTCCTCCAGCTCTAAGCCAGGCTTGAGCATCTCTCTCTCCCCTCTGACCTCTGCTCTCCGGTCACTTCCCTATCCTTCCTCCTGGTAGCAGAGGCACCGTGATCACACTGGACATACCCAGGCAATTCAAAGTCATTGCCCACCTTGGAGCTTCAGGCTAACCCTTGTGCTATGGAAGGTGACACACTCATATTTGAATCTGGAAGTTGGGATGGGGACATCTTTGAGGAAGTCATTGTGTTACATATGACATGTGACCATTACACTTTTAAGTCCTAAACTGCTTCAAAGAGCGGCTGTGCCAACTCACATCATGAGCCACAGGGGTTGGGCCAGTGACCTGCACCCTGAGGGTTTTGTCAGTGTCTGTGTTTATATTTGATTCAATTTATTAGTATCTATACGAGCCGTTTGGAAGTAGTTAGTCTTGTTTTCCTAAAGACCAAGGGCATCAAGCATTATTCTACAGGCCTGTGGCCCACGAGTAGACCTCCTGAGATGAAGGGCAACCTAAATTCTTTGCCCATCATTAATTGGATGATTTTTGCCTTGCTTTGGTTTGTTTTACGGTGCTAAGGATTCAACCCGGAGTCTCCAGACACAAGTGCGCCACTGCTGAGCTGTGTTCCAGACCTCATGTGTCACTGCAAAAAAAGATTCATTTAGATGTGGGAAATAGTAAGCGCTGGAGAGGACGGGAACCCCACAAGGAGAGCAACAGAACCAGAAAACTTGAACACAGGGAACTTCCCAGAGACTCATACTCCAACCAGGGACTATTCATGGAGATAACCTAGAACCCCTGCACAGAAGTAGCACATGGCAGTTCAGTGCCCAAGTGGGTTCCATAGTAATGGGAAGAGGGACTGCCTCTGACATGAACTGATTGGCCTGCTCTTTGATCACCTCCCCTTGAGTGGGGAGCAGCCTTACCAGGCCACAGAAGATGACAATGCAGCCACTCCTGATGTAATCTGATAGACTTAGATCAGAAGGAAGGAGAAGAGGACCTCTCCTATCAGTGGACTTGGGGAGGGGCATATGGGAAGAAGGGGGTGGGAAGGTAGGATCAGGAGGGGAGGAGGGAGGGGCTTATGGGGGGATACAAAGTGAATAAAGTGTAATTAATAAAATAAAATGTCTTTTATTTCTCCTTTTCTCTCTCTCAGTTAGTTTGACTATCTTTGCATTTCTGAAACAGCGCCTCCTGGAAAGGTTTTGTCTTAATATAGTAAGATTTATCGATTATTTTTCCTGTGCTTTTTGCTTCTTTCCTCTCATCAGAAAACATGTCTTCACTCTAAGCATCTTGAGCCCCTCACCTGGCATTCCAACTATTGCCATATCCACAGCTGCAAGTGATCTTATTTGGAGAGCACCAAGAGCTTCTGTGAAACTGTAGACCATGCTGAGATGGTGTATGTGTAGACCATGTTGAGGTGATGTGTGAGTTTGGGAGTCACTCACACCCAGGCTCTGCAAGAAAGCCCAATAGACCCACTGTTCTATACAAGGAAAGTTTAAAAAAAGAAACACATTTCTGTTCTGAAATCGTGTAAATGGTCCCACAACTTCCGAATGTTAGAGCGTTTTACTTTCCTCATTTAGATTTTCACATAGCTAGAGCTGATGTGGCAGGAGGCGGGACCTGAGCTTATCTCATTTGCATATGGGACCACTTGTTCCCACTCCTTTTATCACTGTGTCCCCTGTGGCCGCCTGGTCTCCAGTCCGTGCTTCCCTGCTGTAACTACCCTCAGCTCTGCCGAGCTGATCCACGGCCCAGCACGGTGGCTCTGCTGCCCGGGAGACCGGTCTCCACTGCTCCGGGCACCCACTCAACTGTCCCAAGATGTTCTCCTAGCTGACCTGCCCATCAGTTCATCACATTTTCTTGGTAAACAGCTGGGATTTGTTTGGAGTTGTGAGATATGACATGTTACAGAGTGATGTGAAGACACCTCTTTACACGATGAGTTAATGACATTCCCTACAGTACTTTAAAGTAAATCTTCTTTAATTTTCTCCATAAAAATTCTACACATCTTCACATGGATTTATTTCTGACCTTTTAATATCTTTCTTCAGTTCCCATTTACAAAAACATAAATTACACTTTACTTTCCTTGATGACAAGTGAAACTGACTTTTTTTTCTCCCTTCTTTTGGCTACTCATGTGCCTGAAAATATGTATTGCATGTCCCTAAGCACTATGCATTATTTCAGAGACAAAGATGACACGGTGGCCTAAGTGGCTTCAAGCCTGGGCCCTGGAGCTGACACTCTCCTGGTGGAGGGGATAAGAGACGAGTAAATCTATGGTGTTTACCTGGCTGTGGTGAATGTGATGTGGAAGCAGAGAGCAGGGAAAGGGGCCGAGGTACATGTTTCAAGGAGGGCCACGCTGCTGAGTTGGTGGTGTCATAACTAAGGAAGCAAGAGAGTGAGAGAGTGAATTCTCCAGGCTCAAGACCCTGTAAAGACAAGGACACAAAAGAGGAGGGGCTGAAACAGGACGCAGTACAGACTAAGATTTGCCTTGTGGCTTTGTGGGGCAAGGCCTCTGTTTTCTTGATTAAATGTGTGTTCATACATCTTGCAGGAATAGATTCTCTCCTTCCATCATGTGGATTCCAGGGGTAGAGTTCATGCCCTGAGCCTTGGCAGCAAGCTCCTTTAGCTCCTGAGCCATTGCACGGCTCCTGGCCCCTTCTTGTGTCTGCACAAGCCAAACTTCTCTGCAACTCAGACTTTTATGACCATGGTCCCCTCTGCTGCTGGGTTTCCTGCTATTGGACCCAGGCATGACCATCTGAGAACATCTGAGCGTTGTTTGTTGGTTTTGTGAGTATATGCATGTAGTAAACGTAAAATGTATATCCATGTGTCTGCCTGTGAGTGTGGAGGCCAGAGGCAGTCCTGGCTCTCATTCCTTGGTTGCTGTCTCCCTTGTGTTTTGATATGGGATCCTCCATTAGCCTTGCATTCATCAGTTCATGAAGATGAGCCGGCAGCAGGCCTCAGGGTTCCGCCCTCCTCCCCCTCCTCAGAGGCTTGCCACTCTTCCCAGCCTTTTTCTGTGAGTTCTGGGTATTGAACTCAGGCCCTCCAGCTTGCATGGTGATCACTTTTACTGGCTGTGCCATCTCCCCAGCCTTGAAAGCATCTTGTCTATACATGTGTGTATGCACACTCTCCCTTGTCCTCCTCATTACAAGTGAGGTCCCCGAACAACAGCAGGTGTCCGTCCAGCACCTAAGCCACTACTAGTCACCATGGCATTATTAACCACACTCAAGAATGAATCTCCCTTCCCAGCACAAAGCCCTCCTTACGCTCTCAGCTCGGCCTACCATACCCCTGTGCTCCTGGGCCAGCATGAGGAGCCACCTCCTTGTCCTCATGAACCACACCACCTTGTCCTTCTCAGTTCCAGGACCTTAGGTATAGAATGTGAGTACAATTTCCTCTGTCACTGGCACCCACATGGGGTCAGCAGCTTGGCATGCTTTCTGCCCGACAATAGTAAGGAACGCTCCCCTAGAATCAGCATCATCAAGAGGTTCCGATGATAAACTCCGATGAGTTTATCTTAGGTTCAGAATATGCCTCTAGCTTCAAATGGGGCTTGGGAGAATCTAATCAGCAGTAGATTGGTAGAGAGGTGATTTAAGCTCCTCAAATCCCTCGACTATAAGAGACTTAGGTGCATATGCAAAGAACAAAGAGGGAATGAGCCTGTGTTCCCAGCAGCCAGCAGCACTGTTCACCTCCTCCACGGCCACCAAGAAGCCAGTGCTAGCCACAGCGCTGGCAGTGCTTACTGGGAATGCTTCGGCTTCCGTCGTCAAGACAGGAGAGCTCTCATTCAGGCAGTGCACCACGGTACTGACGCTGATCCGTGTAAGCCGCTGCTGACGCCATAGTGCCTTCAACGCTCTCCTGCAAATTCTCTTCTGAATTCTCCTTCTTCTTCTTTTTTTGCTTCGTTTTGTTTTGCTTTACAGTTTGTTTGAATAAAAGTCCAAGAAAGATTCTCTCTCTCTCTCTCTCTCTCTCTCTCTCTCTCTCTCTCTCTCTCCCCCCTCCCCCCTCTTCTAGCACTCCCACCCCCACCCACACTTTCATTTTCTTTTGTCCTTTGGGTCACTGTGCACTTCTGACTGTGAACGCCTCTCATTTCTTTCAGTTGACTTCGGCTGCTGGTGTGATGGCAGTGCCCAGGCCTGGCCTGTGTGCACTCTCCCAGCTGGCTCTGGGGCTCTGTCCGTGGTTGCACTACACACTCTTACTATCATTACTCTGACTGTGGAGGCCCGCAGGGTCCTTGCCTCCGCTCCTGAATGGCAAGGCCTGTGGCACATGCTGTCTGGCCCCATCTCAAGTCTGCAGTCAGCAGCCGCTGGGGAACCTGGCTCCTCCCCTGAGACACAAGGACCACAGTCCGGGCGGGAGTGTGCACTGGCCCCACGGCTCACCTGCTCTTCTCGTTGGCAGTGCCATCAAGGACATCATTATTTCTGCTGAGTGTTTGTGTGTGCAGAGAGCAGGGGACTGTTTGCAGGAGCTGGCTCTCTCCTTCTACTACGTGGGTCTCAGGGATGAGGTCACTGAGCCTGACAGCTGTAGTCTTTACCTCCTGAACCGTCTCACTGGCCTCTGTTTAAGGGATTCATAGCGGACAAAGGCATAGTTTACTGGATCTCTTTTTTTTTTTTTTTTTTTTTTTTTGTCTAGAACCATGCAATATATATTAAGCCCCATAGATACTCCGTCCCCTACAGTGAGAGCCCTGTTCACACAGTAGGGCATCAACGCCGCCCATGATGCACATGAAAGTCTCTTACAAAGATGGTGCCACCACGCAAAAAATTATGAGAACTTGTAGTCTTCTGAAGAGCATGAGTCTGTCTGCCCGTCTGTCCATCTTCACACGCACACTGTGTCACAACAATTTCTGTCTCCACACACCGCCTTTCGGCTCACACTGACATCCTGGATGCCACTCCCGAGAGGCTGGAAGGTCTCCCTCATCCTTTCCAGCTGCAGAGCCCCGACTGTAGGAGGCACCCAATTGTCTACCTCCAGACACCAGGCTGTGGCCGGCTTTATCAGTTAAGTCCTGGGCTCCGACCCGACCTGGGTGCTGGACTTCCCTAGATTTGGCCAATTTTCCTTCCTACACATTAGAGTGTGCTGTGGTGAGAATCTTCCCCAAGCCCACCTGTTGGTAACTTAACCCCGAGAGCCCCGTGCTGGGAGGTGGGGGCTACAGCAGGTGTGCAGGTAACAAGTCCATGGATGGCCACTGCTGCAATACGAGGTCCCATGGAGCAGGTTTGCTCCCCTTTGTCAGAGTGAGGCAGATCCTCCGCTTTGTCCTGGGAGCTGTGAAGTAAAACACAGAGAGAATAAAGCTCTTACCAGAGCACTGGAGCTGCTGTGCCTGATCCGACTCCCAGGCTGGACACGAACATCCATCCTGTGAGGTGCCAGCCTGAGGGACGGGTCCAGCAACGCAGCACACACGCTCCATTTCCTCCCAGGACGCTTCCCCACAGCAAGCTGGCAGCCTGTGGCCAACAGAGCCGATGGCGGCAGATCTGTGGGAACCAGCATCTGGCGCAACCACAGCCTCACCTGGCTTTGGTGAAAACCAAAGGATTTTCAAAGCCAGAGGGTGAAAACCAGAGCACGCTGCGGTTTCTCCCCTTCCCCACGCAGAGTGGGAATAAACTTTAGGACGTCACAGAGCGTGGCTCACACCACCCAGCTTCCTGTCTGGGTCATTCGTGTGTTTGGGATGAAGGTGCTGGTTCGTCTAATGAGGTCCCCATCTAACCCCTGCTACCTCCTTGCAAGGTCAGTACCCCTGGGCATCTGTCACAGAAAAGAACTGTGGCTCAGAAAGGCTTGGAATGTTCCACACCTCAGTTAATGTCGAGACAGACAGTAAGTTGAGCTGAAGATTGTTCTAATTTCAGGAATGTTATTCTTGTGCTAGCAGATAAAGCCCCCAAGTCAGGAGCAGAGTAACCTCGCACCTCATGGATCTGCTTGAATGTCCTTTGAGTGGTCCATCCGCCACTGGTTGCACTGGTGCCCTGTGCTGGGAAAGATTTTGGCTGTTTTCAGGTGAGGCTCCCCTAGGCCCAGCCCTCCCCACCCACTCTGCAGCTCCTCCTGTCTCCGTGGGTCAGCTGAGGGATGAGGTACTCGGCGCTCCTCTGCTGTCAGGCTTGCCTCCTCAGTCAAGATAAAGATAGCGGGAAGGCACGGGCCTGCTGCCCCTCTGCTAAGGAGTTTCTGCTCATGGATGACACCATTCTGGCTAACGACAGAACAAACACAATTCAAGAAGACACTGTGAGTTTCCTCTGTGCTATCACAAATGATTGTGACAACCGGTGTGTAGGAGCTGAGAGCCAGGGCTTTGGTTTCGCAGTTAGAGTCTGGACGCCTGCTGGTTTTCCTGAATCTGCTCAGATCCTCTGCAGTCACTTTCCTTTCCCTACTCGGGTGCCCTCCTGCCTGGACTCTGTTTCCTCCCTGAGGCCAAAGTGTGCTTCGGACCCCTGGCCTGCTCCAGCCCCGCTGGCTTTGCACAGAGCACTAGCAAACTGGCAGCCTCTTGCAGGACAGCTGTGCCCACTGAGTCTGTGGGACTCTCCGCACACAGAGCCAATAAAAGTGGTGTGAGAAGAGAGGAGGAAACTTAGCAGTGAAGTGACTGTGTCACCACAACTGAGAGTCCTCCATGGGCCATTTGCAGGCTGCAGAACCTTGGGGGCTGCATGCGGATCTGAGGCCTTTGAGTCCAGAGGGGCCAATGGTGCAGCTGCTAGAGCGAAGCACGGAGCCTTGGAATGCTGAGAAGGACACAAGTCCTGGAGTTCTGAGGCCGGACAGCCTGAAGGGTCAGTGTCCAGGGTGTGGGCCACTTTTGCCGGTTTTCTCTTCTGTTCTCTCTGGCTCTCTGGCTGGACAATCTCTCCCATATGGAAGGCAGGTCTTCTGCACCTGGTGCACCCGGCCCCTTGCTCCAATCTCCCCCGGAAACATCTTAAAAGATGCCCCAGAAAAGAATGCTTTTCAGTAGGACTCTACCCTTTCCCTGTTTCTTTCTGGAAACTAGTTTTCACTATGTAGACCAGTCTGCCCTCAGACTCACAGAGATCCCCTGCCTCTTTCTCTGAAATGCAGGAATCACTGCTATTTCTCACTCATCCTACTAAAATCAGTCCTCCTCCGGGGCCCTTTTCAGTGATGGTGAACTTGATCAGACACTGCAAGGTGACTTAGCAGGACACTGAAGGGAGAGTAATGTCACCATCGACACAAGGCCTAGGTGTCCTGGTGGACAGGGAGGAAGCCCTGGGAAGGAATCCTAGTCACCTCCATCCTGCAGTTGACCTGGAGCCAAGTGAAGAGGTAGTTGGTCCAAGATCACTTAGTAGGCCCCTGAGTCTCACTGTTGACTGGAAATGGCCCTGCTGAGACCCAAATCCTGAACAGCTCCTAGCTCCGTGTGGAGCTCACTCTGGCTTCTTCATCAGCACGTGAAAGATTTCCCAGCTTTCCAAGGAAGGGAGACGCCCTCACTCAGTGATCCACCGGAAAGACACCTGGTGAAATCCACAACCCCCAGAGTGAGGCTTTTGGAGCCTGAACCCCTACAAGCCCCAGAGACTGGCATTCTCTAGAGAAACTGAAGCAATGGGGTGGGGGAGGGGCGTGCTCAGGTCTGCGCGTGTCAGGGTGGAGAGACTGGCTTCATGTCATTACAGAGACAGTCAAGCCACCTGGCAGGCTAGAAGCAGGCACACCCACCCCAGCCAGAAGGTCACCTACGGCGGATTCCTGTCTCTAGGACTCCAGTTCTTCCCCTAAGGCCTTCAACTTGATGCTGCCACCTGTCTCATGCTGTGAGCTGAGCGCCTGAGGCAGTGGTCAGGCCCATCAAATAGACACCTTCACAGAACCATCTAGAAATGTGTGGGTCAAATATCTGTGTCCTGAGGCTCAGCTAAGTCAGCAGAAAGGACCGGCCACCAGAGGGGCTGCTCCCACTGCGAAGTGCAGGGAAGAAAACCAAGCAACAGCCTGGATCAGGCTTCAGGGGCCTGAGTAGCGTGAGGAGACTGTCCTGCCTGACAAAGCCAGTGGCCTGTCTCGGGTAAGAGGCCTGGACACCTGGTTAGAGCCCCTGGAAGTCATGGTGGGTGCTTCCGTAAACTATTCTTAGCTTCTGCTTCTGGTGTTCATCTACAATCAGGATGGGCACAGCCCCTGGGATGGCTCCAGAGGCCTGTCACCCCCCTCAGGGGAGACTTGGCATTTGGCAGGTGGCCCCTAGTTTCTCTAAAAGCCACCTTGCTGTCTCGGCTTCATTTCCGTGAACAGAACCACAAGTTGCATGGTGTCTGCACTCAGCAGCACTGAGTCAAAATGAGACTGTCCACCCAGTGCAGAGAGGATTTTACCAACCTCCCGCTGGAGACTGGGTTTTTCATATCCTTTGAATCAGCTCTGCTAGCCAGAGAAATTGTGAGCTTGAAGGTGATTTTTTAAAAATAGCTTGCAGATACTTGTGCTAATAAAAGTTAGGGAAGGCATGCTTCCTGTCTTGATATTCGTGCAAAGACTCCGTCTGGGAAAATCCCTGCAGACGGCCCTGTGCAATCGCTGCCTAGATGGCCCAGCAGCTCATATTAGCTGCCCTTGGGTTTGGACTTGGGAGTTCAGATCCCCACCCTCTCAGCTGGCCCTACGTGGCTCTCCTTAAGCATGTGCAGGTAGTGAAGGGAGCTTGAGACAAAGAGCAGAATTGACGTCTGTTTGGCTTCTAAGTCCAGAGCTCCAACACTGGTGTGGGACTCAGACCCCCCCCACCGTGCTGTTACCAGACACCCTCTCCATCAAGATCTGCCCAGAATGGAGGAGTTTTGTGTCTTCCTGTTCTATTCTCAGAGCTCCTGAACACTCCTGTGGACAGCTTGGGGCTGAGAGTCACAGTATCAAGCTGTGGGAAGAAAGGAGCCTGGTGTAAGGTTCCGGAGGGGGCAGAAGAGGGTCCTGTGGCCTCTGTCCGTCTTCAGTGCAAATGCCACAGAGAAGGGTTTTCACAGATCCTGTGAGCAGTGAGATGGACTCGCCTAGAGAGACCTTGTATGCGACATCACTGTGTAAAGCGTTTACTGAGCCTGCTTCGTGGGGGAGACAGAAGCTGCTTCAGGACTTCTGGTCTACCCAGGTTGTCTCTGACACTCTAGGCTGCAGTGTATTATCCAAGCTTGTGTCTCCCAGAATTCCCTTCCCTGTGTCCCCTCCCCTTGGGGATTCTCAGCAGAAGTGAGGTCCATCTGCCTCAAAGAAACCTTCCTGAGACTCAGAACTTGTCACCCTGCATTCAGGGATCCTAGAGTTAGCAAGCGGGGCCAGCCATAAGAACGAACCTTGGAAGGGAGGAAGGGTAGGGCTAAGGCGACTGCCAGGCCTGCTCAGGGCAAGCAGCTGGGATGGGAAAATGGTGTCTACTGGGGGCTAGAGAAATGGCTCGATGGTTGAATACACTGGCTGTTCTTGCAGAGGACCTGAGTTCAAATCCTGGCACCCACATGGCAGTTCACAACTGTCTGTGACGCCAATCCCAGAAAATACCCTCTTGTGGCATCCCAGGGCACTGCTCTTACACATACACACACACACACACACACACACATACACACACACACACACACTCACAGAGGAGAATATGGCACCCACTGAGATTCCACTGGCCTCTGTGTCCACCTCCACCAAGAAGCTCATTGGGGTTCCAGGTCCAAGATCTCCCAGACTGCCCCTGTGCCTCCTTGAGGAAAGCAACTCCCGCCCTGCCCCTCTGGCGGTGTCCCTTTCCCCTGAGCACCACCATCCATCACCTTCACTGTTGCAGATCCCTGAACTGGGCCCTGCGCAGACACTGGCTTTATTGCTTGCCTGAAGGCTGGCCTTCGTGGGGCCTGACAAACCAAGGTGACTTTGGTTGGCAACAATTTAATCATATTGCACAGCTTCTCTGTGTCCTTGCTTTGTCTGAATGAAGAAAGAGGGAGGTTACTGTGCTTGGATGGCCCATCCCCCTCCACAGCCCATTCCTAAGCCTGCTACCTTCCTAAGCCTGTAGGAAACATCTCCCTCAGTCTGAGAAGTGTTAAGGAAAGAGACTACATGGCCTTTAAGCTGTGCCCTAGCTGCCTTCACATAGTACATCTGCCCTGTTAACAGCGCAGACCTGGCCACAGCTTCCAGAGTTTACACAGCCTCAGAGAAAGACAGGTGCAGGCTTGGAGTGAAGGGTTAGTGGTATGACCCACCAAATGGGGATGGGAGTGTGCCCTCCCAGAGCTGGGTTGTTGCGGAGTTGGCCCTGACCTCACAGCTGTGCACATCCCCAGCCTTGTGGAGAGAGTGTGTTCCTCATAGCTGGAGCCTCCGAGGGCAGTTTGCTGTGCTTGCCAGCTCTGGGTTATAAACGGCTCTGGGACGACAGTGAACAGTTCTTTTGAAGTGGTGTGGAGTCAGTGCTTCTTCTGGCAGACCGCAGGCTAGAGAGACAAAGTTCTGCTCTTCCTTTGGAGACTTTCAGTCTTTGCCATCAGCCTGTTCGATGCCCCCCAATGTTGCGTGTCTGTACAAACCCATCTTCAGTAGAAACTCTGGCACCCTACATGAGCATCATTCTTTCCTGGCCATTCAGCACACAGCAGAATCTTTGTGGTTTCCCTGTGAGCCCATGGCTAGCTGGAAGCCTGATGCCCAGCATCTAAGATACCACTGGACCACAGACGTACGTGGGGAAAAAGCAAGCTTCTACTGAGTTCATGGAATAAGTTGAACCAATGTGAAGTTGTTACTTTGGGCACAATCCCAGCAGTGTTGTGCTCTGTTCTGTAGTCAGATCCCAAACCCTGACCTTCACAGCCAGCAAACACTTGATTCATACTCAGCTGTAAAGATGCTTTGGGCATGACAGGAAAGCCAGGCAGACAGCCACCTGGGGACACATGACATCTTCCTGATTCCTGCCCTCAGATTTGCAGCTTCAATACTTCCACTATGCCTCAACACCTGCTTTTAAAGTGAGCTTGTCTTGGCTGCAGGGCCAGACTGTCTGAGACCCCAATGAGAGCTGCTCTTCCCAGACAGGACTCTGTCCAGCATAACGAATGTCTTCTCCCTCCATCCTTCCTCCCAGCAGCGTGTCAGAGGTTCCCCTTTCTATCATCATTTCTCACATGAAACTGTGGAGCCTGGAAATCTTTCCATATTGGTCCACTGGCAGCTTTCCTGTCCTGTGACTAAAGCTATGTTGGCCCCATCTTGTGTTGGCTTTAGCCAACCCCTTCTGTAAGGGACTGTTAGATGTATCTGATAGTTTTAATTGCAAACAAGGCTGTAATAAAGTGCTTATTTCTTAGACTTCTACAGGGAGAATTTCTGTAAGTGGGGGTCTGGCTTCCGGACACCTGGCTATGTTATCTTGTCATGAAATCACCAAATCCCCGCACAGACTAGTGCTCAGGAACCATTTCATTTAGCTTTTGGAGCTGGCCCCAGGAGGAGGTGTGAGGCAAGAACCGGCCCAGAACTTAACAAGTGAGTTACATGACAGTTGGAGCAAGAGCCAATATTCCACATCTGCTCTGCGGAAGCACGGGGCTCTGGCGAGCTTCCAGGCTCTCCAAGGGACAGTGGTGACTGTTCACTGTAATAATTCTGTTAGCGGTAGGTAAGTCAGAGAGATCAACATTGCTGTGTCAGCCCCGACTTCAGGCTGAGACAGGCTAACTCTGGAAGCTGACATGCTGCCTCCAACGTCTCAGGGCAAACCTAGGGAAACACGTAACACCAGCTCCCTCTTTGATTTCTTTTCTTTTCTTTTCAATTATTTTTATTCTGGAGATGGTGCATGTGTGTGTGGGTAACTGTGGAAGCCAGAAGAGGGTGTCAGATCTGCTGGAGCTGAGCTTACAGGTAGCTATGAGTCACCTGATGTTGGATGCTGGGCACTTATCTCAAGTCCAATGGCATTTTGGGTTTCCTTTGTGGCTGTGATTAAATACCAAGAGCAACTTGAGGAGGAAAGGGTCTGGCTTACACTGTCAGGTGATAGCCTGCCACTGAGAGAAACCAGGGCAGGAATGTAAGGCAGGAACCATGGCGCACACTGCTCTCTCCTCTGACTCAGGTTCAGCTCACTCTCTTATACAGGCCAGGATCAGGGTACAGGTAGGAACAGTGGGCTGGACCCTGCCATGTCAATCATCAATCAAAACAACCTCTCACAGACATGCCCGCAGGCCAGTCTGATCTAGACAATTCTTCTGTTGAAGTTTCCTCTCTCCAGATGACTATGGATTGTGTTGAATGAAAATAAAAGCTAACGTATTAGCAGCAAGCATCTCAGTTCCTGAGCCACCTCCCCAGCCCTTTGATTCAGTTACCATTAATTGACAATAATCATTGCATGTATTTGTGGGTCTGTACAGGGTGGTATCTCGTATGCTCCGTGGCTTGCAATGATCAGCTTACCGGTGTGCAAACTTGGTCTTCTCCAACATCTGCAGCTACTTCAGGCTGAGAGCGTTTGAAATCCACTGCTATTTTGATTTACACTAAATGACTCTGTTGGGGGTTGGTCTGCTGCACTGTGTATTCAGATGCTGAATTCTGTGCCCCAAGATCTGCTTATAGTCTGGATGTGGGTATTGTCACACTCATTGATCAATGCTGGATCAACTTGGTTCCCCACATATCTCTGATTGGTTAATAAAGAAGTGAAACCGTCAATGGCTGGGCAAAGAAGACAGGAAGGCTTTACTTCCAATCTAGTGGGAGGTCTCAGGTAGGGACCATGAGGCAGAAGAGAGAGGAGGACAAAGAAGAAAAGAGATAGAGAAAGGACAGGGCCTTGAGGACTGACCAAATGGAGCAGAAGCAGCCCGGGGAGCACCAATATGGCTACTAACTCAGGACGTGTGGCTGGGAAGTAGCCAGACTAGCATAGAGGGTTAGGATAGATCATATCTGCTCAGCTGCAGTGCCTTAAAGCTTGTTGGATAAATCTTTATACGTCTCTGTCATTTATTTAGAATGGGTGATTAGAAAAGGTCCCCCAAATTATACCCTACCATTTCATGACATCACCCTTCTCTGTTGTAGAACACCATAGAACTTATTCTGAAGGACTTCTTCCCTGCCCTATGTCTCCATCTTCACCAAGGAACCAGGGCAAAGCAGTTTCAGAGTGGGGCAAGATCAAGATCACTGGTGATTCTGAAGGCTTGCCTGTAAGCTTCTCCCTCACCTGAGACGGTGACATTTGTGCTGGTGTTTAGGTGGGCAATGCCAAACAGGTCAACCAATCACTACAACTGTTCAGGGACTGATTCTGAAGAACAGAGTCCTCAAGGTCGAGCCTCGGGCCAGCAGTTTGTGTGAAATGTGTTTCCAGTGCCTCCTATCTTGTTTGCTGCTGACGCTGGGAAAGACAAGGACCCTACTTCAAGGGATACTCCGTACTCACACAAGCTCTCAAAGGCCTCTCCTGGCCAGGAGAAAAGTCCTTCTAATCTGTGTTGTTTCCTGAGCCAGGCAAGCGGCTCTCCCAGGGATGCCCCAGCCATCACACATGGCAAGTCCTGGCTCACCTGAAACATCCCTTCAATGAACAGAGAGCTTGGAAGGAGCCAGTTAAATGAATGAAATTGTGAGGAAGCTATTCAAAGGAAAAAATTGAGTTTTGATACCTTATGATGCTAATTGTCTTCACGCAAATTATTTCTTCTAATTATAAACAAGCATATTGTTAGAACAGAAACATGTAATCATTCACTGAACACTCAAGTCCCTCCTTGCTCCATTTGAATGGAATTCAGTAAGAATTCCTTCTGGTCTGGACCTCATGGAAATTGAGGATGCCTCATTTTGCAGCCCAAGAGCCATGTTGACCTGCTGCCTGGGGAGAGAAATGTCTGTTTTTATGGACAGACAGATGGGAGGTTCCTATACCCTGCACCTGGTTGTAGAACATCTGAAAAATAACTGGTGAGAAGATCTTGGAGCAGGGTAGATCCAGGCTGCTTTTGGCAACACAATGGCAGAGTCGTGGGACAGGGGAGCTGCTCATGCTGATGTTTCCCTGCCCCAAATCAACACTGGCTTCTCAAGTCGACTCTCCTTATTAGCAAATGAATCTCCACAGCTGTGGAGAAACCACATACATTATTTAAACCTTAAGTTGTTTCCCTCCTAACTGGTAATAGTAGGAGATTTAATGAGACGAAGTGTAGCCTAAGAACGTGGAGCAAGGTCACTCTCTGAAACAAAGACTCCAAGGAACCCGCAGGAAAAAGAGCTTTGCGCTGAGACAGGGACAGGGTATCCAGAAGGAGTCGTCCAGCGACAGGGACAGGGACAACCCCTGGCTGAGTATATGGGCCATCTGCACTCTGTGTGAAACCTATCTGGAACCTGAAACCAAGTATCCAGGACTCAGAGTATCCTATCCAGTTAAAGGCAGAATTCATGTGACAAGGTGGCATTCTTAGTCCCTGTTGCTTGTAGAGATATTTAAGGCAGGGTCCTCACAAGAGATAGAGGAGAGAGACAAGACTGACAGAGAAGGAGGGGAAAGGGAAGGAGGGAAAGAAAAAGACAGAGAGGGAGGGGATAAGAAGGAGAAAAGGGAATGAGGATAGAAAGAGACAGAGAGAGAAGAAAAAAAAGAAAGAGGAAGACAGAAGAGAAACATGGAGAAAGAGGGGGAAAGAGAAAGAAGATAGAGGGAGGCAGATAAAAGAAAGGAAGCAGGAAAAGGTGGGAAAAAGACAGAAGGAGGGAGAGAGAGGAAGAGAGAGGGAGAGGAAGGAGAGAGACTAAGAAAATGCTGGTTTTGGAGCTGGCTGCCCAGCAAGGAGGCATTAATGTGGCTGTTCTCTAGCTCTTGTCTGATGGATGCTGGAAGGTGAATCAGAAGCCCTCCTCCCTCTTTGAGGGTCCCTACCTATTCTTCTCTTGCAGCCTCTGACTGAGTGGATGAAGCCCAGCCACATTATAAAAGGTCATCTGTGTTATTCCAAGTAACTGATTTAAATATTAATCTAAATATCACCCTCAGTGCAGGATCTCGCTGTTGTTTGATCAAATAACTGAGCCCAGAGCCTAGCAGAGCCAACACTTGCTCAACTTGAAAGTGCCGATAAGAACTTAAAATTGACAGTGGTGTGGTGAGGGGAGCCAACTAGCTTTGCTCACTAGTAGTTATTCCTCCCTGGGGAGACTGCTGTCCTTCCCAGACTCCATCCTCAGAGCTACGTACTTGGGGGTACAGAACCTTGAGTTTCAGAGGCAACTAGCTAAGGTGGATCTGACTAGCCAGCCAGCTTGTTCGTTTTTACACTCCAACCTCACTCACTCCAGCAAGCCATGGGGAGTGGTTTCCAGGAGGTCAGCTAGTGTTTCAACCCTCTTGCCTGCCAGTCTTGGCCATTATGTTGAACCTGAAGTTGTCTCCCT
This sequence comes from Meriones unguiculatus, assembly GCF_030254825.1. Lineage (NCBI taxonomy): Eukaryota > Metazoa > Chordata > Mammalia > Rodentia > Muridae > Meriones > Meriones unguiculatus. The sequence continues at coordinate 2,518,588 of NC_083351.1, read as the reverse complement.
CAGGGTTTGCCCCTGGGGTGCCCTGAGAGACACTGGGTGGGGTGCACCTTTGTAGCCAATGTAGAAAGAAGCAAACCTCAGCATCCCCCAATATCACCAGAGCCCCAGCCTGTGGGTCTGGATACCAGCAACACTAGACCCCTGGCCTGTGGGTCTTCCATCTTGTAGTATGAGCCTGGGAAGTGCCCCGTGAGTTCCAGGAGGAGGAAACACAGAGACATGCCTGAAGTGTTGGAAGGGACGGAGGACTATAAGTTGACAAGTTGGACTCGCAGCCTAGAGTGCTCCTTTCTTGGGGTAGCCGGGTGGGGGCCATCACTGCAGACAAGTCCAAGACTGCATGTCACAAACCACTGGGACAATAGGCCTTGAAGTGCACTGAGGGGCACAGCCTGTACGCTAGGCAGCTCTACCACTCATCATGCAGGAGCTGACTGGGAGCTGCAGAGACGGCAGTACGTGTTTGCAGTGCATGAGGACCAGAGTAACTACATGAAACCCAAACGTGGGAGTGCACATTTGTGGTCCCAGGATAGGGCAGGACCCCTGGAGTTCTTTGGACAGCCATCCTGGCCAACTCAGTGAGCCGCAGGTTCAGTGAGAGATCCTGCCTCAAAAGATAAGATGGAGAGTGACTGAGAGAGACCTCTGGCCTCCACATCCAGTTGCACTCACAATTGCACACCCATGCGTACATTCCCTCCAATACACACTGTCTCACACACACACACACACACACACACACACACACTCCAGAGGCTCATCCTTTCAAATCCCTGCAGATGTCTTGCTGCACATCAGCTGCTAACAAAAGCCCAGCGTCATGGGCACCTGCCCTACTGAATGACTCACTGTTTGCTGTCTTTCCACCGATTCAGAGCTACTGATGTTTGCGTTTGATGAAAAGATTTACAAATGAGTTTAAAGTTCTTGCTACAAACGGGTTTCAGCATTCTTTTGTGTTGTGTTTGCACAAAGAGTTAGTTCCTTCCTTTCAGATGAACCACAGAATTCATCAGCAAAAACTGGCAGATGAAGCTGCAGAGTTTACTCACCAAATCTGAGTGAGGAAGGAACAAGGGCTGTGTGCTCAGGTGTAGGACTGTGTGCACAGGTGCAGGGCTATGTGGGCAGGTGCAGGGCTGTGTGCTCAGGTGCAGGGCTGTGGGGCAGGTGCAGGGCTGTGTGGGCAGGTGCAGGGCTGTGTGGGGCAGGTGCAGGGCTGTGTGGGCAGGTGCAGGGCTGTGTGGGCAGGTGCAGGGCTGTGTGGGCAGGTGCAGGGCTGTGTGGGCAGGTGCAGGGCTCTGTGGGGCAGTTGCAGGGCTGTGGGGCAGGTGCAGGGCTGTGTGCTCAGGTGCAGGGCTGTGTGGGCAGCTGCAGGGCTGTGGGGCAGGTACAGGGCTGTGTGCTCAGGTGCAGGGCTGTGTGGGCAGCTGTAGGGCTGTGTGCTCAGGTGCAGGGCTGTGGGGCAGGTACAGGGCTTTGTGGGCAGGTGCAGGGCTGTGGGGCAGGTGCAGGGCTGTGGTGGAAGTAAAAGCTGTGTGTAGTGGAGATGGGGTGTCCATGGCAGAGATGAGGTGTGTGTCATGGAGATTCAGGGCAGTGTGTGATAGAGGTAGGGGCTGTGTATAGTAGAGATGGGGTATTGTGATGGAGATGGGGCATGCATGCAAAGTTGAGGGTGTATGGTGGAGATGGGGTGTGCATGGTGAGATGAGGGTGTTGGTGGAGAAGAGGACAGGCATGGTAGGTGAGGCCATTTGTGCAAAGATGGAATTGTGATGGAACCCTCCTATAGTCAGGTCTGAAGTCATCTACAAAAGGGATTCTCAGGACTGAGTATGGGACAGCCCAGGGCAAGCCTGGGTGCTCAGCCAAGGAGGAACTCAAACCATCCTTCCTCCTGTCAGCTCGTTGCTCTCAGTGGAGCACCAGGATGCCCTCATTCAGATCAGCTGAGGAAAGGTGTATTCATAGGAATGGACACCCTTTCTAAAGATGGCATGCCATGGTCATCTGACTCAGGTCACCTCACAGGAAGGAACAGAGTGGGGGCAGGGTGGAGCTGATGTGCCCAATCTAAATTTGAGACTTGTCGATGATTTCATTTTTAACATGATTTAATGAAAGATCTGACCCAGGGCTGCTCACACCCTTAGAGAGGGGTTGTTCCCATTCCTTTTTGAGGTTGAGGACTCCATCATGCTCAAATCTCAAGACAGACAGCAAGTTGGGGAAGCCAGGGCTCAGGGCTCAGGGCTCAGTAGCTTCCCAGATTTCCCGGTATCTCCTGTACAGACACAAATACTCCTGGTGTCCAGAAAGACCTCAGAATGCACAGTTATCCTGCCAGCTCCCTGAAAACAGAACAGAGACCAGCCTGGGCCAGCGGGGCAGACACTGCCCCTACACCCTCACTTTAGTGTCGGTCCCCCTAGACCCCCTTTCCTCAGGTTGTCCTTAGTGATGGAGTTTTTCCTACAGTGCTGCTCTCTTTGCGGCTGCCTGAATCTTTCCTATGATTGTACCATGTTCCAAGACGCGCCTGCTTGGGGATAAACTCTGACCAGCCCACCAACCAAATCCATAGAAGCACCCTGGGAGCTGTGAGAAGATGCCAGTGCCGGCACAACTTAAGCAGCAGAAGCATGCAAGTCCAGTGCTTGAGGACACAGCTCTATGGGGGCAGTGTTCACAGGGACCTCTTCTCTGCACTCCTGGGAGCCCCCACCCTTGTCTGGCCACCTGTGGCATTCTCTGCTAGTGCGAGAGCCCAGTTACCACAGCTGCAGGATCCCATTTTCCTCAGTCTCCTCTCTACGCTGTCTGGCATCTGATTGTGTCCAAATTTACCCAGCTGTGTTAGATTAGCACCACCTTAGGAACCTTCTGGCTCAATTTTCACCCCTCAAGGTCTTGTTTCCAGACAGCCCTCTCCTGAGGTATCGGCTGCAGATACTTCCACACGTTTGAAGGTGTAGCACAACTCACACTTCCTTCTACCCTCCAATGCTGTGGTCTGCTCAGCAACACTCTAGCAGGAAGAAGCAGACAGAAGCTCCACCAGCCACGTGGATGACACACTCCCACACGGAGTCATCCAAGAGAGTGGAGACTGTCAATGTCCGTGTATCCCCACATGCCCATGCCTTACCCCTTCTTCCCTGGGGAAGCTTTGCTGGGATGTTTGTGCCTCTCCCCCTGGGAAATACTTGTCTCCCAATCTGACTTCAATCCTGAAATGATGACCATAGCATGAGGCTTTGATGCAGAGGACTGTGGGGAACATCTGGGTCGCTGGCCAAGTCATACAAGATGCAGGATGGAAAAACCAGGCCGGCAGAGCCCACCACTGTGCTGGCTAGTTTTAACGACTGACCCAACACAACCTAGAGTCAACTTGGAAAGAGAGTCTTAGTGAGGAATTATCTAGATCAGGTTGGCCTGTGGGCGGGCCCATGAGGTGCTGTCTTTATTGTTAATTAACATGAAAGAAAAAGAAGGAAAGCCCAGCCCACTGTGGGTGGCACCATTCCCTAGGCAGGGGATTCTAAACTGTATGAGTGAGGAGGAAGCTGCACCACAAACAAGAAAGCAAGCAACATGGGTGCATCCATTTCTCTCTGATCTTGGAAGGTGGTGTGACCGGCTGTGAAAAGCTTCTGCCTTCTGCGACTTGCCCAAAATGATGAGCTCTAACCTGGAATTGTGAGCTAAAGTAACCCTTCCCTCACCTATGTTGCATTTTTATCACAGCCACAGAAAAAGAATTAAAAACATGACCATTGCAGATGATAGCTCTTTTGGGGGATCTTCAAATCAAGGTGGCTCCCCAGCTCCCTTTCCTGTTCCTTCTTGAAATATTTCTTCTCTCCCAAATGGGGACATTGACCCTGTCCTTAGATCTAGTGACAATGTAAAAAGATGATCTCTTTGCTCGAGGATTAGAGTGTCTCCTGTTGGGTTAGGTACTCTGTGCTGTTTCCAGAGCTGAGTTCTGCTGGTGCAGTCTCTGGGAATGACTACATCAGATGTTAGTCACGTGACTCTCGTGGATGACTGAGATGGATCCCAAAAGAATCCCCCAGCTGGTACTTCCATCCTGCTAAGGACACCGAACAGTGCAACTCCAGGGCAGAACTGAGCAAGGGGACCATGTGGGTGAAGGTTGTTTGTGTGGCCCTCAAAGGCCAGACTGGAAGAGACAAAAGCCACCAGACAAGCCTGGGAGTCTCCAAGAAGATTCTGTGGCAGTGTTGGGAGCAGCCAGGGCAGTCCAGGACTCTGGAGACTTACAGATGTTATGGTGGTGCTTTGAAACTGATCGTTGTGGAATTTTCTTGAATGTTACTGCTTTACTTAACACCATTGTTCCTAGAAAGGACTCTGTATGAGTCTTTCAGCCCCAAAGCTCTGGGTGGCAGCAGCCTCAGCCATTAGAACAACCTGGTGTGAGGGAGCTGCCAGCTGGTCTCTGGAGGATGGTATGTCCTAGAAGCTCGTCTCTCCCTGCATCAAGAAGCCTGTGTGAGGCCCTCTGGAAGTCATGGAAATCCTCCAGGTGGGCCATCTCCTCCTGGAATCTTTGGCCAGATGGGATTGGCCTTCGCAGTTTCTGCAGCCAGCAGGGTCAGGGCTGGGGTAAGCAGCAAGAGTGAACTGTGGTTCACAGGAGCTCTGTGCACCAAGAAGCTGCAGCCCTGCGTCTTCAGACCTTTCCTTTCACATGTAGGAATTGATACAAATGTACTAAACCGACCACAACAGGCCTGCCCTGCCTGGGAGACCTTGGTGAGGTCAGGCTCTGGCTCATAAACACATCGGTAGGACCTGGTTACTGATTTAAAGGTGTTGTTCTCAGGATGAGGCTTCATGGCACCAAGTGTTCACTTGTCTTCCTGGCTTCTAAGGCCAGTCAATCCAGTTAGACTGTCTTCTAATACAATATTTGTTCTTTGACTGTTTCACTGTTTCACGCTTTACACAATTCGTATTGACCCATGTGTCCATCCCTTCATCTTTCCCACTCTCCCTAGAACACCCCTCCTCCTCCCAGTCCATGTCCCTCTTCATTTTTATTCTGTGTTGTTGTTATTAAGAAACTCCTGTGACCAGCGTCATCACCCACATGTACTCGACTGTGGCAGGAAGAACTTTAGATTTCATGCCTAGTGCTATGACCCTGCGCAAAGGATTGACTGAGGCAGCAAGGGCCCTACGAGGGAACCAGCTTTGCTACATGTCCACGAGGGAACCAGCTTTGCTACATGTCCACGAGGGAACCAGCTTTGCTACATGTCCACGAGGGAACCAGCTTTGCTACATGTCCACAAGGGAACCAGCTTTGCTACATGTCCACAAGGGAACCAGCTTTGCTACATGTCCACACTGTCAGAATTTCTTCTAGACATGCTCGTCCCACAGCTCTGCTGCTCTCAACTTTAGCCTGAGAAGATTCATTTTGCAGTGGGTTGTGGTTCATGAGGACACTCAGAACTGGTTAAAGTTTTGAGTATAAATGACTATGAGTGCTCAGCTGGTCAACCATACCAACCCTTCGCCACCACGCTCAGGAAACGTCACAGAAGAAGATGGAAAGACTGTGAAGGCCAGAGGACAGGGAGGAGAGCTGCGAACTGTTGACTTTCAGACATGGTTGATGCAGGCTGCCATAGTGGACACCGGCACTGGGCCAAGTTTAGTCCATCTTGACTAGAGCAGCAGACCGACGCCATGACCAGGAAAAGATCACAGGCTGCAAAGAGTCCTGGAACACCCCCCACCCTCACATTACAGTTCACTCACTTCTAGAAGGAATTCTCGGCAGAGAGGAGCTGCCATGGCAGCCATGCCTGCTGCAGAAACAGCACCATTTGCTGAGGACTGTCCTGCTCAGGCCCACGTGTACCACCCTAAGCCTAGGCTCCCCCTGACAGTCAGCAGCATCCAAGCTCCATTCCCATGACAAACTCACACCCTGCTTCCCTCAGGGAGGATGTGGTGGTTTGAACAAAAATGGCTCCTCATAGATCCACGGCGGGGAGGGGGGGGTGGCACCATTAGGAGGTGTGGCCTTGTTGGAGCAGGTGTGGCCTTGTTGGAGCAGGTGTGGCCTTGTTGGAGCAGGTGTGGCCTTGTTGGAGCAGGTGCGGCTTGGTTGGAGGAAGTGAGTCACTAGGAGGTAAGCTGTGAGGTCTCAGAAGATCTAACCAGGCCTAGTGGCTCACCGGCTCCTCCTGCTGCCTGGGGATCCAGATATGGAACTCCCAGCTGCCTCTCCAGCGCTACGTCTGCCTGTGTGCCACATGCTTCCTGCCACAATGATAATGGATGAAACCTCTGAATGTAAGCCAGCCCCAAGAGCTGTCATGGTCTTTTCACAGCAATGGAACCAGGGACGGGGTATTGCTATGACAGACCTGACCATGCTTTTGTTTGGAGGAATGTGGATGTTGGGATTTGGGGTTAGGAAAGCAGTGGAACTTTTTAAGTGGAGCTTAATCAGCCATCCTAGGAGGAACAAGGGAAGACAGGGGTGCTGAGGGTTATGTGAACTGATGTGAGGGTGATGGGGCTCCGTTCAAGAGCTTCAGAGAAGAATGTTAGGATGTGGCCTAGAGACTGTTCTTGTGATAGTTTGGTGAAGAATGTGGCTGCTTTCTGCCCTTGTCCAAATAAATAAATAGATCTGTGTGGCGCTAAGCTGAGGCGTTCTGGATTAACCGAGTCAGCAGAGGAGATTTCAAAACAGCCTGGTGTGCATGTAGCATGTCCCCATGCTTACGCAGGTCTGAAGGAGAAGGAGCAAACTGAGCACGGAAGGTTACGAAATGAGGAGAGAGGGGCTTCAGAAAGTGGAATGGCACTAAGTCCTGCGTTCAAGGACATAAACAGACTAAAGAAAACCCTGACACTAAATGAAATAAAGGGTCCTCAGGGCAGGACCCCACCCAGCTAAGCTTCCAATTTGTGATGGGGAATTAAAGAGCAGGTTAGGTCCAGACTTGGTGGCACTCTCTTTTAATTCCAGTACTCAGGAGACAGAGGCAGCCAGATCTCTGAGTTCAAAGCCAGCCTGGTCTACAAAGTAAGTTCCAGGACAGCCAAGATTAGACAAGGGAAGAAAATCTTTGTGAACAGAAAGCTGGTGAGTGTGTGATTGAATGAGGTACCGTGTTCTAGTGCGAGCAAGCAGCAGGACTTGGCAGCTTTGGCCACGTGGTTCTGGCTTTAGAGTCAAGGACAGAAGAAAGGGGTTACAGAATCTCCATCCGAGACTAAGGAAAGCTGCTGAAGCTAGGCATGTGTCAAAAAAATAATTGGGACTTTGGATTTTTAAAAAATGCTGATACTATCTATGATTATGGGGACTTTTGCAGTTGAACTACATGCTTTTTGTGTTATGATATGATAAGCCTGTGGGAACCCGGGTGTAGAATCTGGTGGTTTGAATGAAAATGGCCCCCACAGGTCGACAGGGAGTGGCAGTATTAGGGGGCCTGGCTGGAGGAGGTGTGGCTTTACTAGAGGAGGTGTGTCTCAGGGGGGGGCGGTGCTTTGGGATCTCAGAAGCTCGGACCAGGCCTGATGGTTGTCAGTTCCTCTCCTGCTGCCTGGAGATCCAGATGCAGAACTCCCAGCCCCTCTGCAGTCCCTCTGCACCGCCATGTTTACCACCATGATAATGAACTAAACCTCTGATATCAGCCAGCCCCAAAGAAATGTTCTCTTTTTAAGAGTTGCCATGGTTGTGGTGTCTCTTTACAGCAATAGAAACCTATGTAAGACAGAAGAGTGGGCGCCTAAGCTCCCCACACACCTGACAAGTCCGTGTCCTCACTGTTCCCTGGGGTGTGGTCTTGTGGCTCACAGGTGTCCTGGCAGAAGATTCTCTAGGATGACACAGAGCAGAAGTTGTATCAAGCTCCAGAGTCAGGAACCAGGCTGAGAAGCTCCTTTCACTCCCCATGGAAACATTTCACGTTGCTTTTCTTTTTTTTTGGCACCTACACAGACATTTTAACTATTTGTTTATCTTGTTTTATGTGTATATGTGTGTGCCTGTGTGTATCTGTGTGTACCATGTGCTGCAGGGGCCCACAGAGGCCAGAAGAGGTCATTGGATGCCCTGAACGGAAGAATGGCGTGTTTCTGAGCCACCATGTGTGCGGGGAACTGAACTCAGGTCCTCTGCAAGACAGTAAGTGCTCTGATTGACTTCTCATCAGTTCCTGCACAAACATTTTTAATATACTATACATTTGTATGTTTATGTAAAATTACATTCGTGTGTTTCTATGTTATTGAAAGTTGCAAGATACACAACGTTCCTGTTTGTCCTTCAGCAAGGAACCCTTCAGTTAGTAGCTCATATAGATATGGCGTGTTCAATGTTCACAGAACATCTAACAAATCTTTGCTGTTAAATATGTGCTTTATTTGGGTTTCGCAATTCCTTAGCAATGTTTTTCAGTTCCAGATTTCACATTCCATTTAGCATATTCTTTTCAACAAATAATTGCGAGCTCTTTTCTAGGTAGCGTACACTCAGCACTCATCCTGTTTCCCAGCTTCGCAGTGCACCACGTATGGAGAGCACAATTTATTAAACCCCTCACCACAATGCTTTATTTTTAATTTTGACATTAAGTCTATGGCTGCAGTGCTTCCCGTTCTAAGGCAGCCAGGTTCTTGGCTGTGTGGACAGAGGCGGATCGTCCGAGGTATGTGGTGCACAGGACAGGGGGTGTGGGGTGCTCTCGCAGAGGGAACAGCCGGAACCCTGGGTGGCGCTGGGCTTCAGCCCAGGGGGCGTGGCCCCAGCCCAGCTGCGGTTGGGGGGCCCCGAGCTAAGGGCTGGCTCCTTGTTGAACAGGTGCCAGGACCCTGCCGTCTGCCTCCTTCACACTTATTCTCCTCTGGAGATGCTCCTTGCTTGGAGGTCAAAATCCACAGCTGCAGCCAAGTGCAGGCCACCAATTGCGCTGGAAACCTGACAACCGAGGACAGCTTTGACATTTTCAAATGGCCAAAAAAGATATCAAAAGAGAAAGTGTTGCGTGACATAAAATATGAGAATCATATTTTAACATCCACAGACTTGTGACCTGGAATACAGTGCTGTTCACTTACGAGAATATGGCCTGTACCTGGCTGTCACTGTGAGGGCTGGAAACAGCATCTGTGGCAAGCCTCGGACTGCAGAGCCACACATGCACACACGTGCAGGCACACGCGCGCGCGCACACACAATCACACACACACACACACACACACACACAGAGAGAGACAGAGAGAGAGAGAGATGACAGCCCACTACAGAAAAGCCCTGACCTCTGCTTTTCAGAAATTGCCCCTCATAGAGGGACAAGAAAAGAGGCAGGATTAGAGAGCCATCTGAGTTTGGATAAAATGGGGGTACCTGAAGGCAAATGTATCCCCTCACAGTTCTGGAGTCAAGACAGCTGAAATCAAAGGTGTCACAGGCTCCAGGGTGAACTCTCTGAGGTCCTTCTTGCTTCTGGAAAGGGTTCCGTGCTCTCCTTGTCCCCATCTGCATATGTCTGGAATCTACCTCTGTACTTAACCGATGTCTTCTCTGCATCCCAAAGTTCTCCTATCTTCCTAGGGTGTTCTCAGGGCCCCATCAACTCACAGTTACTCAGTGGGAAAAGGTACAGGTCCCTCACAGACCGTGGTGCTGTGCTTGTATGTGGTGTCCGTGCATCCCCTTGCATTCTTTCCCCACCAGTCAGCAGGAGGAGGGCGTTCTTTGGCTCTACCTGGGTGGAAGCAGGCAAGCTTCTCAAAGTCTGATTTTGTCCCAGCACATTTTGTCACCCAGTTCTCGATAGCAGCAAAAGGTGGCAATAGGCAATCAGTGATGCCACCTCGTGCTGTGGTCCCTGCGCAGACCTTGGGTTTCACCACCAGTGGTCTTGACAGCTGCCAGTGTTACAGAGTTCAGCCTGGGGTCCAAGCCCCTTCATCCTGAAGCTTCACAGCCCTCAGAGGTTCCTGTGACCACCACCTGCAGGTCCTGGCTTCTGACAGCCTTCTCTCAGCTGCTCTTCCCCATCTCTCACCATCTCCCTGCCTCCCTCCTTCTTCCTGTCCTGTCCACTCTCAAACTAGTCAGCTATGTCCAAGGCTATAGCCAGCACCTTTTAGGGTAGCACCTCAGTTGAGAAAGCACTCAAGTTCCAGGGTATAAACTCGAGACTAGGGTCTTGTTTGGCATCTATTTGTGTCCAAATTTACCCATCCTGTTGAGTTGGGAGAACACAAAGCACTTTGTGACTCAATTTTCTTGTTTGCAAATAGTCACATCCTGGTATATTGGGGGTAGACACCTCCACACACTTTACCCAGGGCACAGCTCCCACTTCTATCCCTCAAAGCTGTGGTCTGCTCAGCAACCCTCTAGTAGGGAGAACCATCTAGAAGATTTATCAGCCGGGTGCTCCCCTATTTCCACACAGAGTTGTCCAAGATACTGAAGTCTCTGTAATTGTAGGCACATGCACACATCACCCATGCCAATCCCATCCTTCTTACGGGAGCCCTGATGGAGTGTCTGTGCCAAGATGCTATCCCTCCCAAGATGCCTACTCAGCGCCTGGGGCAGGGGATCACTCGGACACTGGTGACCTCTCCCGCCATCAAGGGCAGGATTGGGCAGACAGATGAGGTGCCTCACTGGATCACTCTCAGGCCGTGGTGTCATATCAACCAGGCCACACAGGCCCACAGGGTGCTGCTAGGCAGTTCAGAGACCTGTACTCATTTCTTCAGCTGCCAAGTAATAGTGCCCAGGCCTCTGTCTGGCATTCCTTAAGCATCAGCGTAGGAGCTGCCAGTTCTTCTTTGTAGTGAAAGTCAAGGCCAAGGGCTCAGGACAGTAGACTGGCTCTGGAGATCAGAAACTGGGAACTGAGTGGTTTCCAGCCAGTCCATACATGATGATAGAGTGTGTGTGTGTGCGTGCATGCGTGCGTGTGTGTGTGTGTGTGTATGTGTGCGCGCACACGCCCACCACGCTCTCATGCAAGTGTCAGGGGGCTGGAAGGAGGTCTGTTTTGCATGGTGACTGTAGAATCGTCAGCTGAAGAGCAGCTGGGAAGTGTGCCCAGTGCTTGTATGAGATCAAGCTGCCACTTAAGGCTGGAATTTGTTCAGCTATCCTGCTGTCCACTCCACCACCACCATCTTTTCGGGGTGGCCTGTAAGTGAGCAAACAGCACTGTGCTACTTAGTTTTCTGTCAGCTTGGCACAGGCTCAAGTCATTTGGTAGGAGAGAAGCTCAAGTGAGAGAATGCCTTCATAAGATTGGCCTATGGGAAAGCCTGCCGAGCATTTCCCCACTGATGATGGCAGGGAGGGGGAGCTGCCCTGGGGAGTCCAGGGCTGTAGAGAAAACCAGGCTGATCAAGCCACTGAGAATCAGTCTTCGATGGCTTCCTCTTCAGTTCCTGCCCCAGATTCCTGCCTTAATTTCTTTCTCTGACTTCTCTTCACAAAGGGCTGAGATCAGGGCTGAAAGAAACCGCTTCCTACCCTGGCTGCTTTCGGTCGTGGCACTTTATCAGAGCAATAGACTCCCCAAGACAAGCACTCAAGGGGAGACGTGATTAAATCTGAGGCTTCAACCCCAGGGAAGGTCCATTTGACCCTCCTCCTTAGAGAGCCAGAGGAGGGATGCTTGGACCAATCATATCTGCTCCTTTTTGGACCAGTCACAGCCTCTTGCTCTGCCTCCTAGCACCCATCAGTCACTCAGACTAAGGCTTGAATTTTAGAGCAATCATGTCCCTGCCTTACCATGTCACACTAGTCCTCCACTAGGGCAAGTGCTTAGCTAGAAATGGTCCATAGAGGCTTGTACCTGCTTCAGACAGCCATGTTGGGAGCATGCTTTCAGGAGCCAAGATCAACTGTGATCTTTCACATAGCGGTCTCAAGGCAGCCATGGGCTGTTTGTTGGAGACAGATTGTGCTGGCATGGGGTGGGCTGGCTGGCTGTTAGACTGATGGTCGGTTTGCTCAGGCAGCTTGAACAGGAAAAGAGAGTCCAATAGCCGTTAATTAGAGAGTCAAATTGCCCCATTCTAGTGCCTTTGCTTACTTAGTTACAGGAGTGTTTACACTATCAATATACATGGAACTTAGTATCATGGAAAGCGATGTTAAAGCTCTGCCCCTGCAGGGTGCCCAGTGAGACCACTGGTCTGCCTTACTGTCAGTTGTCTTGGGGTTTTTCTAATACCTACCACAGTGTAAATATACGGTAGATTATGGTGTTTGGGGGAGAATGACAAGAAGCGGTTTGTTCATGTTCACTGTGGATGGGACTGGCTGCAGAGGGCCAGCTGCTCCAGCACTGGACCTACGACCAGTTCTCTAGCCAGGATGGTCTCATTTCAAGATTTTTCACTGAACTTCAAGGACTCTCCTTTCTAACCAGCATCCCCTTCACAGTTCTGGGCACAGGGCAGGGATACTCCTTGTGGCTGCCTTGTGACTGATGGGTAGGCAGCTTTGTCTCGGGTGGGTCCTTGGGACACTCTGCCCTTTAGCTCTGTGGTCACACTCTTTCCACAGTCCTGTAGCTGGGGCAGTCAGTGACTCCTCCCTTTACTCTGCTCCTCTTTCCTGGGCGAAAGCTCTCCGCTAGGCTGGCAGCCCTGAGCTGAACTGGGCTTGGCAGCACTGCTCTCTAAGTCCCTATGCAGAAAAGAGTGGCAACAGTGATGTTCAGAGAGCTCCTGTGTCCTTGAGTGGCAACAGTGATGTTCAGAGAGCTCCTGTGTCCTTGAGTGGCAACAGTGATGTTCAGAGAGCTCCTGTGTCCTTCGGACATCCCATCCATGGCATCTCACTCCTTACCAAGTCCTCCACCATCATCCCGCACCACGGGAGCGCAGTGAAGACACGTGGATGGGAGGGAACAGCTACGCAAAGGCTAACATCTCACTGAAGTCTGCGCTGCTGAAAGGCACAGGTGGAACCTTCTGGCCCCTGGCGGTGTGAGGATGCCTGCACATATGCCTGTCCATGCCTATCCTCTGACCACTGACTTCTGGAATGCCATCAGTCCCTTATCTGGAAAGTAGAATATACCTTGACCTTTACTCCCCAAAGCAATGACAATCTAGGACAGACGTCCATGCCTGCCTTCTCTCAGAGCCCAAGAGGACAGAGAGGAGCCAGAACAGCCCAGCGCTGCCCCAGTGGACAGTCAGGGCTTCTGTGTGCCTTATCTGCTCTCCCAGGCGCTGCACTCTTTGCAGAAAGGCCATTCCCCAGCCAGGCAGGGCACTGCACCAGCTACACAATCCTTCCTGTCTCCTGCCTTTTCTCCCCGAACGGACCATTCATTGCCTCCAGAAAGCCATTTAGCCAGGAAAGGAGCCTGTTACTGGCTGGGTAATAGAAAATCTGCCTGCTTCGCCTCATAGCTTTATATGCAAATTGCATTTAGATCGTTAAACCTGCTTTCCTCTCATCTTCCAGCAGGAATAGAAAACAGTTCAATTAACACACCAAACAAAGCTGGGCAAAGAAGGAGATGGGCCAGCTTTTGGATTCTTGGGTTCTTGTTCCTGGATCTGGGGAGGGATTGTTTACACTTCCCAGCAAGCCCCGGTGTTGCGGGAGGGCTGTTTGGAAGGAGGGCAGGGTGCTGGAGTAAGTCTTTCCTTGAGCACATCTGGGCTTGTGTCCAGCCTGGGATGTCTGTCCACTGGTGGTTTGGAAAGTCTAGGGTGGGTGGGTTTTGTGTTCCAGGTTCTTCAAGAATGTGTGAATTCATTCATAGTCTCACCTGTGTGACCTGGGCCAACAGGCTCCCAGTGAGGCAGTTAGCTGAGCACCGGGAGTCCAGGACAGGTGACCTCACCTCTCCAAATGCTTCCATTTTTCTGCCCCCATGTGGGAGTGCAGGAGGGCTAGGCACCCTTTCCACATCTCCAACGTCAGTTTTCAGATTCTTCATGGGATATGCAGGCCAGCATCCAGGGCAGAGAGCAGGAGAGGGGCCTTCCGGGAGTTTGTGAGACCAGGGCAGGTGCCCCACAGCCTCTCTTTTCCAATTGCTGTGACTCTTCTTGTCATTTTGGGGGCTATTCTACACAACATGTTAGGAGAACTCCTGGACAATGCAGGAGTCCCATCAATATGAAGGACAGCACTGAAAAGCCCAGAATTCCTGTGCGCGGCCCCAGCCCTCCTTCCTATGAACCTCCCCCTCCTTTATTTATTTAATGTAGCTCAAGAAGCAGCTTGGACAAGCAGGGAGCAGAGGAGGCACAGCAGGAGAGTTGGGAGTGGCAGATGGCTTGCTGCAGCGTGGACAGTGGACTTGGCGAGCACAGGCTGTGGAGTACCAGCTGAACGGACTGCCTTCTGCTTGCCCCACGTCCTCTCTTTCTCCTGCCTCTCTCCGTGCACTGCCTCCTTCTGCAGCTGGCTCAGGTGAGCAGAACAGCTGTCGGGTGCTAGGAGGCCTGGCTTCTTGTCTACTCTGTATCTCAGCCTCTCTCTCTCAAAAGCCAGCGATTGGACGCCAAGTCCCAGGGTACTCTTCAGACAACTGGGTTGGTACAGAACACCAGGAAGGGCTCCCAAATGTCACCTGAGTTCCCCCACTCTGGTTTCAACTCCTCTGTTCTTTCCACAGCCCCATTAACATGTCAAACACTGGTAATTCCCAGTGTTGAGCAACATACCAGCTTGGCTCCTGGAAACTTTTCACACTTCCTCTTGGCATCCTCCCTTGCTGTTCATCCCAGCCTAGGCATTTTCCCTGAGCTTAGCTTAGCAGGAAGCTTAGCACCATGTGCAGAGAGCCAAGCTGCAAGTGCTCGGGATTCAGGCACACTGCAGTACTGCGCTTGCTTAACTGCCAGGAGCGACACAGTCCAGAGTGTGGGAGGGATGCGCCCCTGCCAAACTGCATCACAGACCATGAGGCTGGAAGTCCACAGAAGCGGCACATGCCACAGAATGACTTGCTTTTCAACATTTTGTGTCTGAGCTGTACAAATTTCTTTGAGCTTGCAGGTTCTGTTGGGGGGATGGGGGAAAGATCCCCTGGCTAGGGCTTGGTGACCCTGACTTTAATCATCATCCTGCTGAGTTCCCCATGCTCCATCACCCACACCCAGCTTTCCCGCCCTCCTTATACTTCCTGCCGTGTTCCTGTCCCACTTCTATGGATCTCTGGGATGTGAACCTGTAGCCCCGTCTTCTGAACCGACCCAGCTTGACTCCTTACACTGCACCCCTCCCTACAGGGTGGTGGAACAGAGAATGGCGTCACTAACCACACATGTGACTGCTGTCTGCAGTTGCCCTTGGCTGCTGTGTGGCCCCAGGGAGTCAGGTTCCTGGACTATATGGTGCTTGGAGCTATGTTGGTGGAGAGAAGGATGGCAAGAAGCTGTAAGGGACACCGCCCTGCTCACCCACTGCAGAGCAGTCTCTGAAGTCCTCCATTCCTGGGAATGGCCTGCAGCCAGTCTAAAGCCTGATTGCCATGCTAAGAGGTCACTGAGGTCAAGAAGTCTCAACTGCCTCCAAAGCTGCAGGCCTCTTTGCATTGGCTTAAGACAGAATTTCACACATGTAAGTGTTCCAGCTGCTGCCTGGGGACTAGAGACGGCTATAGAAGGCCACTACACAGAGGGCCGCTGTGACGTGGACCAACACACAAAAATTGATTATAAAAATATTTAAAACAGCATGAATTTTCTTTTTGAAACCCATCTCTATCCAGGCAGGCCTTGAACTCACCATGTAGCTAAGAGCTGTTTTAAACTTCTGGTCCTGAGTTCTGCGGTTACCTGAGTCATGCAATACCATGTCCTATTGGCGTGGCGCTGGGGTCAGTGCATGCTAGGTGAGCAGTGTAACACCCACGAAGCCTCAATCCAGTTTGCTGGAGTCCGCAAGTGGGAGTTGTGAGGATGGACAGTGGCCCGTTGTGATGTCTAATGCCTGTATGGAGTAAGCTGCCCGTTTTGACTGGACAAGAAGTTGTCTGTGTGTCAACCCGAGCCTGCTTTGAGGGAGACCTTGAAGATTCTTGATGGAGAGAGGTTCTGTCCCCAGCAAACTCTGTCAACAGCAGGTGGCTTTGACCACCCCCGAGAGGACACAGAGTGACACTTAGAGTCTAGCAGAACGCCCCAATAGTAAGCTGCTGCAGTCAGAGAGCCCTGGACATACTTTCTCCAGGCTTGTGGACACCTTGGAGTAGATGGCCCTCCAGGCTGGTCACTTGGAGGCCTAGCCTTGGTCAGGGCCCCTCCTCATGTCCCCCTAGTCTCAGTCTAGAATGAATGCATATGTGGAATGTTGGGCCATTGTCATCTCTCTGTGGGTCCTGAGAAAGCAAGCTGTCTCCACGCCCTTGAGAAAGACCCCCACAGCCTGCTCTTCCTGCACAGGGCAGGCTGCTTCTGCATGGCCAGTGTGGGAGGAGGGAAGGCCTGCCTGTTTGCCCCAATGGTTTTCTCACACATATCTCAGCTCGGGGCCACGAGGCTATCAGGACGGTGACATCATCACACTCCTCCTGAGCAGCCTGTGGGAGGGAGGGCAGGTCCAGGAACCCAAGGTCAAATTCTTAGGAACCTGCCTCCACCAAGCCTGACCCCCTTGGGGCTCTTCTGGGAGTTCCATGTCCCTGTGGGGTTGTGTGACTTCTCTTTGGACATGCTGAGCTCCCGGCCCCAGCTCTCTGGGATGGAGACCCAGTGGGAGGCAGTCAGGGTTGCTTGGCCACTCTGCCCTGAGTTGTAGGTTTATTGAAGTTCAGAGGAGGAACTCTGAGAACGGTGAGGAAAGATAGCTTTGGACTCCCTTGGTCTGGAAGAGTGAGGAGGCCCTGTTCTCACTCCCAGGCTGCACCCATCTTCTAGAACTCCCCTCCGCTAAAATTTCTCCCCACTCTGAGTACTGAGTGGAGGGACTATGCAGTTCCACAGGCCTGCCCTGCCTCCTCTAATCTCAGCTACCAAAGGAAGTTTCCAGACTTTAGGTTGGTCATCTCCTATCTGGCCAGCAGCCAAAAGGACTCCTTTACCCAACAGAGAGGAGCAGCTGCTGGTTAGCCACAGGAAATGACTTCTTTGTTCATGAGCTGCAGCCTGGGCAGTGCAAGAAGGGTGTGGAGGGGGTCGCCAGTGAAGAGGCCCTGGGGAGACTGAGGTTCTAATTGGCTGCTTTTCCTCATTAAATAGATACAACCTGGATCATGAGTACAACCGCACGGCCGGGAAGGACAGAGCAGGGCCAGCCCTGCCTGCCAGGAGCTGTGAACAATGCTCCGGTTTCCTGACCTCTCAGAGGAGCCCATGTAATGCCCTCTCCACAGCCTCATGATGAGTGCAAATGAGCTGAGAGCTGAGCATAGTGTCTGTGGCTCTTAGCGCCTCTTCCCACAGTGAGACCACAGAAGGAAATGATTCCCAGTTCCCCAGGAAGGTGCCGAAAAGATGAGATTTGCTGGCAGGAAAGGGATTCAGAATGGAGCCTGACCTGTGCAGCCAAGGGGCAGGCCTTTCAAATCCCAAAGTGGGTCCTGTGGGAACAGCCTGCCTTGAACAGAATGGAACATGAGAGAATGGGGAGGGGGAGGCTAGGCTCACAGTCCCAATTTCTTCATCTGTGCATTTTTCTGATCCCCTCTTAGTAGACCCCATCTGACTTGAGCAGAAATGAGTTGGAGTTCAGCCTACAGCCTGGCCCAAGAGTATGTTTAGGGGACTGCAATGTCAAAGCCCCAACCTTGACCTCAATGAAACGGGTCACACCACTGCTTTGAAAATGAGAAGAACCATTCTCATGAAGGTCCTCGGGCTAGGAACTTAGGAGTCCTATGACTGCCCCGGGAAATGAGGGAAACACTCTCACTCCAGTTGGGATCAGGAGGCCCCACTGGGAGCAGTGTGTGGAGCGCAGTGCTCAAATGTCTTAGCTGATCAGCACTCCTGAAAGAGAAGGGGCTCTCATTTCCACAGAGCCCTGTTTGTGTCGCTGTTGAACATTCTCTAATTCATTTGTCTCCCCTCCTGATTGTGTCAGCATCTCTGTCAGAGTAGGCAGCCGGAAGTTTGCTGAGCAATGGCTTTCTTCTTCGTTTGTTAAGTTGGGGGGAAAGTCCCAACACCACAGTTCACAGTTCACAGAGCAGCCCAATGTGCTGACAGCTCCTTGAGGCACTGCTGGCCGCCTGGTGTGTGGATACCTTGTTGCAGAATATGGCCCTCTGAACAAAACAGCTGCCATCTTCTTCATACCATCTGAGACAGCTTGCCAGCGTCTGTCACAGGTGGACCTGTGGACTGTTGCCATCTCCTCCCAGACGGAAGGACTGGGGAAGTTCACTGGGCTCTCACCTAAGAGTCAAGCCTCTGCAGCCTTTTGAGTGAAACTCTGCCCCAGCTGCATCTGGTCCTCAGCGGTGCTGGAGTACACTGTTGGAAGCTTGGCTGAGAGGGGCCCAGTCCACATGGCCAGAGGGAGGCGCCCCCCCCTCTGGGGGAAGCCACAGTGCGGCTGCATTGGGGTCACCCACGTCCTGCCTGTGAACCATCACCCCATCCCTGTGAGGAAGACCGAGAAACTCACTGGGAGGGGTCAGCACCGTTCACATCTCCACATCCGACCTTGAAAGCCACAGCCTCACAGCATTCCCTCTGAACTTTCCTACAATGCACTCTGATCATATGCCAGCCTTCCCCAGTCTCCTCCTAGTCCCACCCCTTCCCAACCCAATTCTGTGTCACTTTTCAAGAAATTTCCATCAAGCCCAGTTTGTGTTGCCCGTATATTCTTTCATGTGTGGCCTTCCACCAGAGTACGGTTGATACCAGGGGTCACGCTTTTAAAGAAAACTGACTCGCCCTCTCCTGTATCTGTCAGTTGCCAATAGCCCCTCAGCCAGTCATGGGACCTCATGACACCCTCCCGCCTCCACGCTGGGCTTTGGTCTGCACATGCTGCCCTGACTGCTGTGTGTCCATAGCTGCCCTGCCGTCATTCACCACCTCTGGCTCTTTCACTCTTTCCTTCTCCTCTTCTGCAGAGGACGGTCTGCTGCAGATGCCCCACTGAGGGCTGAGCACACTGTAGTCCCGTAGTCACTGCGCTTTGGCCAGTCACGGGTCTCTGCGTTGATCACCATCTACTGCAAATAAAAGCGGCTTCGACGAGGGCTGAGAGACGCACTGATGCTCTGTCAGATGTACAGCGTCCCCTCTGTAAACCAACGTCCGAACTGCTTTGTCTGATCCAACACACTGCCAAGACACAAGCTTACAGCTGGAACAGATCTGTAAGAAAGAAACATGCTCCCCTGTGTGTCCACATCCACTTTCCCCAGATCTGAGCCCTTGTGTGGAAAAGCTGACGAGGATGGAGAGAAGAGAACGGCCCTGAGTCCGAGGCTCTCTCGGCTTGGGTCTGGTAAGGTGGCACACCTAGCCCAGCTCACCTGACAGGAGCATTGCAGCCCGGGGCAGAGTGTAAATGTGCTTCACAGAGTGAAACAGACGTGGTTACTGTGATCCAGGGCAAGGCTCAGGCTGAGAGGAGGAGCGTTGTGTAAATGTCCAGAGCGTGTAAAGGGCAGGGAGGGAGTTTGCCACCTGCACGCTCCTCCCCCACCCCACGGCTCCTTCCAGGCACCATGCTGCCTCTGTGTGGATACGTCTTTGCCAGTGGTGGAAGGCATTTCAGCTGGACCTGGCAAGGCCGCTGGCAGAGCAGTCTTCCCTGATCCCCTGTGGAAAGGGAGGCAAAGTTTCAGCAATAGTCCTTTTGTGACATTCCGAGGGTCCCTTGAGGCAGCATTGCTTACCAGGCAATGCCATTTCCTGCCATTTTCACAACACTGTAAGACCTCTCCTTGTCGCTCTGCTGTGGTGCCTTTCAGAATGGGGTGTGTGGGTGAAGAAGCGCTGCTGGGAGGTGGCTGCTCTGTGAGGGCTGGGGCTGCTCAGCACCTGTGACCTTTGCGGTCCTTCCCTGGAATGCGCTTCCATTTGGGGAGCTCCTGTCCTGATCTTGGCTCAGCCATCAGCTACTGCCAACCCGAAAGCGTGACAATAGCGGTGGGTCCTGGCTGCTCCTTGTGCAAACTCCCCGGCATGCTGGGTAGTTTGGTCAACCGATGCCAACCAGAGTCACCTGGTAAGAGAGGTGACGTCACCTCCACTAAACAGTGTCCACAGACTGGCTTGTCGGCATGTCATCGAGAGTTTTACTTAATTGCCAATTGATGGAGAATGGCCAGCAGTTTGGCCTGCAATGTGTAAGGAGCTGGCAGAGCAAGCCAGATGAAACAAATCAGGAAGCAGCATTCCTCCACTGAGTCTGCTTCCATCCCTGCCTTAGCTGTGAGCTGAAATAAACCCTTTCCTAACCAAGTCACTTTCAGGTAACGGTGTTTATCCTAGCAACAGAAAAGTGTGCCAGGACAGGGTGCTGTGACAACTGCCAGGAACAGAGCAGCCTAGACACAGGAACTGCGTCACGCCCATTCTGAAGGCCACACGGCCGGGGCCAAGGTGCTGCAGCCCTCACTCTGGTGAGGACTGTTCTTCATCATTGGCTCTTAACTACATCTTTATACATTGGATGGAAGAACAAGCTCTCAGCCTCTTTTATAAGAGAATGTCAGCGTGTGTGTGTGTGTGTGTGTGTGCGTGTGTGTCTGTGTGTATGTGTGTGTGCGCGAGCGCGCATGCGTGTGTACATGTGGAGGCCAGAGGTCAATACTGGAGGCCCTCCTCTATTGCTTCCCACTTTGGTCTTTAAGACAGCATCTCCCTGAACCTGGGTTCCATTGGCCTGTAAACAAGCCTCAAGGGTCCCCAGTGCTGGGGACAGGTGTGCCATGCTACACCTGCCTTTTTTCCCACGTGGGTGTTAGCTATCACTGTTTGTGTGCAGTGAGCACCTAGCTCACCAGGCCCAATGGTGGACCTTGCTCTCACGACCCAGTCACTTCCCCGAGGCCCTGTCCCCTGCAGCTCACACTGGGGTGAGTCTTTCAGCTCATGGACTTGGGAGCAGCATCTCCACAGCAGCCCTGCAGGTCGGGATGCTGGCTTCAAATGAAGGGGTCTGGACTGCACCCACTCAAGCCCAGGAGACACATTCCTATACTTCAGAAGAAGCAGAGAGCCCACTCCTGCTGCCAGGGCTAGGCCACACTTCAGCAGGAAGTCCTCAGGGGTGCGAGCAGAGAGGCTGGGTGGGAGAGAAGATGCTGCCTCTGCCACGCAGGCCTGGGCATCCCATGACTTGTCTCCACACTCCTGAAGCTGTAGACAATAAACAGTGACACTTTTCACTCCTGTGAGGATGAGTTGTAGAGGCCTAAATTAAACAGTGAAGTCATTAGCGCATACGCAGACGCTGCCCACCTGCTTGAGCATGAGGCTCAAAGGGAAGGACTCTCCTAGGACAAGAGGCTTCATCAGTGCTTCTGTCCTTTCACACGGACATAACAGTGCTGAGCTTAAACATGGTCACACTTGACATTCCTACACTGCCCCCGTGTCCTTCAGAGCTGACCTTTGAGGCCAGGGTCTCATCAAAGATGCTGCTTGTACTAAGCAGTGTCTCTTCCATATAATGTAGCATGCAGCTGGCTCGCTTCAGATTTTAATTCCTTTTCCTGATTGGGGCTTTGTGATGCACAGTTGCCTTGTGGAACTGAGCCTCTGTCACACAGACACTGACTCCTCAGTGTGCATGAAAGGACTGCCTCCTTGCAGTCAGGATGCCCCTCCTCCTCATGCAAAGCCCCTTTACCTAAGACTATTATTGTCCTAGGAAGGGGGAGTGTCCCCATGAGGTCTCTCAGGGGCTTGTGGCTAGCTGCTCCTCTTCACACCACTTTCCTGGGTGTCTCTGTTCTAATCTCTTCATTTGTTATTTCATCCCTGGGATTGGAACCAGAGCCCTGCCAGACTGCTAAGTAGGCTCTGTCCCTGAGCCACACCCCTCAGCCTCTAATCTCCCTCTTTATAAGGGCCCCAGGTGGTTTGGTTTTAACACTGTGGATGTCCATTTCACAACGTGTATTGGTTACTTGTCTCAGCCTCAAAAAATACCTGACAAGAGCAACTTCATGAAGGAACGGTTCATTTTAATCACAAGTTCAAGACTGGAGCCCATCATGGTGAGGATGTGGAAGCATGGGCAGCAGGTCACACTGCGGCCACACTCAGGAAGCAGAGAGAGAAGAAGGCTGGTGTTCAGCTCGCTCTCTCCTCTCTCTCCAGTCTGGGAGCCCAGCCGATGGCACGGTGCCAGCTATATTCTGCATGATAGGTGTTCCCACTTGATGGGTTGACAATTACCCATCATGCCAACTCACATCTCCAAAGACTCTCCAAATGTAGCCCACTGTGAGGGCCGGGAGTTTAGAGGCCACACACACATCTGTGGGACACAACTCTGAGGGCAACCTGCTGGTTCTCCTCAAAGGTTCAGCATCAGCTGATGGGTGTGGCTGGCTTCAGTGACAAGGGCAGCCACGGTGTGTTCTGAGCCTTATCCTGGAGCACATGCCCACAGGGGGAGAAAGGCCTCTGCACTGCATCGCCGTGGGCATGGGAGAGCTCATACCCAACGTTACCACCATCCTTGTGGACTCTCCTGGTACCACAGTGGGCAGCAGGATCCTTCTAGGCTGGTCTCTGGCCTTCTACCCTGTCCGAATTGCCCCACACCCCCAGGAGAGCAGGATACCCCTCTACTGTGATTGTCCCCCACCTGGAGTCAGCCCCTTCTCCTCAGAGCCTGTGCTTGCTAGAGGGATGCTGCTTAGGAACCAACACCTGTCTCTGTTTCCTTTTCTTCTCCTTCCAGGCTTTCTCTGGATCACACACATTTGAGGTAATCAATGAGGAGAATTTAGATTCTCTGAGTTCTTTCAACGAGGTTTTATTACAAGGCTGTTACAAAGGGATTAAAATGTCCTTGAGGCAACATTTGTCGCACAGAATCACATAAAAGGCAACAGTAACATAGTATCTGGTGGAGAGCGGCAGTGACCCCTCCCACCCCCAGCTCTCTCCATCCTGCAGAGGTCACTGCAGAGACTAAACACACCTGAAAATTCTAAAGACACTGACTGACCTCTTCATGTTTGGAAATCACACAACATGCCAGGCTGGGTATGAGAGTTCTGTGGCCATACAGGAAAGCCTGAAGAGGTTTTAGTCAGATCAGAAAATAGGTGTATGAGTTTTGATGTGATAAGCACACAGAAAATAGCCCTAATCTCCTGAATTAGCTTTTATCATTGCTATAAAAAAAATCCTGATAAAAGCAATGTCAGAGAGGGAAGGTTTAATGTGGCTCACGGCTCAAGGATGCAGCCGGTCATGGCAGGAAGGCATGGTGGCAAGGGCATGAGGCAGTGGGTCACACACATCCAGTCCGGAAGCAGAGAGAGATGAACGCTGGTGCTCAGCTCACTTCCTCCTTTTTATCCGGTCCACAACCCTAACCCATGGGATGATGCCACCCACGTTTAATCCAGCATAGAAACTCCCTCACAGACACACCTACATTTTGGCCTCCGAGGCGATTCTAGGTCCTGTCAATTTAAATGACAGCCAAGAATAACCGCCACCTTACGGAGGGTAGAGTTTGGATCACTAATGACGCCTATGAGGGGCCACTGTCAATAAGGTGGCACAGTCATCCTCCAAGACACCTGCCGTATCTTCAGGGCGGAGCTGCAGCCCCCACTTCTCTCCACCCTGTCCTTGAAGAATGCACCAGCAGCAGTGTACACGTCAGGGAGCCCACAGGCTGGAGGCCTCGGGGCGGCGTGGGTACTGAGCCCGCACTCTGTGCCAGGCTTGGGCCACAGTGGCATCCCATGGGAGCCAACCCTCGGGACACAAGCCTCACAAGGCCCAGGTGAAAATGCTCATCTGTCGCTGGGCTGCCTGCTCCGCCTCCTGGAGATGCGACTTTGTTACAAGTGGCCCCCGGTGTCTGATCATACGTCACTCTCGCCATAGCTGGAACTTCTTTCCTTTCTATTCTCCTACCTCAGAAGGAACTCCCGTGAATGGAGTCTCGTGTGTGTGTGTGTGTGTGTGTGTGTGTGTGTGTGTGTGTATGCATGTCCATGCTTGTCCACATGCACATGGCCAGAATGTGTGTACAAGTAGAACAATTTTCTGTAATCAGTTCTTTTCTTCCATCCTGGCTTATCAAGGACTGAACTCAGGTAGTCAGGGTTACACCCCAGAAAAATGCCATTACCTGCATCTTTCCATCCCCAAGAAGGTGCTGTGATCCCTGAGTGGGATCCAGGGTCCTTCCACAGATACAGGGAACTGGGGGTCCCTCTACACTACTTAGAGAGCACTTGGTGAAAGAGCAATTGTCCCTCGGTCTGTCTGTCCCTCATGGAGGAAATGCAGCATTGGTTCTGCTCAGACTGGGGACCCTGTTAAGCCACTCTTCCTTTTTCTATAATTGGGTCCTTCAGTCGGTTTTCCTAACAAGGTGTTTACTATAAAGAATTTCACTGGCCTTTGTCCCTGCTTCAGGAGGGGAGCTCTCAATCTTTGGAATGCCCCCAGTAATTGGAGTGTTTTTTCGTTATTCATGAGCCTCTTGGAGGCACTGGCTTATATGCTAATGAGTTGACTCTGGAGGGGCCTGGTCACAAAAACAGCCAGCTTCTCTTCCAGGCCTTGAGCCTGGAGGTTGAGTCCAATCACTTGGCCCAGGGCATACCGGCACCCTGCAACTCAGTCACACATAGGGATGCCGAGGAGGGTTACCTGCTTTGGTTATCCTCCCCCACCCAGTCCTGGGATAAATGGAGGATCCCTGATCAGAAAAACAATCATCACTTGCTCAAAGTGTGTTTTCAAGTGCTCAGAGTTTTCCTGGCTTCTCCAGCAGCTGCCAGCCCTAGATCTGGTGAGTGACAGGCACCAGAAATTTATCATGAGTTCTGTGACCTTGGGAGCCATCCATCATTGTCGGAGGAAGCCCACGGACTGCCGGCAAAATTCTTGTTTACTCTGTG
Organism: Meriones unguiculatus; assembly: GCF_030254825.1. Taxonomy (NCBI): domain Eukaryota; kingdom Metazoa; phylum Chordata; class Mammalia; order Rodentia; family Muridae; genus Meriones; species Meriones unguiculatus. Next base: position 2,493,509 of record NC_083351.1, on the reverse strand, counting down.
TGTGTGTTATCAGCTTCCTGGCATCTGGCCTCAAATCAACATCCACTCTCGCCCATTCATCTCATTCCAGAGGTGTCTGAGACTTGAGCTTCCGAACGAACATGACCATTTCACACGCTCATGGTGATGACTATCCCTGTTACCATACCCGCCTTATCTCAGATAGCCCGGCGCACTGCGTGCGTATGTTAAAGGTACAGCTAGCTGCACACTAGTGTTATCACATTAACTGATAACAGATGCTGTGCTTGTGGGCATATACAACATTCTGTGATGTGTGCAGACCTGCTTCTCTTTACACATGTAAGGTTTGGTCTAGGTTTGTGCCATGAACCAAACCGAATGGCTAGAAGCCTCTGTGTGTGCCCAAGCCCTCTTGAGTAAGATGACATAGCACTGCATAGCTGTCTGCATCCTCTCCACTCACGACATTGGTTGCAAAACCTGAGTCCATATAAGCACTGATGGATAAATAGCTGTGGGGATGGATTCGGGGAAGTTTTCTGTCCCCTTTGGTCTGTGGTTTGGAGAACCCTGAGATGTAGAGCCCACAGATGAACTGTGTGTGTGTGTGTGTGTGTGTGTGTGTGTGTGTGTGTGTGCATGTGTGTAATTCTGGACTGCTCTGTCCTTTGCAGCTCTATCAACCCCACCTCATTTCTCCTATGTCCCCACTCTCTGCCCATGGCAATGTTACCCACTAGCTAATGGCAGAAAGAGACAAACTGCTCCAGACTCCACCCCACCTTCCCCACTGTCACAGGGAAGCAAGGACGGGATCGGCTGGGCTTTGTACAAACACAGTAGCTCGCTCTTGAAAATCTGAGCAGGGAGGAGAAACGAGTGATTTGCTGTCACAGGGACCGGAAGGATCTGGACAGACATGGATGGAGATCAGTAGAGCAAACTCGTAGGCAGATAGGCCATGCACTACATGGCTCTTACCCTCCTTGCATCCCCAGCCCCAGTCCTTGACACTGAAGTAATCTTCCATGTTGGAGGCAGTGAAGAGAACAGGAAAAGTGGACTCATTCATCTTGGTGTCATATCCAGGCATGGTCAGAAAAGGGGTGGGATGGGAGGCAGAGGAACAGACAGTCATCTGAGGGGCCCTGTAGCACTAGCATTGGCCTCTGTCTCCTGCTTCCTGCAATCCCATGTCCAGCAAACGCTCTGCCTTCCTAGGACAAGAGGCAGAGAACCCCTGAATCTCAGGCCTCACCACACGGAGAGGAGGGAGAGGCAGCCACCAGCTGTCAGAACTGCAGAAAGCACCCACACCTCATCTAGATTTGGGGAGCCCCAGCATGAAATCCAACCACCACCCAGCTCTGCTGCAACCTCATATTACAAACGTGAGTGGCTGATGGAGCTCTGGAGCCCCAGACACATGTCAGGGTTCTGCACATGATCTGCACTGGAGAATCCCATGAACCTCGTCCAGCAGTCCCCCAGATGGTGTGCAGAGGACAGGTGTCACCAACTGACGTCTGAGCAAGCTCATGGAGGCTACACGTGCCAGGCCCTCTGGTCAGCCAGCTGGGGGTCTTCCACACGGGGCACTTACATCGAAGGCTCTCTGGAGGGGCTGACACCAGCTACCAGCTGATGCCTAGTGACTCAGGAGACCTTTCCGGACTCCAGACAATCTCTGCCTCAGAGCCTGTGAGCTGAGACGCCTGCCATTTTCTTACCCTTTCTTGGGATGGTAAACCTTCACCGTCAACTTGATAAGATGTACAGTCACCCGTGAAGTACTCCTCTGGGGGGGCAGGGCGGGGCGGTGTAGGTGTGGGTCAGGATGTTTCCAGAAAGGCTTCATTGAGGAGAGAAGACCCCCCCCCATGGGTAGACAGCAGCATTCCAGGCAGAGAACCAGCAGCCATCTCTCTCTGCTTCCTGACTAGGGTGTAGCTTGGCCAGCTGCCTCAGGCTCTGTTGCCATGATGGACTTTCCTTCAAACTGTGAAGCAAAATAAACCCTCCCTTCCTCAAGTCATCTTTTGTCATAGCAATGAGAATACAGTACCTGGTGTACCTGTCTGCCTCTCACTGTCATCCCTGGCAGGTCATCTGTGCAGGTTTTGATTTATCTTCGTCAGATCTGGATTTCTGTGGGGAGAAGATTTTAGCACAATCTGAACATGCTCAGTGACGGACGAAGAGAGGGTCACTGCCGAGTAAGAATGGCTAGTGGAGGAGCAGACACCTTAGAGGGCTTTGTGTCCCACTGCAGTCAGCCAGCCTGGCCGAAGCCGGTGTGAAGAAGGTGGTGGCCCCTAACATCAAGTGATGTGTAGCCAGGGTCTCCACAAAGAGACAGAGAATGTGCAGTGACAGAGCACCAAGGTCCTGAGGGCTTGTGCTCAGGAGAGAGAGCTGTATGATACGGGGAGACAAGTCCGGTTGGCATTTAAGAAAAGCAGGATATCTTTGAATGTAAGCCTCCTCACTGATGCACTCGGGAGATACTCTGGCTAACGTGTCCTTCGCTGTTGGTCTCACATTTGAATGGATGCGGATAAGAACATTCCTTTCTGGAGAGAGGCTCCTTAAGACACAGGATGTAAAGAAATGTACAATTCCTACGGACTTGTACATTTCTGAAGCTTACAGGACTCACAAGCTGCCTCCCCAAGGTTGCAGAAGCAGGAATGTATGCTGGGAAGAGGAGACCCTTGACCCATCCATGTGCCTGTAAGCTCTCCAAGCAGCTTTAGGAGTACAGCTTTTGTGAATGGTTAGCAGTGCTGGGGTGGATCTTTCGGTGGCATGGCCATCTTTGTCTTCTATCCTCCTCTCAGTAACCCCTCACTCATACCCCTGTAAGTAAACCCTAAACTCACCAGTTCACTAAGCTAGACTCTGGTGGAATAATTTGGTCTGTGGTCAGTGCTTGTCTGGGATAAACAACCTCCCCAGGAAAAGCCAATATGGGGGTGTAGTATACCAGACTCAAAATACTCAGAATTCACCATGCAGGGTCTACAGTATTCTTCTGTGAGATGTCTATGTGTCCTCCTCCTTTGAAATTGACATGAGGTAAAAAATGTGATGCCTGATCCAGGGAAGGGTACCCTTCCTACAGCCTCTGATGGGCTACTTTATACAGATGCCATTAGCCATCTTACAGTCTAGACCTTTCAACTTTCTTCCCAGAATCCTACTGGTCAGGGGTCAGAACTCTGTTCTCCATGTTAAGGAGATGAGCTCTGGTGGATTGAACATACAAGACACATTCAAGCTAAGTTGCCCTCTAGGCTCTCTCACTGGCCCTTCACTGTGTCTCAGGTGTCCAGAGCTGGGTACCACATTTGTCTGGCATCCGTCTGTCCCAGTGTCAGGTGACAGAAAGCTGGGAGTATGACCATAGCCCCAAGTCAGGGGTGTGGACCCACTGAGCCCACCCATGCTGAGCTCCCCAGAGAACACGCTCAGGAAGCTGAGGAACCTGTATCTCACCACAGCCAGCCTCCTCTCTCCTGTCAGGTTCCCATCTGGGGACTCATTCCTGGTGAATAGCTTCATCATGCTGCCGGGGCCTGAGAAGGAAAGCGGGCAGAACTCATTTGCAGCTTGCTATGCTCTGGTTATTGGATTTTCCCAGCTTGCTGCTTTTGATGGATGAGCGCAGAAGGATCTTGGGGGGAGGGGGAGATAAAGGAGAGAGGTCTGCTAGTAGTGTGGCCATTGCCGGTCCACCTTCCCGGAAGTTGTGAAGGCACAGTGGTGGCAGCTGAACCTGGTCTGTTGAGGGTGGTGACCATAGGCCAGTATCCATGCTGAGTGAGGGCTCTGCCATTACAGTCCCTGATGCTTCAGGAGCCAGCTGGGGAGCAGCCCACACGGGCAGAGGCATCAGCTACAAGTCTACACCTCAGGCCGCCACCTGGACACTGACCATTCCTGACTCCTTTTTGTGTTCTCAGGGAGCTGAGCCGGAGGGCCAGACCATAGTCACCCTTCTATCAGGGATGCATCTGGGAGTCGGGGAGCAACAGGAAGGGGCTCAGAAGCTTCATGCTGATGGAAGGAGACGGCACCTGGGACCTCCTTGTACTTCTGTAGAATCCTGGAAACTGGGCCTTCCAGCCAGATCATACATGGTCAGGCCCCTGAGACCACAGCCAGTTGTCTCCGTCTGAGATCGGTCTCTTCATCGACTCGGGTACATGTGTGCTTCAGTCCACATGGAGTTCCATGGAGGTTCCCATGAGGCCTCAAGCCTGCCATTCAGTGTGCTCCCTGAGGAGCCCCAGCCCTTCTCCAGCTGCCCCACATCTGACCTGCTGTTATTCCAGACTCTGTATTAAAGTGCTGTCCATCTGTGGGTGTGACCCTTCCAAAGATGACCAACCACCCGCCCCCACTGCCAAGTCCTCCTCTGCCTGAGCATTGTCTCACCACCCACCTTCTCTTGCTGGTCACACCTCATCTTCCCTTGATGCTTTGGGCCTCAGTGATGGCACAGTGGGAAGGAGCTCAAGCTGCTCATTCGCAGTGGGAATGAGTTCAAGCTTTTCCCTCCCCACTCATCCGGGCAAGCGACTCGACCCTTGCTCCTCTGCAGCAGGGGCAGCCTGCTCCCAGCCATGAGGACACAGGAAGATGCAGGATGCCGGTCCTGGAAATGAGGCCATCCTCCATTTCTCCTCCTCTTTACGCTAGCGCAGGGGTGCATGCATGCGAGCAGGCAGTCTAGTCAAGCCTGTCAAGACAGCAGAGAGTGTCAGGGCTCGTGGGTCACAGACAGGACACTGGATGTGAAGGCTTGTCAGCTCAGCAGGGTTCAGACTCACCAAAGAGGCACCTCTGAGGTTGTTTCCAGAGAGCACCCATGTGACCAGCTGCCTCATGCTCCTGCTGCTGGGACCCCACCACCACTACAGTGAATGTGGGGCAAAATTACCCCGTAAGCTGATTCCATCAGGCATTTTGTCACAGCAGTAAGACAAGGACTCAGCATGGACAACTGGTTTCAAAGAGTGGACATTTTTCATGATGGATCTGACGGCAGGGTTTGTTGGCTTTGGCAGCCAGGTGGCCGGAAGAATGTGGAGGAGTTTGGAGTTTTCGAGGCACTTAAGGGGTCACACTGGTGCGAGTTGGAGGACCAAGATGCTGAGAGAATCATGAGTAGTGGCAGCAAAGGTCCCAAGGTTTCAGAAAGCAGTAAAGGCTCTGCTGGGGACAGGACTGAAAACATTCACGCTACATTCTGGGGAAGAACATGGCTTCCTTCTGACTGTGTCCTGAAAACTGGAGAGAGCCTAAATTCAAATGTAACGGATTTGTTTGTTAAGTACAAGAAATTTCAAAACATAATTGAATAATTGAATTATATATATATATATATATATATATATATATAGAGAGAGAGAGAGAGAGAGAGAGAGAGAGAGAGAGAGAGCAACAGCAGCAGAGGAGAGAGTCATGAAAGATAGCATGTGAGAAGAGAGAATGAGGCTAACATGGCCGATAAAAAGGGTCCAGAGAAGGACACTGTGACTGTTGAATAATTTATTGCCATTAAGGAAAGGCTCCCTGCTCTGGGCCAGAAAGACAGGTGAGGCTGAGACCCAATCAAAGGCTCCAGCTTGCAAGCACAGAAATTCCTTTGAAAGGAGAGATACTGGGTTGAGAACATCTTGGAAGGGGTTCCCCACTGGAAAACTAGTCAGGATTCATTCACCAAGTAGCACAGAGACCCGTACAGCTGGGGAGAAGTTGGCCAGATTCTGTCCTGGGGCAACAGCATAATTCAGCAGCGACATGATATCCGCAAGGCAAGGAATAAAGCCAAAGAGTTACAGAGTATGGGGGTTTGCCCAAGTTTCCAGAAAGCCGCTGTGCTGGCTAGTGTTTGGTCAGCTTGACAAAAGCTAGGGTCATCTGGCAAGAGGGAACCCCAACTGAGGAAATGCCTCTATTGGATTGGCCTGTAGGCAAGCTTATGGGAGGGGCGTCTCGATTAATGATGGATGAGAGTCCAGCCCACTGTGGATGGTCCCCCCCCATTGGACAGATGGCTTGGGCTGTATAAAAAGCTTTAACTAAGCAAGCCGCTAACGCAGCCAGTAAGCCGGGCTTCCACATGGACTCTGCTGCAGGTCCTCCCTTCAGGTTCCTGCCCTGACTTCCCTTCATGGTGAACTGTGATACTTAAGCCAAGTGAACCCCTTCCTATCCAAGCTGCTTCAGTCATGGTCTCTACCACAGGGTCATGGAGGATTGTTCCAGGGTTAGGGAAAGCTGCTAAGGTCAGGCAACGTGTGTCATGGTTTTACTCCTTCCAGGGACTCTTGAGAGGTCACTGTACTAAGCCGGAAGTGTGAACCCCAAGTTTCAACAAAGGCCTCACAATCTTAGACGTGCCAGGATTATGGAGTACATGGTGAGGGGATGTGAAGGTACAGGGTCGTCTGTTTGAGACAAGTCTCTGCTGGGTAGCAGAGCTGAAGGACAAGGCTGACTCCCGAAGCCAACAGGTCCTACTCAGACCTGCAGAGGGAAGGAGGCCCTGACTGTCACGGCTTGGAGTTGTGCCCTGATTCTGTGAGGTTTGGTTTTGGTTGGTTGGTTTTTCAAGACAGGGTTTCTCTGTGTAGGCTTGGCTGTCCTGGATTTACTCTGTAGACCAGGCTGGCCTTGAACTCACAGAGATCCACCTGCCTCTGCCTCCTGAGTGCTGGGATGAAAGGCATGCACCACACCCAGCGAACAATTTACGTTTATAGCTGTTTGTTTGTATCTTCTCGTTAGAGGAGATACAGAAGATCGCCCAGCCTGTCTATATCAGATGGCCAGGTCTATACAGGCAGGGACAAAGACTCCTTGTCTGTCACCGCTGCCTGGGACTGAGGGGCAGCCCCTGCAGCCCCGTGCTGAGATCTGTCAGGGCGACCCAGCTGCTGTAACACAGGTGAGAAGATTGTCTCAGGCCTGCAGTCTGACAATGGCCTGAGGCTGGCAGGGTTTGCTGAGGAAATCCCCTCCCCAGCAAAGGTGAGTCCTGCAATGGGCCACCGGGGTGGAGACTCAGATGCCAAGCTGGAGGCTAGTGAGTGCCTCCACTGAAGCCCTTAGCTCTGGGCCTATAGTCTCAAGGTCCTGAGGCTGATGCTTTGTCTTGGAAAGCAGGTGGGAGTGGGGTCTGTGAGAAGGACCCCATGGAGGGGTTGGGTAGAAGGGAGCCCAGGCCCTGCCCCACCCAGGCTGGGCTCTTCATCTGCATGATTATTAATGGCTCTCAAGTAAGCAGATCAGTATCAGTCAGTATATCCACAGGAGCGTGCAAGCTCCAACCCCCATCTTGGAGCTCCAAAGAACTGGAACCTCTGGCCTGTGCCCGTGAACTCGGTGTCATGTCTACTCCTTCGGTGTCCCCTGCACTTCTCTGAGAGAAGGAGACATGAAGGAGGTGTGGACCTCTCCTGCTCTCTTCTTACCTCCAGGAAAGCTCTGAAGGAGTGTCCTGCCTGTTCGCACCCTGCCCTTCACCCCACCCCACAGGAGGGAGGGCATTGGGAGGCAGGGGGCAGACAACATGAAGGCGGACAGGATGGGTGTGCAGGACAGTAGGACTGTGTGAGTCTCCAAACCAGACCCCCCTTGGCAGCCTTCAAGGTGTTGCTATAAATAGGCCCCTTCTCCTCTTCACCCCTCAGACGGTCCAGTTGAGCTTGCACGTGAGTTTGCGGATACCTCAGCTCTTCCTGAAGTGTTGCCCTCTGTGTCCCCTACTCCTACCTTGTTCAGCTGGGGCTGAGCCTCTTCAGAGCCCCGGAGCAATCTGTTGCCATAACAACCCCTCTCCCACTCCAGAACACTCCTGGACCTGCCTTCTTCAGTGGCTGTTTCTCAGGGGACTTTACAAAGTGCTTTCTGAGAAAGGAGAAAGGCAGGCAAGGCCTCCAGTGCTCTGTCCTTGAGACAGTGAAGACCCAGCCTGCAGCCCACCCCACCTGGGGACAGCCTTTGAGATCAGCTCAGCCCCTCTCTGAGCCCGGTGTTGATTGCTCCATGTTCCTGGACCCTGCTTAGCTGTGGTTGTGCTGTCTGGGGACTCTGGAAGAGCAGACTTTGGTGTCCATCCCCTGGGCAACCAAGGCCCTGAGAGACACAGACATCTCAGGCCATGAAAGGGGCATGGAACTGTCCAGGTATAAACCAGGGCTCAGATATTGAGGACTGTCTCCTGTCTGGGTGGACTGCCTTGGCATGGGTTACCTGTGCTTTGAGCATGTCCCCAAAAGTGCATGCTGTAGGGGCTCAGTGTGGCCATATAGGGAGGTGACACCATGAGGAGACTGGGCCTGTGAAAAGCCTTACATCAGCTGAGGGTCCTACCAGCAGAAGGATAGTGTGACTGTGAGCACCACGCAAAGCCTCCCCGGCCTGCTGTGGGGTGTGGATTCTTCCTGACCCACCACTTCTGACCTTCTGCCTAGGGTGTAGTCTGTCCTTGTGCCAAGCCCTTGGCCTCTTCCTTGGGCATAATCTCTGGTAAGCCTACTCTCTTACCATTGTGACAGTCTCCATGCGGTCCTCAGCAGAGCTGGAAGCAATTGCCACTGCAGCTGATGGAATTTGAATCTTCAGTCCATTGAGTTAAATAAACTTCCTTGCCTGCCTCAGGAATTTCATTACAGTCACTAACACATTCCTGCTAGGGCTTGTGGGAGACACAAGCCATTCTAAACCAGCAGGCAACTCCAGTTGCCATGGTCAGGACCAACCAAGAAGGACTTCCTGTCTGCTCAGAAGGAAACACAGAAAGTCAGAGAGTCTGGGCTATTCTGTGAGCAGGGAAATCCCATGAGCCTCTGCTGTGATGCTCAGGCAACAGTGGCAATCAGGTGTCACTTCTGTGGCCTCTGAGAAGGAAGCCGGTTTGTTCGGGAAGATCCCACGGACATCCTTGTCTCTGTTGCCCAGCTTCCACGAACTGTTTACCCTTTGTTTCGCCCGTGGGTAAGGCTTGGCCGAGGCTGATATGTTTATTTGCACTATCCATCTGCCCATGCCTGTGTTTTATTCACAGTCAATCCTGAGTTTTAAGCAGACTGCCAACAGCTGAGACTGTACAGCGAGGTTGACTTGAAAGCTCTCCAGGCTCCTCAGAGAAAGTCAGGGCCCAAGGAGCCGGCTCCTGCAGCAATGCCTTTGAAGCAGAAACTGCTCCTTCAGAGCTATCAATGCTGTCCCTGGCCTCTCCTGCACAGTTCTATCGCCTTGCTGTATGAACAAAAAATTAAACATGAGAGTTGAGTCTGCTAAACAAGTTTCACATACGTAGATCAAATGGTGGCAGCCAGACTCAAGGAAGAGCACCAGCTGGAGCCGAAGGGGAGGCCTCTTCCAGGTCCTGGAGTGGAAGGAGAATGGCCTAAGCAGTGACAGGCCAGCATCCTGATCCACTCAGCCAATGGTGCCTCCTCTGTTGCTGTGCATTCTGGGTAATGAGGGAAGGGGCAGACAAGGGCAATAGCAAATGAGGATGGTGGCAAGGAGATGGCTCCATTGGTAAAGTGCTTGCTTTGTCAACGTGAGGCCCTGAGTTCAATCCCCACACCCACATTTTGTGTAACACACACACATGCACACACACACACAGAGAGAGAGAGAGAGAGAGAGAGAGAGAGAGAGAGAGAGAGAGAGAGACCAACTCAGGGGTCTCTGGCCATATGCCCTCCCTTTCAGTCCCTCAGGAAACACCTTGGCACACACTGTTTCCTCTGACCACAGGGTAGAGCAGGGTACAATGGAGGTGACTGGTCCACCTCTTCTGCCTGGAGCGTGGAGCCTGGGCTCTCCAGAGTGAGGGTGCAGGACCAAGCCACTCAGTCATTACTCGTGAACACAGCTAAGACCCAGGAGTCCCATTCCAGCCCAGCCCACTGCGGCTGCTGCAGAATTTGCTGTGGAGTGCCCTCCCGCTTTGAGAGTGCTACAGCTGATTGCTCCTACATCCACTCTGGGACGTTAGGACAGGCTTTCCCTCCCTGTGGCCCACTTCATGCTGAAGACCAGAACCTTCAACTGTGCTCCTTGGACAAACCAGCCTCACTCTAAAGCTCTGAGCTCCTGAACACAGGGGAACCCTGTGTGTGGTCCCAGGGCACTTGGAAAAGGAGTGTGAAATGAGCCCCAGAAGAGGCATGAAAAGAAGGGACTGTTGAGTCTGAGGGCACAAGGAGGGCGGGGCCTGTGGTGCGAAGCAACTGAAAGGACAGCCCCCATTGGTTTCCTGAAGTGGTTCATTTTGCACTTAGCAGAATTAAGGAGGTAAAGGAGAAGAAGCCTTGGAGCCTGAGCTGAGCTCCAGAACCCAGAAGCTGGGAAGATGGCATGCACACGCCATGCCAGTGCTGGAGGTCAGGGGTCGGGGAGGCAGATGCATTCCCTAGGGCTCAGTGGTCAGCCAGCTAAGCCTACTCGGTGAGCGCCAGGCTCAGTGAGAGTCCCTGTCTCAAAAAAAAAAAAAAAAAAAAAGGCACACAGCTTTTTGACACTTGAGGTTGGCTTCTGGCTTCCACATACATAGGCCCTAAACACACACATGTAACACACACATACACACACACACACAGGCAAGCTATGCACATGGGCAGAACAGCACATGACTCAGCTGGCAGAAGAGAGCAGAGTCTCTGATGGTGGCACGCTGAAGAGGGCCAGGAACTTTGCTCCTCCCATGGAGAGACAGAGCCTGGTTTCCTGTCCTTGGACCGCTGGGCCCCACAGGCCCACTGGCTGCGGGGAACACAGTGACATTCTGTGCTTTCCAAGCAGCATTATTCTGAGCCTCACAGCTGCTGCCTGGGCCTCCAGGAAAGCTCACTTTGGGGAGAACTGCCCGCAGAACTTCCCGGGTGCTGTGTCTTGTGGGCACTGTGTCCTGTATGCAGTGGGAAACACATGCCTATGAGAGGCCCTGAGGACAGACACAGACAACAATGGCGGGAAGCCGGGGTCATGGCTGTGTGACCGGGAGGCCCTGCCAACCCTACTCACAGAGGCACACCTCCTTGGAGTCCTTCTCCAGAGTCAAGCGCAAAGCTAAAGAAACTGAGGATGTGCTCACCCGCCCACCTGGAACATCTATCTACACACTTGACTCCGAGGTGAAGAACCAGAGCTGCAGCCCGGACTCCAGCAGTGCTCAGGCGGGTAGGAGAATCAGCTCAGAAGTGCATCAACAGCGTGCCAGCCCCAGCCCCAGCCCTGCAAATGCCATGCTTCCAGGAGTGTAACCCGGGAAAGTTCAAGGTAATAATATCAGCACTCGCTCCCTCTCTTTCTTCTGACATTTTATTGCAAAGTGAAATCAGATGGGTATATTTAGTTCCTTTTGTTAGGGAGCGTTTCACAGGTGCTTCTGTGTGGCTGTCATTAGCATCGGGTATGCAAATATGGAAATCGCTGAGTCATGCCCCTGACTGACAGGCGACATTTCTCTCTCCAGGACACAGCATCTTCATAGTGGGGCCCCTGCCTTGAGTTCTGGAGTTTGGTTCCGGCGTAACCCTCCTCTGCTGGGGTTCATAAGGGAACCTCACTTCTTCCTGTCGGTGAATGAGTGCTACTGTCTTTATAAAAGCTTCATACCTCAACCAGGTCTGTGTTCTCCATCACACAGCACTCATGGGAACCCATAATGTCTGTAGTCTTAGCCACGTGACATTTCTGGGAGCCAATGGAGATACTCGGCTCAGTCACATGACTCCTCTGGTCCCCAGTGACAACCTTTTCGGTCATGTGACACCCTGAGTCTATGACTGTTATTATATTGGCCATGTGTCCCTTCCATGACCCACTGTGGCTATCCTCGCAGTCACGTGGCCTCCTGGGACCACGGACAAGCTTGGTTCCAGTTCAGGCAGCTTTTCCCAGGAGCACAGGCTATGGAGGATGTCCTGGCTGCATTTGTAGCCCCGACTGACTCCGTGTCATTCACTGTCTGGAGCAGTGGGCGGTCTCTGCTCTTAGCACTGTGGCTCCCCGTGAACTGGGTCATGCTGGCTTCCAACTGGCAAGTGGCATATGCTGCAGGCCTCCTGACATCCCTCTGTCGTCTTCTTGTCTCTGTGGCTTTCTTATCATTTTTAATGCATGCTCCTTGGAGAATCACCTTGCTCAGCTTCAAGTTGAGCTCCTGGTGTCCCCACGGAGGAGGAAGTGATGGAGCATTGAAGCTCCAGCCGTCATCCTGTCTCTTCCCTGCCAATCAAAACCACTGGAAGCGAGTCAGAGGTTTTGGCTTCCACCATCACACACTCCAGCCGTCCCGTGCTAGACAGCAGGTGGATGGGGCTCTTCTTCCAAATGAGACCTACTGAGCATCTGAAGAGTAGGAAACAGTGCCCTGGGCCCTGGATCTCAGTGGTGGAAGGAGAGGTGGGGTCATCCTCTGTTCAGCATGAGTTCTAGGGGCCACACATCCAGCAAACAGTTGTGCCCACGGCAGCTCAGTACAGACAGCACAAAGCACAGCACCGGAAGAGAGGCTGGGCGCTCACGGTGTGTGCATCTTCATTGTTAGCTTGATGGGGTTTAGCACGGACATGGAGACAAACCTCTGGCATGTCTGTGAGGTGTCACTTACACTGGAGTTCATTAAGGCGGGAAGATCATCCTAAATGCTGGCTGCATAAAAACAAAGGGAGCTGAGAGCTGTCATTCATCTCTCTCTGCTTCCCAACTGTAGATGCCATGTTTTTCCCAACATGATGGAGCAGACCCCAGGCCAGTGAACCAAAGTAAACCTTTCTTTCTGAAGTTGCTTGCATCAGGAATTTTGTCAAAGTGACTAGAAAAATAACGAGTACAGTTTGCTGATTGTCTGGAGTGCAGCTTTCCAGGGAAGGGCCGTTTCCACCTCTCCCTGCCTTCCCACGGTGTCTCTTGGGGCTCTGTGTGCAGAGAGCAAAGAGTAGTTTCTGAAGAACTTGGTGACACATTCGTTAGGAGCTACAGTTGTCCCCCACTGTTCCCAGGGGCCTGTTCACCCCACAGCAGATTGGATAAGCCAGCATGCATCATGATCTTCCTTTACATATCTCTCCAAGATCAAGTTTACTCTACCAGTTACACATGGTAAGAGCTGACAACCACAATGAATGGAGGGATAGAACAATGACAGTAATGTACTGAGGTAAAAGTCATGAAACCACCCCCCTGTTTCCCTGCTGTACTGCACAGACCGCAGGAATTGAAGCCAGGAAAAGCAAGGCTTACTGTGGTAGCAAGCACGCACACACACATTCACATACAGGAATACACACACACACACACATATCAGGAAGTGCCTCCCCTCCTAGTGGGCCTTTGTTTACCAAGCTTGTTTCAGAAGTCAGTCATCTCAATGGATGGGACACTAACGTTTTTACTTTTTCATACGTGAGGTGACAAGAGCTTTAAAACATTAATGACTTGGCAGCGTCCCACAAAAGGAACCAACAGGACTCAGCCCAGGGCTGATGGAGACAAGGCTGGTGTCTGCTCGCCCCCACCCCATGTATTCTGTTACAGCAACAGAAAGCTGACTGGCGTGTACAATGACAACAGCTTCTCTCTCTGCGTTAGCGCCAGTCCGAGCCCGATAAAAACTGGGCTGTCGGGAATACAAACAGTGCCTCCTTATATACTTCCTTCAAACTAATGTGTCCAGTGAAATCATTCAGAGACACGGGCCCCGAGGCAGTAGTTTAAAATAGTTTGTAATTTATATTAATCACATGCAAACCATGTTCCTAAAATGTTAAGAAACAATTAAGTCTTTTTCATAATTTAAACAATGCCCCCGAAACTCTTTTCAACATGATTTGCTTTGCAAAATACCTCTTCCCAAGTCATTTTATAGGAAACTTGACACCCCCCCACACACACACACACTGCTGTTAAGCTATTTCCTAGTGAATTCCACTCCTCCTTCCTCCTCGTGGGGCTCCTTGTTTGGCTTCATCACCTGGGTGAAGCCACAGAGTTCCCACAGTGCAGGACTCATGACGGACCGCTGAATCTGTCACAGTGTACAAGCCAGAGGGTCTGCCGGCACGGCCCTGCGGAGTCTGCAAATTTATATCCCAGCACGCATACACACGTGCTTGTATAAGTCTCTGTGTCTGTGGTCTGTCCATGTGCATAGGAATGATTGTGCACATGTGTATCATGTGTATGTATGTATGTATGTATGTATGTATTCTCCTTAAGATGCTCTGAGCTCCATCTGCTGAGAAGGTGACTCAGACCCATGTGAGGTGACATGGCTCAGGGGTGGGGCTGATGTCCCTATAGCTTGGCTCATTCACAGTGAGCTGGAGAGCTGGCTCCAAAAAGAAGGTTCCTGGGGTTGGGAGATGGCTCAATGGGCAAAGTGCTTGCTGCACAAGCATGAAGCCAGAGTTAGGGTACCCACAAAAGCGGGTACAGTAGAACAGGCCTGTCACCCCAGTGCTGCAGAGGCAAGGACAGATGGACGCATCCCTCCTGGGCCAGCTCAAGTCATGAGCTCCAGACTTAGTGAAATACCTCGTCTCAAAAAAGTGAAACAAAAAGTGAGGAGAGACTCCACGCAGATACACACAGTCCCGACTGCGCTGGTTTGATCATTACACGTCGACACTCATCAGATAAACCATCACTCTGCGGCCCATGAACAAGAATAGTTGTCGTACTTCGATCAAATATTCATGACGTTTTTTGGAAAGGAAAACCACCACTTTCCCTGAACCTTGAAAAATAAGGAGCAGAGTTCCTCAGTCTTTACTCATAGAAGACCTGAGCCAGCTCTGAGGAACTGCACGCAGCCCCGAGCCCTGAGAAGGACAAAGAACATTTAACCTATGAGTCTTGACAAAGGAGGAATGGCCCAAAATCAAACAGCACAGACACACATACACACACACACACACACACACACACAAAGCCCGCAGAGAAGGCTGTTGCTCTTCTGCTCAGGATCCCAGGAGACTGGGTCTCATCTCACCATGTCCAAATCTCCTCTCAGGTTATCTGTGATTGAATAGCTGCAGATAACTCCCCTCCCCCTGCCGCCACCCAGTTGGTGCTGGGAAGAGTGATCAAAGAAGGATTTAATTAAATTTTCATATTTAATTTTCTTCTTTCACTTTTACTGTCTTTTTGCTCGAAACACGCTGTTCTCGGGGAGCTGAGAAGTTACTCAGGAGAGCAGAACTCAGTGGGATCTGAGAGAAACAGAGCCGTTACGGGGTTTCTTGAAAGAGGCCAGGGCGCCCATCCTCGTGGAGACCGAACAGGCTTGTTATTTAGGGCAGCAGCATCTGAATTATGAATCACCAGCTCTGCTGCCAAATTATGAATGCGAAGGGCGAAGTTCACACCGGCCTGGAACAGCGTTTTATTTCGGTGTGGAGGGTGTGGTGTGCCAGGGCTCCTCCCCACCCCCTCACTGCCTCACCCTGGGCTCCCGAAGGCAGTGTCACCCCCAAGGCAGACTGTGTGCTCCTGTGCCCGATGGTGCTGCACACAGGACACAGGCGAAGGCCGCACAGAAATCTTCGCGGTGTGAATGGCGGCCGCTCTTCGCATTGATGGTGACTTTCTACTCCGTTCACCCACTTGGGGCCCAGTCTGAGGCCACCTTGCATAGTCTCCAGAGAGAGTCCTCCAAATCCACAAGTGCCAGGAACAGGTTTTTGCAAGGCTCTACTTGAGAGACTAAATCGCATTCCCAAAGTTTCAGAGCCGCCTGTGCACACTCCTAATTCATGCACAGCTTTCTGATCCACCCGCTAAAGCCCTGCCATGGGATATCCTGTACTTACGACTTCCCTTAGCAGAACTGGAAAGCAGCCATGCTCAACACTGCAACACCGACGTCGACGTTCGCTGGCAGAACTGGAACCCTAATCCAAGCCCAGGAAGAGCCTCCTGACGGAAGCGCAGATTCCTCAACTCCTGTATCCTCTGACTCCGCTAACATCCAGTGGGTGACCTGAGTGAGTGACACACCTGCTGAGCCAGGCAGATTCCTGCTCTGGGTGCTGGTGAGGTCACCTGGCTACTGGGGGAGGGGAGGGGTTGTGCAGTGTCCCTGAAAGATACTCAGCCTTAATTTTGGAACCTGTGACTGTGTCTTCATTTTCAAGTAGAGTCTTTGTGGCATGTGGACAGGTGAAGATGAGGTCCTCCTGGGTTGGGGTCATTCCCAGAACAATGGCTGGAGTCCCCAAAAGAGAAGAGATACCACAGAGGAGGAGGCCGATGAAGATGGAGGTTCATGTGGTTAGGGTCTTAAATCTTCCTTAAGGCTCCCTTTTGAAACCTTGGTCCCCAGCTGACGGTCCTGCTAGGTGTGTGGAGGGAACTCTTGATGAGCCAGGGCCTATCTGAAGGAAGTATATGTTAGGGACATGCCTTGGTTGGATATATCAGGATCCTGGCCTATTCCCTACCACAGTCCTTGTCTCTCCTTCCTGGCTTCCATGAGGTGAGCAGCTCCCTGGCACCATCTTTAGCCTCACCACAGCCCGAAGCAATGGGACCAAGTAATCATGGACTGAACCCTCTGAGACCATGAGCCAAGATAAACTTGTTCTCCCTCTGGCTCAGTTACTGTTCGATTGCTGTGAAGAGACACCGTGAACAAAGCAGCTCTTATGAAAGGAAGCATCTGAATGGAGGCTTCAGTCTTGTTATCATGGCGGAAAGCAGACAAGCATGGTGCTGGAGCATTAGCTGAGAGCTTTACATCCTGGTCCACAGGCAGCAGGAAGGAAAAAGACAACGGGCCTGGCATGGGCTTCTGAAATCTCAAAGCCCGCCCCCACAGACACACCTCTTCCAACAAGGCCACACCTTCTAATCCTTCCCAAACAGTTTCACTCCCTGATGACTAAAGCATTTAATATATATGAGTTATGGGCACCATTTTTATACGGAGCACCACACCTTATAAGTAGGAGGTCTCAGGTATTTTGTCATAGATAAGAAAAGCTGACTAGCACAATGGAAAATACAGGATCAATAGTACCACAAGCCGAGGACTGATAGGGACAGCCAGAGTCCACTGGTGCCAGAAGAGGCAAGGAAGCACATACCCAGTAGCTTTAGAAGAAAGTGGGGTTCCGGGCTCTAGATGGAGAGAGAATGATTACCCACTGCTAATCCACCTAGCTCATGACACTCTTGTTGTTCCCTGCCCCAGGAGACTAACAGAGCCGTTTGCCGGAAGTCAGGGCCCCATTCCTAGTCCTCTCCAAGTAGGATGCTTGTGACAGGACTACATGACTGACAGTCAGACAACACAGACATGGATCTCCCACAGAGGAAGGTCTATTGGGGGAATAAATAGAATAAGACTGCAAGCTGGGACATGAATGCCCAGGATGGTGACCTCTGGAATCTTAACCACAATGCCTCGCTGAAGGCTGGCAGAGAGGGGCCGTTCCATAGGAACACTGAGCCCGTGCTGACCTTAGCTGCAGGAGGATATCCTCTATTAACACAGATATTATATCTCTGTGCTGACAGCTGGTGCAGAGGGATATCCTCCTCTAACATAGGTATTCTATGTGTCTGTGCTGACAGCTGGCAGGGAGGAGATAGTCTAAAGAAAAGCTCATGCCCCTCCCTGTGGCTGTTGGACAATCACCAGCTTTCACCTGCAAGACTGGCGCGTATAGCAGGCATTTGGAGGTCAGAGCTGTAGCTGGCCTCCAAAGGAGAGCTGGCCTAGGTTTCAGCACCACACCTGCCAAAAGGATGGATCTGTGACAGAATCCCACCAGGCAGGAATGGTGGGGGCTCACATCCTACACCTGATTCTTTCTCTTGTCCAAAATGGGAGAGCTTTGGGACTCCTAGTTCTCGGCCTGAGTAATGCTTGTCTCTGTAACAATCTGTGGATGAAGGGCACCTGGGACACAGCTCCCCTTTGCCCCCAGTAACTCACCTCACAGTTAAACTAATAGTGTTCTGGCCCTCAGCCCCTGGATATCTGTAAACTACAAGATGGCAGATAAGACTTCTCTCCATGCCCCTGCCCCAGTTTGGCCAAACTAGAAGTGAGTCCTCTTTCCTTTATGAATCTATCTCCTAATATGGAACTGAGCTGGTGATTAATGAATCTAGGTGCCCAGGAGACGTGTGACAAGTATGGTGGCAGGGGCTGTGTAGACTGGTCCTGCCATGGGCTGTGGGACAGAGGAAAGTGCTCTTCTCCATCTTGGTGTGTCTGGAGCCTTTGCCTGTGAAGAAAAGCCATGCTGGGGTTCTGGGGCTCAGGATTTCATGTCCTGAGGACTGGACCCCTTTTGGGGTGGCACCA
This sequence comes from Meriones unguiculatus, assembly GCF_030254825.1. Lineage (NCBI taxonomy): Eukaryota > Metazoa > Chordata > Mammalia > Rodentia > Muridae > Meriones > Meriones unguiculatus. Next base: position 2,475,196 of record NC_083351.1, on the reverse strand, counting down.
CCATTGCAAATCTAAGCACAGCCCTGGCTTCTAGAGTCAGCCCTCATTCCTCCTGACCAAGTCTTGGCCATTATCCGAGACCATCAATGTCCAAAGAGCTACAGGTGTTGAAAAAGAAAAGCAGCCACAGGTGCATCGGCCAGCCAGCTCAGGGTCAGGAGAACAAACATCACAACGGCTTCCATCCTTCACACCTGTCCCAGAAGATGCCAGATAATTCCTGCTTAGGTCATCCAGCTTGCACAAGGCTGAACCAATCTCTCCCTGCCTATCCTCTCAGAGGAAGAGACAGATGTAAGAAGAATGTGACAGGAGACTCCTGGGAAGGACTGGTTAGAGGAGGCTGGCAGTGCTTGGAGGAGCTGCACACAGAGGGATGTCCTCCTTTGCTCCCTCCTTCTCAGCTGTGAGGGTAAGGGTGCCATTACCCCCTCTTACTGCCTCTGGCCAGTCAAGGTAGGACACCTGGCTATGCCACCGACTTGCCTCTCTTGAGCTCACAAGGTGGCTCCTAGCTATCAGCTCTGCTCTGCCACAGATGGCAAACTCAAACGTGTCCGGAGCAGGAGACAAGAGAACTCAGGTCAGGACTGCAGCTACAAGATGGTGTCTCAGCCAAAGGCAGCATTTTCCTCCATTCTCGAAGCATTTCCACTGGGACGCAGATTCACCCGTGTGAAGTGACTGGTATCATCAAGTGTTTCAACCACTGCCAGGGCCGTCAGTATTGACAACTCCTCCCGAAAGCATCACTCCGCTGTCACCCCCAGCCAGGAGGTGACTCCACCCACCCCAGCCCAGTCCGTTTCTACCCAAGCATACTGGCCCACGTAAGACACTGCCTCTGAGAGAAGCCACACCTTGTGCAGTCTTGTGCTCCTACTGAGTGCTCCTACTGTGCTCCTACTGAGTGCGACATTTAGGGTCCCCTCCCTCCTAGTGCAACTCACCCTGTCATTAACGTCGACATTGTGGTTATGAGCTTTGCCTTTAATGGCAGAGCTATCTCTCCAGCCCGGCTTCATTCATTTTGAGGAAATACAGTAGCCAGGGCATGGCTACTGTCATCCCTCCTTGATGGGCATCTGGTGGCTTCTACCCTGAAGCAAGTGTGACGTAAGCCCCTGGAGCAGCAAACCTGGGCACAAGTTCACAGCAGTATTGGCATTCCTCCTGGCATTTGCCTGCTGTCGATTTGATATAAACGTGACACAAATCAGAATCCCTGAGGCGCTGTCTCATCTGCCTTAACTGATGTGGGAAGGCCGCCCCCAGTGAAGGTGGCATTTTCTGGTGGTCCAGATTAAAGGGGGGATGGTATGTGGCTGGGGAGATGACTCAGTGGTTAGGAGCACTGGCTGCTCTTCCGGAGGATCCAGGTTTGATTCCAGCATCCCTTAGCAAGTCACAACCTTCTATAACTCCAGGATGGGGCTCCGTTAGGGTTTGGTTTTGTGCTATATGTATACAAATGCTAAATTCTGGACCCCAAGATCTGGCTACAGTCTGAATGTGGGTATTGTCACATGCAACTAACATTGTTGTGTAAATTTTGCTCCCCAATTATCTCTGGTTGATAAAGAGAGGCTGGACAGCCTGTAACTGGGCAGAAGAAAGGTGGGTGGGGCTTTGATTCTCCAGCTTGGGATCTCAGGTGGGGACCATGATGCAGGAGAGAGAAGGAAGATGGAGAGAGGTTGTGGGCTATTGGAGCAGATCCAGCCCAGACAGGACGGATCCTGGCAGGTAACTTGGGATGTGTGGCTGGGAGAATAAATTAGTATAGATTGTACCTGCCCAGTTATGGTGCTGTAGCTGTTTAAATAAATCGGTAGGTCTCTGTCTTAATCATTGGGGAGCTAACCAGGACAGAAAAATCTACCGAAATAGTAACTTTACCACGATAGGGGTCACATGTGGAACACATAAATGCAAACAAATCTCTCATGCACATACAACAAATAAACCTTTAAAAATTATCTTTGAGTGGCCTGGTGGAGGGAAGATAACCCCCTTTTGCTCTCTTGCTTTCTCTCTCACCACAGGGTTGATTCCCTGTTGCTGCTGCTACTGTTTCCTTCCCTGATATCAGAACCAGCATTACCAATCTTCCACCATGGACTGAGGACAAACGGGTCTCTAGAAACCTTCCCAGGTCTGGGGCACACTGGGACTGCCAAGATATCCAGCCTTGTGGACCAAGAAACTGCCAGATTTCTAGCCTCCCCAGGGAGTGACAGCCATGGCAGAACCATTCCCATTACTGAGTTTCCAGCCTCAAAGACCAAATAACTACAGGGCTTTCAGTGTCTCAAGTGTGGGACAACGGTTGTTACTATTTAACATAAGCTGATTAAGTATTACACACATACACACAGAAAGACACACACAGACACACACACTCATCCATTGGTTCAGTTCCTCTAGAGAACCATGGTCCCCCTCCCCCCAAAAAGAAAGTTGTGTGTAAGGTGAAGCACCAGAATTGCCCTCATTCCTCTTCAGGGGCAAAGGGAAAAAAGTGGGTACAAGCTCCGTACTGCCTTTTCCTACGAGGGCGATGCCAAGTCTCCAGCTTTGGCCGAAAGGAGAGAACTGGATACAGAGGCATCTTCACAGTCCCTGATGGGGGCAGAGAGAGGAGGGTCAGACCAGGCCTCACCTAGTGTCCAGTGACAAGGCTAAAGAACCATCATCTTCCTCATCCTGTACTGTCCTGGCTCAGAAAGCCTGGACTGTTCCTCATACAACTGTCTCCTCAACCGTCTGCTTCATCCACCTGAAATCAAGAGTAAGTCCAGATTTCTTTCTGCTCCCATCCTACCCTCCCACCCTGCAGCAGCTGAGCCGAAGGGTCTTCTCAGACTCCGGTGGCAACCCCCTTCACCGTCTTCCCTTCCTCAGTCCAGGCCGTTGAACTCAAGACATAGTAATGCTGTCAACTCATGAGTCTATAAAACACAACAGTACTTGGAGTGTACCCCTTGGCCTTTCCTGGTGTTAATTTCTTTTCCCCAGTAATTCCTATTGCCTTGGAGACCAGCGTGGAAGGTGAAATTGGATTGAGGCCAGACAATTTCTTCTCCATAAATTATTGGCTCCTTAATTCCTTCAACAAACAGTCCTTTACCAGACCCTATGACAGAAAATAAGGATATGAAACCCTGGGCCATGAGACAGGCCATTTCTGAGTCACACAGACTGACTCAGGGCCAGGCAAGGGTCCACTTGAAGGGAACAGCAGGCCATAGGAGGCCATGTCATTAGGTCTGGGGGACCTGGTCCTGCAGGAGACGTGAGTGTCTAATCAAGTGATTCCTGGGCTGTAAGGAGAGGACTACCCCACTGAAGGAAAAGGTAGGTGCAGGGCTTGGGTTGATGGAGGATAGCAGGAGCCATGTGTGCCAGGCACTGGCTTTGGCGAGCTTCTGGTGGGGACTTTGGGTGCTTGATCCGGGTCTACACCAGAGCGTCATGTGCTGTGCTGGAACTGAGAGCCTCTGCTGTCTAGCCCAGACAGTGGGTGATCGAGCTAAGGCTGTGATTGATGCAGGCAGAGCGTAGGGTGAGGCACTGCACATCCTCAGAACCGCCAAGCCTTCCCAGCTACCACTCTGTGTGTTCTCTTCTGACCCCTGTCTGGGTTTCCTGCTCTGACCTGTTTTTGACTTCTCAGGCTGCCCGGCTGTCCTGGAAGGTGCCTTGGTAACCCTCTATCTCACTGGAATGTCTATTTCCTGAAACCTTTTCTCACCCTGTCATCAGCCAGCCTCCAGCCCCAGTTCGGAGAGTCACATCTGCAGGATGGCCCCGCCCCTTTGTTCCCTCTCACAAGAGGCTTTAATTAGCACCTGCTGTGGGCAGGTGGCCCCTGAGTCACCACAGGGCACTGACCAGAGGGGCAGGATGGGCTGCAGACATGGGGGATCATACTGTTACTGCAAGGGTGTGGGCCCTCTCCATGGATGTACAGAGACCTCCTCGTCAGCACTATCCTGTTAAATGTTGAAGCCTTTGCTCTGCCATGGGGAGAGACAGTCCTGGTCGCCCATATTTCCTCAAGCATTTTTATTTAAAAATTTTATGCCATATATTTAGATCATGCTTTCCCTTCCTCTAACTCCTTCCAAATCCTCCCCACCTCCATACCCATGTGACTTTGTTAGTTTTCTCCCTTTTTCAAAAAACTGCAAAAAAGCAAGAAACAAAGCAAAACAAAACAAAAGTCCACAACACTATCACTGAGTTTGTTTTCTGTTGGCCAACTACTCCCGGGCATGGGGCCTACCCTGGACTGTGGTTGATATAGCCAGTGGGCAGTTGTATGCCAGTTTAACACAAGCTAAAGTCATCCAAGCCTCAATTGAGAAAATGTCTTTGTAAAATTGGACAGCAGGCAAAGCCTACAGGATAATTCTTAATTAGTGACTCGTGGGGTGAGAGGGTCCAGCCCATTGTGGGTTGTTCCATGCCTGGGCAGGTGGTCTGGGTTCTATAAGAAAGCAGCTGGGCAAACCATGGGGAGCAAGCCAGTAAGTGGCACCCCTGTATGGACTCTGCATCAGCTCCTGTCTTTAGGTTCCTACCTGTTTGAGTTCCTGTCCTGACTTGCTTCAGTGAAGAACAGTGATGTGGAAGTGTAAGCCGAATAAACCCTTTTCTCCCCAACTTGCTTTTGGTCATGATGTTTCATTTCAGCAATGGAAAACCCAACTGAAACACTCAGTGACACCTCTGGGCACTCAGCAGCACCCTGGGCAATGTTCAAGGCACTTCCTATGTGCTGTGCATCTCCCTAGGTCCTGGGCAGGGGATGGGGCAGGAGATTAGAGTCCTTGACTAACAGAGCAGATACCTTACTAGGGAGATAGGCAGTGACAGGATAAATAACTAGACTCTGTGCTATGCTGAGGAAGGAAGGGAAAGTGGACCCCGAGCCCTGTGCAGTGCTGAGGAAGGGCAGCCATTGCATGCATTCTGGGACAAGGGCTTCTGAGCTGAGACCTGGAGAGGAGGGAGCCATGCCCTGTGGAAGGGACTATTTGCACTTGGACTTAAGAGAAGGACGTGGTAGCCTGGCCACCAGAGGTCATCCTCTGCAGAAGACTCTAGGAGTATGGGGGATGCGCCTGAAAATGTCCCTACTGCAAGAACCTGTGGGTGAGACACCTCCAGGCCCAGGGTGCTCAGAGCCAGGAGAACACCACTCGTGAATGAGAAGATGGGGACCATGGAAGAAGAGTAGCACACTCCTCCTCAAAGCGGCTCCATGTCTTTCATTGTCAAACAGCTGAGATGAGGATTCTAGGAAAGGGTGGTAGTTAGATTCACAGGCACGGAGTCTCCATGTGGTCCCCTCCTCCACAGCCCAGGGCTTCTTCCCTCCATGGCCACCTTTGCTGCCAGGCTCCTGGCTACCGTCATTATCAGGCTCCTGACACTCACATCCCCACTCCTCAGATCGCCTTTACCCCTCTCAATTCTCAGGAAAAGGGCAGCTTTTGAAAGCCTCCTAGTTTTCCAGATGACCATATTCTCCACCCATTTAGCAGTGTTCACTTTTCTCCAGAAGCCAGGGTACATTTCTCCAAAGACTGGACCTGACCTCTGTCCCTGACCAGGCTGTTGTCAGGCCTCTGCCTGCCCACTTCCTTCCCTTGCCCTCCCCCCAGGCCCCTGGCTTGCCAGGCTAGCTCACAGCACAAGACATCCTGGCATCTGCTCCCTGCCCTCCAGAACATTCTGTCTTCCTAGGAGCAAGCCTTGCACCTGTTGTGTCTAATTCTCCTCCCACATGCCCGGGGAGGCTCTGCCAGTCTGTCCTCTGCCCCTGTCCTCAAGCTCACAGTGCCCTCCCTGCTCCAGGATGCTAATGTGAGTCTGCCAGCTCTCTGGAGCAGAGACAGTGATCCCCACAGTTCAGCTGCCCCCCAACAATGCACTTGCTGCCCTGTCCCTGTCCCTGTCCCTGTCCTTGTCCCTCTCCCTGTCTCCACTTGTGCTATTCAGAAGCATTTTACAACAAACGGTTAGCAGCACATAAATTTGACCTTTTCTGTTTTATACTTAACAATGGAAGTGGCAGGATAAGAGAATGTCCCTCCCACACACACACACACACACACACACACAGTTCCTCTCCACTTCTCTGTTTCCTGTTCTCCCAAACAGCATTAGGGTCTCAGACCTCGAGTGTTGTTCTGGCTGTACAGGCTGGAAGTCCCCTGATCGGCTAGCTGGTTCCATCCCCAGGATCTCTGTAGCGAAGCCATGTTTGCAGCCGTCTGGCTCCTGCTTGTCCACAGCCAGCAGTGGCCGTATCCCGGGGTGGGCTGCAGCCCCCAGACTGGTTTGAGGCTGCTGAGCAGAGCAAGGCCTCCTCTGCAGCCAGCTCAGGCTGTCACAGGGCAGGACAGGGCAAGCTTCCACCCATGCTGGCTGGGCCGGGCTCAGGGCCAGCTTCTGCCTTGCCCTTGGCAGGTATGGGAAGAATAGTTGGCTCGTTCTGAGGGAAACATCTGGGTGGGCATCTGGTTAGAAGAAAACAGTGTTTGGCCCTCTGCACCCAGTGGTTCTGCCGCTGAGGACACAGTCAACTTCAGGTGTGTTTAAAAGTTATATGTGACAACTGGGGGGAGACTCGGCCCATACATGCACAAGCATGGGGACATGAGTTTGGTCCCCGAAGTCATATCAAATTGCATCTGAATGTGTCTAGACGTTCCCTGTTAGTCCCTGAACGTTGCAGCATGACAGCCATTCTTGCAGTGCATCCTTGGTATTGGAGTCATCAATAACCTAGGGGTGAGTTAAAGCCTTTGGAAAACCATGAGCATCTGCTCTGTACAAACACTGCACCGCTTTACCAGGAGACAGGAGCCATCACAGGCTGTGGGGTCTGCCGGGACCTGAGGCCGAATCCTCAGTTACCGAGGGAATGCTGGACTCCTGTTGACAAAAGCGGCTGCGCTGAAGCCTTTCTGTGAGTCAGGTTTTCTGTGAATCCTTCAGCTGCATCATCTCATTCAGAGCTCCAAAGATCAGGCACCATCTTTGCCTCTTAAGGAATCAGAAAGTAGAGGCAGGCCAGAAGGCTCAGTGGCTATGAATGTTCCTGCCCTTGCAGAGTGCCCGAGTTTGGCTCCTGTGACCCCCAACTCCAGAAGAACCTGACACTCCTCTCTCCTGAGGGCACTGGTACTCACGTTACACACACACACAAAGACACGTGCGTACAGTTTAAAGTACTACAATTCTTTTTAAAAAGAAGAGAAAAGGGGATGATGCCCTGAGAGACCAGACAGTGTCCCCGAGTGGGTGGTGGAAACAGAACTTAAGCACAGGCTGCAAGTCTGTGCCCTTTTTGCTTCCTGTCAGCCCATCTGTCCCGCCTCCTGCCCCAAGGAGGCTCCATCCAGAATAACTTCTGAACAGATAGAATGTACCTAGCCTTTCAACACTTTCTTTCTGAGGTGGCTCAAGGCATCCTCGGTGGTGGTGGACTTGTGGGATCACCCACAGGTCACGTGGAGTATCTGGGTTCACTCTTACTCTTGTGGTGCCTTACTCTTGTGGTGCCCACCAAGCCTGTTACACCATCTCTAAAATGGGAATGTTCTGACAGGAAGACCCCTAACCACAAGGGGAATGTGTGCTGTGTTACCTAACCACCTACAGGCAGGTGGCCTCATGTCTGGACCTCTCTCAGTCTAGTTCACACTTGTTTTCTGCATGGTGGAAGGCAGCCAGCCAGGCTTCCACCACAGGCCACGCAGCCGGAGGTAGGAAATGAACCGAGATGTTGTAATAGGAGAGATGGCCAGCAAAAAGGACAGCGAAGACGCCTGCCTCAGATTCCACCTCTTTCTGAGGTGACTCCTTAGACCTTCCGAATGTCACATCTAGAAGCAAGGGAAGCTGGGAGGGGATCTTCACCCAGACAGCTAAGCACCCATGAAAGAACTCTTCTGGGAGGATTGGCCCAGGAAGGATAAGTACTCGCCCCTCACAGGCAGTTACCTGAAGCCATTTGTCTCCCCAGAGGGCCAGATGGGAAGTAACACAGAGCTCTTCACATGTAAGGCTTGCATTACCCAAAACCATTAAATGTGGATTCATTACTGTCACCATTATGTCACCCTGGTGCTATGATCTTCACTGCCACCATCACCTCAGCCTCTGTCTCCACCGTCATCATGTCAGCCCATCACGTGTCTCAACAAGCCGCCAGCAATAACAGTAGCTGGCTTTTTGCTGATGCTCCTGGTGCAGAGCTTCCGGTGTATTTTCCTGGGAGATGCTGTCTCCACTCACAGCCAACAGAAATCCTACTCACATTCCATCTGGCCTAATAGTTCTATTTTGGTATACTAATTCTCCTAGGTTTTAAAAACAGTTTGGATCTCAAGAAATTACAGTAAAACCCGCAACTACATGGTTTTAAAATAGTACTTTTACCCAAAAACTTCACCTTTGAGACTTTTCCTCCCCCACTGAGGAAATAACTGTGGAGAAACAAAAAGATTTATCCGCTGGATCTTTATCACCCTGATATTTATAACCACTGAAAAACTGGAATCCACCTCAGCATTGAAGGCTGGAGGCTCAGAAAAGCAAACTGCACTGTATCCACACAACAGAACACTGTGTGGCTCTAAAAATCATGTTATCGAAGAATATTCAAATCTATGGAAAAATATTCACAAGGGCTGTGCTAAACCAAAATGCAGACTTCAAAACAGTGTGTGAAACTATAATCTCTGTCTTTGTTGGAAATAACAACTGTCAGGGAAGAAGGCAAGTTCTGAAACAGAAAGATCAGGCCGCCTCATGGTCATGTGTGGGAAGGGGGAGTGGGGGGGGATTTATAATGACAGCTGGGGGGAAGAGGAGGTGGGGCGGGGTGCAGTAGGGAGGGCAACAGGAAGGGAAGGTGAAAGCAGAGGGGGAGTGGGGGCAGGGGAGAGGGGCAGCGACCTTGGGAAACTTTCTTCTTTTTGTTCCCCTATTTACACAATGCGGGTTCTAACAGCACCATCCTCCATAGTAAAGCCCCACCCACCTCCTGGCACTCTCCAGAACAGCAATGACTCAATGGTAAACAATAAGCTAAGTTAATGAAAGCCCTTTTGAAACCTGCATTCTAGGACAGGCGGGTAATTGATGGGCAGACACAGTTGTGGCAAAAATTGGGCTCCTTTTTCTGGAGCTCTAGAAAATGGATACATGTTAGCCCGAGGTGTGACACTACCAACCATCCTCAGTCCTGATGTCCTGGGTCAAGCATCCTCGGTCCTGATGGCATGGGTTAAGCATCCTGGTCCTGATGCCATGGGTTAAGCATCCTGGTCCTGATGCCATGGGTTAAGCATCCTGGTCCTGATGTCATGGGTTAAGCATCCTTGGTCCTGATGCCAAGAGTTAAGGCTGATTTCATCAGATCTTAGTCAAGGGAAGGGCACTGGCAAAGCCCTCAGAACAGGCTTTCCAAATGGGCTAACCTATAAGAAAGCCAAAGGCCATGTCAGATCCGTGATCAGAACCAGACCTGCCTGGCACCATGTAATCAGTTGACTCTGGACCTATGTTCAGAGGTCTTTGGCAGGGAATGGAGGTCCAAGAAGTCAGTGGTCTCAAGCATCTTTTGAGTCAGATGGCCCTTTATTTAAATGTTGATGCAGACCATCAATGGAACAGACAGACAGAAGGCGCCCTGACCACTGTGGGGTAAGAAGGAAATCCAGGACATCCCTGCTTCCTCCCATGTGCACCTTGAGGACATAGGGCCTCGGGAGACTGCTACATATGTGGTTTAGTGTTTGTTATGTCCTTGTGGTTCACACCTTCAATCCCAACTCAGGAGCAGGGACATCTGGGCAGTGAGGAAGGCTGTTAATGACATAAGAAGCCAAATTATGGAAGCCAGGCTCACCTTTGGCAGCTATGTCCCAGGTCCCAGACAGTCACTCCCCAATCCTGGCTGCACACCAGCAGAGGAAGGTGTTGGTGCCCTGTGTTCGGGGAAACCAGGCTCTCCCTCCCCAAGCCGTTACTGAGACTTCTCTGCCAAGCCAGAAGGAGACAAGGTTTACTTGGGGCTTGAGTAAAGGAGCTTCACTATGGAGCCATGAGGCTCCACCTCTTGGGAAGCCTTGGGCAAAGTTGGGGTTACAGGACACCTGAGAGTCTAACAGGTCTCCCGGGGTGGTGACCCTTCTGAGCTGCTGCCTGAAGGAGGAGCAGACCACTGTCCAAAGGAGGACCATCGGGAGAACATCCAACCCAGCCATGAAGAGATGGAATGTGTACTCAGGCAGCCCCTGTCTCCCCAACTCTGCACTCCTGAGGTAAGGTTGGGAGACAAAAGAATGTGCCTAGCTAAGGGCCAATGGCCAGAGAGAGAATGTCAAGTCCAGGTCAAGTTTATGGCTCCGGAATGGGGTGGGAGGGAAGGGTTCACCTGCCTCTAGCCTGGAGACGAGCCTCAAGGGGAGCTAGCCCGGGATGAGGGGGAGACAGCCTGTGGAAGGTGTGGGCTCCTGGGCAGTGGAGGGACAATGCACAGGCTAGGGGGCTTGGGTCAGGGGTGTCTGCAGAACGGTCAGCAAGGGCTGTTGAATGACCTGTGTGGGACTGGTAGAATGAAGGGCCATGCCTGGGCTGTGGGTGAGAGGCAGGGCCTCTTTCTGAGATGTGCACCAAGGGCCTCAGTGTCTTAGCCTTCATACAGTAGAGATCCGTGAAGGACGACAAGCAGGAAGCAGCAAGGCAGACCTCTGAAGCCGGTATGGTAAAAGCATTATATTCTTTACTTTTCAGGTTGCTGTGGGGAAAAAAATCTGTCAAAGCATCTTAGGAAAGGGTGGGTTGATTTGGGCTCGTGAACATAGGGCAGCGGGAGCTGAGGCGGCCGGTCACACAGCACGTGCAGTCAGGAAGCAGACAGTGATGGATGCCGGTGGTCAGCTCGCTCTCTTTTATTCAGTCCAGGACCATGCCCACGGGGTTGTGCTGCTCACATTCAAAGCAGGGCTCCTGCTTCAGCTGAACCTTTCTGTGAACACCACCAGAGACACAGCCTGAGGGACGCTGCCGTGGTAGCTGAGCAGCTGCTCAGGCTCACAGTGTCTCATCCCATTGTGGGGATTCCATTCTGCGCCCTAATCACTCCCTTCCATCACTGCTCCCTTGGATGGGGGTCTCAACCTGTTCACTTAGGGGCCACACACATTCCCATAGTAGCAGCTGGTCAGGAAAGATGGCAGAAGATGTCAGCCGTAGGTCACGGGATGAGAGCATTCACGATGGGGCGTGTTGAGAAGATCAGGCTAAACCTGTAGGAATGTGGCCTCTGCACAAAATCTGTGGGTGGTTATAGTGAGTCAGCCCCAATGTTACCTACCCTGACACAGACACATTTGAAAGGGACTGAACTTTTGAAGGCTTACTGTCTGCTAGGCTTTGGAGATACTGGAATCTATATATCACAGTCTCCTCCTCCCTGATGGAGCTGGGGACAATTAGATAGAATAAAGAAGAAAATGAAGGGCTGGGAAGATGACTCAGTCGCTGATTTGCCTTGTGCTCAAACTCTGGGACCTGAGTTTGGATCCCTGGAACCTACAAAAACAAGTTACCCACGAAGACATAACCAGTAACTCCAAAACTGGGGAGTAGGAGACAGGATGATTGTCCTGGAGCTCACTGGCCAGTGGTCCAGCCATATCAATGAGCTTCCGGTTCAGCTAGAGGCCCTGCCTCAAAGAATAAGGAGTAGAGCAACTGAAGAAGGCTCCTTGTGCCGCCTCTGGCCTCCACACACATGTGACAGAACACTGCAGATGTGATGCGGCCCTTCCCATGTGGCTACGTATTACTAAGTTCATCTTGTCCAGTTGTACAAAGGAGGAACCTGAGGTAAGGATTAAGTGATGGAGGACATGTTCTCAGGAGGGAAATCAAAGTCATGCCTGCCCGTCCATGGCAGGTACACAGCCAGCTCACCCCATCAGTCAGGAGGTTGAATGTGGTGACGCATGTTGAAACTGTTTTAATACACTTGTTTCAAACGTCCTTTTGCCGACATAGGCAGCCTCACAAACAAACAAAATGTCCCCACCAACAGCTATTTCATCCCAAGGTTCAGATGTGATCACCTTCGTAATATTACTGAAAAAGTTCAGTAAATTTAAAACTATATTGACTAAGGCTTAATCAAAGAATTCATTTAGGCATCCCAGGGAAGGGAAGGTTCTCAAGTACGCAAATCCTGCGTTACTCTGCAGTTTTCTAGCACATTATTGTGAAACTTGCTTCCTATGCAAATAGGTACAGAGCGCGAATGGAGCCAGCAACTTTTTGTGGTTGGACTTTTTTCTTTATAAATTGATTTTTTACCTCAAAAGGCTTAGCATCCCTCATGAGCGATTCACATGGGTATCACAACGCAGTTTAATTTTGGTCTTTCTTTCCTTCTTTCCATTTTCCCTTTTTCTATTTCCTAATCGAGAATTCTCTTTAGACCAGTGTTCACTGGAGATGGTTCTCCCCACCGCCAGCCCAGGCCTGATGAGATTGCCTGGGCTGGAAAATTCCTGGGGATGCTTCTAAGCAGCAAGTCTGACTGTCAGTCCCCTCTGACAGCCCTGGTGGCCTCTGTGTTTCAAATGCAGATCTTGTCCCTACTTTGAGAATAACCGAACATTTAACTCCAAAGCCACTTCACAATTAGTCTTGTCTCCCACAGGGAAAAGCAGCCATTAGTAAACTCAAACCGACCGCCTGAACAAAGCATTTCAGAAAATTTGCCTTTTAGTGGAGGGTTCAGAAGCTCCGGGCTGAGTGCTGACTGCGGGTTTCCATTTGGACTGAGCTCTTCAAAGCCTTTGGGCATCTTCCCTGGGGCCTGTGCAGTGCTGTGTTCCCCAGCTCCGAGGCAGCTGGCTCTGCGCGAGTAACTTGTCTCTCACTATGCCAGAAATTCTGAGGGGTCCTGGCCAGCAGAGTAGTCACATACTAGTAGGTAAATTGGGCTCTTGTCTTGGGGGTTCTTAGTCTCATTGATAACAGAATTTAAGAACAAACTCAAAGAGAATCTTGAGAAAAGTTTTATTATAATTTAAAAGGAAACCCGGAAGGTGGCAAATGGTAAATCTCAGCGACTGCCTGGAGGAGGAAGAGGGAGAAGGAAAAAGGACATGTGTATTGCGCTGGCATGGAGTCAGCCAGGTGAAGGCAGGCAGGCTCAGGGAAGGGAGGAGAACTTAGAGAGTGAGGACCGCGGTGCTAGGAAGGCGTGCTTAGAAAAGACAGAAAAAAGGGGGAGGATTTCAAACTTTTCCCAGTGATTCTGAAGAGGAGGCCGACTTCTGCAGCTGCAGCATCAGGGCTCTGCAGCGGGACTGCACGGGGGGAGGGGGGGGGGAGGAGTGAGGCTTCTGGGCAGAAAGCTACTCCGTCTTCGTCTCCGCAGGGAGATAGTTATTCCTCCCACTTTTACTGTGGTTTAAGAGGATCTGACTTCCTTGGGGGTGGCCTCTTAGCCAGGTGTTTGATGGCCCAGCTGGGTCACTTCTGTGTGTTTACAATGCGAGGCCTCCACCCAGGCCAGAGAAATTGCCTCCCTAACCAGCCTCCACCGAGCGCTGACCAAGGCTATTGTAAGGCGGTATCTCACAGGACTCCCAGAGCAGGGAACGGCAGCTGCCAATAGCGGTCAGTACTGATTCATCGGTTTCACGGCACCTGGAATCATCTACCGGCATCCTCTTCGCGTGGCTGGGGTCTGGGATGGAAGAGGAGAAAGTGAGCAGAGGCCAGCAGGTATCTCTCTCAGGCCTTTGATGGATGCGGTGGGGCCAGCTGCCTTGCGTTCCTGCCACCACGCCTTCCCAGGCTGATGGGCCTTTAAATCTTGAGCCAGAACAAACCCTTTCTTCAGCTGTTGGGAGAAAAGTAACTGTTGCACTTTGCAACTGGCCTGTTGACTTTCCCTCCCTTTGCCCCAAATTCTGCAGAGGAGCTGCGCCTGGATAGGGGCACAACACAGGTCTGCTTTAGAGCCTCTCTCTCTCTCTCTCTCTCTCTCTCTCTCTCTCTCTCTCTCTCTCTCTCTCTCCAGCATCTGGTGATTTCCAGATAACAGATCCAGCCTTCATGTACCGCAGAGCAGAAGAGCCCCTGGGACCTGTAGCTTGTAGAAGGAATTGCAGGTTCAAGCCCTGGGAACCGAAAAGAAAAGCAGACGTGCATCCTGGGTACTGAAACCCCTGATAAAAAGATGGAAGCCGGACTGAGAGGGCAGGGCCTCCCCGAGCAGCAGTGTCAGGAAAGTCCGTGATGGAGGCAAAGAGCACCAGAAGAGCACCCTGATTCCTGGTTCTTTCTTAAGTGCCTCTGTCTAGGAAACTAAGCTGAAGGGAGGGAGCGGGAAGCCTCACTGGGCCACCTGAGCCTGGCAGGCTCACTTCTCTCCTGTGCCCCACACTTCACCCACACCTCACCCCAGTTTCTGCCATACATTCTTCAAAAGCCTCCTCTTCATATGGGAGCTCTGCTCTCCCTCTCTCTTTCTCTCTCCATTTCTTATCCCCCCGTTAGGCTTCTACCTATGAACCTGTAAACTTCTCTCTAAAACTTTCTTTCTCTGGTTAGAGAATTTTACTTTTTTGAATCCTTAACCTAAAACCCCCAAAACCACTAGCTTGGGGAAAACTTAGGTGTCTGTGGGGCTTCCAGACCCCTAGCCCCTCCCCTGAGAAGACCCCCCCATTCTTGTGTCTTTGGTTGTAAGCCTAGCCTTTAAAGGCTGAGCCATCTCTTCACCCAGAGACAATCCTCCCCCCCCACACACACACATTCCTGTATCAGCCCTGTTCAGCATGTGGCCTTCTTGCCTGGCGCTGTGTCTCACTGCACCCTGTAACCATTCTGTAAAAACATTCCCAACACCTGAGCTCTCCAGGTTGCTTCTCTCAGGGATGACACTCCACTGACACCTACCCTGGGTGTTGGCCCCTTGCTAAATCTGAGTTCCTTCTCACCATCTCCCAGCTCCTGAGTGCTGGGTTTTAAGAGGGGAGCAGAGGGGGACCTGGAATCAGGCAGACTTTGTGGAGATCACACCCCATAGATGAGGGAGAGGAAGCAGGAAATGGGCGTGTGCCTGGCTTGGGCCTTCATGCTCCTTATCAACTCCTGTGGTCACTAAGCAACAGGCCCAGGCTCACACTAACCCCTCCCATCCACACTGGCCTAGCGCTCAGTCCTTCAGTACTGGTGTCCTGTGGAGACTCTGGCTTCCCATGTCCAGAGGTTTGGGCCACTGCAGACCACACAAAATCACGTGAAACTGAACTCCCTTGGTTTGATTTAAAGATTTCCATTTTCTTTTCAATTATGAGCATGTTGGGGTGGGGTACATGTGAGTACAGTGTCCTCAGAGGCCAGAAAAGTGCATCAAGTCCTCTGGAGATGGAGTTACAGGGGGTCTTGAGCCACATGAAGTGGATGCTGGGAGCTGAACTTGGGTCCTCTGCAAGAGAGGAGGTGTTCTTAACCATGGAGCCACCTTTCCAGTCCCCATTCTCACTGAGGAGTGCACACATCATAAACCACTAGGCATCGTTTTGCAATGGTTAGTGCTACTTATCAACCTGACAGAACCTGGAGTCACCTAGGAGACAGGCCCTATGGGGGATTGTCTGCCTCCCAGCATGCCTGGCTAGGAGTCAGTTGTATTGATTGTACTGGGGTAGGAAGATTCTCATTAAAAGCCGGAAGCACCATTCCATGGAGTTAGGGTCCTGGGCTGAATAAAAGCAGAGAACAGGGTGAGCACAGGCGTTCATCTCTTCCTGGCTGCAGATGCGATGTGAGCAGCTGTTTCAAACTCTTGCTGCCAGGAGTTCTCCAGCATGACAGACTGCAACTGCAAACTGTGAGTCAAAGCGAACCCTTCCTCCTTTAGGCTGGGTTTGTCAGGGTTTCACTACAACAAGGGAAGAAATGAAGACTGGTCCCAACAAACTTTATTTACAAAAGTGGGCAGGCCATGTGGCCCAATGATGAATAGATTTAGTTCTCGGGTGAGTAACTCGTCAGCCCCTGATGGAGAGAGTGACCCTATGTGAGCATCCAACAGGTGACGGCCGTGTTTCTATCCCAGCGAGTCTGGAGTCTCTCTGACTTCTCACAGGACAAGCCACGATCAGTTGACATCTTAGCGCTGCATCAAGAGAGTTTCCCTAACATGACGTCCGGCCTCCCTGCTCCAGCAAGTATCACTTCAGTGGCACTAGGCCACAGGCCACTCTATCCCAAGTCTCCAGGGTAGCCATGCATCCCAGTTTGTCCAGCACAGCCTCAGGGGAGGTCTGTGTGCCCAGGAATACTAGCACACCCTCTTTACTCTCAGCAGGTGACCAGAGACATCTCCATCCCAGCTCATGGCAGTCATTTCACTATGTGGTGTCCTCTATCCTTTGCTTCCAGTGATGAGAGAGTGTGAGAGAAACAGAGAGATCCATCACCTAAATGTACACCGTATGTATAGAACTGCCTCTGTGTTCAGAACTCCTGGCTTGGCTTGGTGGAGAGGAAGAAAAGACAGCACCTGGGCAAGGTCTGGGACCATGGGAGCAAAATTCCAGGCTTCCTGGAGGAAGGGACAGGGGCGGTGCCATTGAGGTCTCAATGGAGCTGCCCAAGGACTATCCGGATTCCGCTCAGCACCAGGGACAGCGGCTTCACAGCGGCAGGCTAAGAGTAGCTGGAGAGAATGATCAATCTGTGCTTCCTGGAGAGCACAGATCACTGTGTGGGGGTGAGGGGTGTGTGTGTGTGTGTGTGTGTGTGTGTAGTGGGGGTGTTTATGGAATAAACACTTCCCCCTTTCCTAGATTCCTCTTTATTAATAAGGAAACTCATCATTTATACTTAATTTGCTGATGGTTTGATGCCTAATTGCAAGCTCATAATTAACTCCTTGCCATGTGGTGAGCAAGGCTCCTTCTCTAGGAAGAAGACACACACCACTATGTGGTGTTCTACTGTGCTGCCAATGGCAGCCTCACAAGACACAGCTGGGGAGAAACCCCACACATCCGTTGCCTGCTCCCTGCCGCGAACTCACCGCTGTGGTTTCAGGAGGCTCGTGGTGAGGTCATCTTCCCCAGTCTGCACCTGCTGTTCTTCCCCCAGCCAGATCCAAGACATCTGTGAGGACGTGGAGAGGCCCCAGGGTAGAGCAGACAGTTGTGAACCACAGTTGTGAATGCAGACACACATATTCACACATGAAGCCGTGTGGGTCTCATTAAAAGCCCAGGCACACACTGTCTGGTTTAAGAGAAAGTGCACAGAGCATCTTGTACTGGCTTGGCAACACGTGACAACACTTATCCCTGTGTCAGTCACAACCTGTGCTGTGATAAAACACACGGACAAGGCAGCTTATAGACGGCAGGGTTTATATGGGTTTATTGCTCCAGGGGATAAGAGTCCATCATGGCGGGGTGGGGGGGCAGGTCATGGTGGCAGAAACCGGAAGCTGGGAGCTCAGGACTTCAAAAGCAGACAGAGTGAACTAGAAGGGCCTTTTCATGTTAAAGCCGACCTCCAGCAAGGCTGAGTCATCTAGGCCTCCCCAAACAGCACCACCAAATGGAGGCAGCAAGTTCAAATGCTTGCACTGAACCCCAGGCTGCAGTCCCCTGCCAAGACAAGGTGTTGACTGGGCTCTCGTCTGACGTCTGACGTGGTTCTGAGTCCCAGCTCCCTCAGTTCGTTCTTTGTTCTCTTACTGGCTGCCTCAGGGGCTCCTCAGGAATCTCCCAGGACTTCACAGAGCTCACACACACATACGCAAACCTAGCAATGGTAAGTCAAATCACTCCCACACTTCAGATCTCTCTGGCTTATTCTGAGTTTCATGACATCAGTTGTCTGGAAACCCTGCTGCTCAGGTTGCAGAACACCGTGACTGGAAAGCCCTGAGCTTACTGCAAAGTGAAGGACTCCCTTTGTCCGTGAACCTTCCTCTTCTCTGCCCAAGGACCCCAGACCCCCAGACCCTCTACCTGAGGAATGTCACATAGTCCTTGGGGGAAATTACAGGTCCAACTCCCTTTCTCCCAATAAGAACCCATTCAGCAAACACCTGGGATTCCTAGAAAGCCTCTGCACGTAAATGAGGCATCTGAGTATACTAACCCTTCAGCCTGACCTTTGCCCACCCTGGCTATTCCTACCTCATCCCCAAAGTTCTATATAACTCTCATTCACCGTGAAGAAAATTGATCTACCTTCCTCAAGCTGATCCCAGAAGGTCATTTCCATTTGTGCTCATGGGACGCTGAATCCCCAGTTCATCACTTCTGCTCTCTCATCCCCAGGAACCAGTGGCCAACCCCTGGAACAAGAAGGCCACAATCAGCGGTCACGTGAGACGTGCCCACACAGTCTCCACGTGTTCAGGCAGCTGATGAGGGTGTCACTGTGTCTGCCAAGTCCATCACAGCAGGGCTCGCATCAGTGGTCAGCTTAGAAGGCTTACTGCTGTTAGCTGTACCCATGTATACATTAGCTGCTGACATCCCATCATCTCAACCCCAGAACAGCCAAGCTTCATGCTAATTTCATGAGAAAGTCAACCAAAAAAGATCCCTAGATTTAAGAGAAGCGCATGAGGAAAAAACACGATCCTGTGGAATTTGCAGTGGGGAGAATTTCTTGGTATGTATGTATAAATATTTTATTATTCATTTGAGCATTAACTTTTGAGTTTATGTTTTCTTATGCCTCTGACTGACAGTTGATATTAACATAGGCTCTGCAACACTGCAACACTATGCCAGCAGAGAACTTTATCATGGGGCTCTAAGCTGTTTTTGCAAATACAACTCGGCAGAGAGGACAGCTGGAGACATGGGCAGCAGTGTGCCCAATCCAGATTCACAGCTCTCCAATGTTGGTGTCACATGATTCACTCCATCAAGAGCAGAAACGAGTGGATGGCCCAGCAGCCAACTGCTGAGTAAGAAACACACAGGATAAACACAACACAGTGGGTTATGACCTAGACATTAAAAGAGTAAAGTCTGGGCTAATCTGGACTCTGCAAAGTAGAAAAAAATCCAGATACAGGAATCCAAGCATAGTTCATTGTGCTTGTATGGAGAATCCAGAATTGGCCAAGCTGCGGGCTGCCAGGGCATGAGGCAGGAAGGTGCATAGCTCCTTTGGGGGAGGTATGAGAATATTCCAGAATTAAACAGTGATGGCAGTTGTATGGTTTTTGCGAGTGCACTGAATGCTGCTTGAGAGAAGCATCAATCCTGACTTTATAAGAGTAAAGAACTAACAGGTTTGTCTCCTGACTTTGCAAAGCTGTGTGTCAGCCCAGAGAAATGTGTGTCAGCCTTTCCTCTTTGGCCAAGTGACAAGGAAGAATCGTCCTCCACATCATGTGGGCCTCATCTTTCTCTCTGCCCTTACATTTGTCTGTTTCTCTAAAGGCTTGAGTAGCATCTCTATCCTGTATATCTGTTTATTGTGAAGCTGAGCAGGTGCTTGACCCAGCAGAGGTCTGCAGGGCCTTAGGCAAGATCAGCTGCCCGTAATTCTCAACTCTGAACATTCAGTTTTGTGAGGGCTGTAGCTAGACCAGCAGGCATCTCAGCAAGGGTCTCTAACTTAGCAGGCTGCCAGCCCCCAGAGGCCAGTGTTTTCTGCCCGCCTACAGCTGGAGGAGAGGCAAGACATTTTCATTTTCAAAATGAACTATGATATTTTATTTCTTACATCACTGAATACACCAAAATCTACCTTTAAGATGAAGTGTTATATAGATTGTGAACTATATCTCAATAAAAATTTAAGGTGCTCTCCACACTGAGTGGCTGGGGTGGGACACTGGGACAAGAGCCCAGCCTTGATGCTGCAGATGGCTGGGGTGGGATGCTGGGAACATTGGCCCAGGTTGGATGTATGTTGTATCTAGGGAGACAATAGGGTACGTGACCACAGTCTACACAGGAGTAAATGGGAACTTACGCATGTCAGGGGACAAGGATGGTTTTCTAAGACATAACTCTGTGTAAGACTGGATGGATGAGAAAGGCCACCAGGTGAGGAACAGGTGAGCAGGAAGAGACAAAGGAAAGCAACAGTGAGGGAGAAGCAGGGGAGGGGTCCTGCAGGGAGCAAAGAGAATGAGGAGCCAGAGGTAAAAGTTCCCCTCTGATGTGCTGGGAAAGAGGAGCATGGAACAGGCTTGGGAATGAGATGAGAACTTGGATCATCTGGGGCAAAGTGAAGATTTAGGGTTTGCTCCCAAGGGTGAAGAAACTTGGGAAAGTTTTAAGTAGGAGAATATTTGTGTCTAGAAAGACCCCTCAGGAGGACTCACACTTCAGGCAACCTGGAGAACCAGATAACCTGAAGGGTCCCAGGTAGACTAGATGAAGTGACTAAAACCTGTAGAAGCACACACCTGAGCTTCCAGAAAGAAGGTGGAGTCTGGTCTAATGGAGAAAAAAGATGCAAGGCAGAGGAACAAGCCCCAGCCAACCTCCCACTGCAGGGGGAGGTTGAGACAGGGGAGGCTGTGAGGAGGGGGGGAAGAGAGGGCTTATCCCAGGCAATTCTTATGTAGTCTGCACTAGTTTCATACGTGTCTCTGGGGGTATCAGAATATATAGGCTAACTAAAAGGGGCTATGCCTGTGTGCTATGGGAAAGCCGCTTCCGTGTCACCCACACTCCTGTCATCCACGCCCTGTCAGGAAGTCCCATACACTCATTAGCTCCCCCAAAATTAACTTTGGTTTGTGGCTGGGACATTTTAAGGAGCCAGTAGCTGCTGGTTCTGCCTTCTAGTGAAGAAAATGTATCACACCCAATAAACAAAGTTGTCACTGTTCTCTTCAAAGTGTGGGTTGGTGTGACTTTGAGAATCGAGGGAAAAAACACCCCAGGATTTAGTACATGAAAAGACAGGATAGGGCAGGACAGAGCCTGTTGTATAAGAACTAGTTGCCGCTTGTCGTCAGGATGAGGGAGGACTGGGCAAGTGTTTGCCTCTGTCATTGGCCTCTTTTTCATGGATACAGGCACTGATAACTGAACTGAATGGCTGTCTTTTCCTGCGGGTCAGGAAAGCCATGGTAATCATGTCCACTTGTCAAGACACAGGTGCTGAATATCTGATTCTCTGGAGATGTGCAGGGAACAGTCACTTCAAAATCAGGAACAAGACAAGGACATGCATTCATACCCAGCATCCTGCCGGAGGTCCTGACCAGTACTAGGACAACACAGATAACCGTTACACAGACTGAAAGGAAGAATCAAGGACCATCGTTATTCACAACTGTTCTGACTGGCAACTTAGAAACCCCAGGAACAGAGGTCAGTTCAGAGCATAATAACAGCATTTCTCCACACGAGGTCCAACCCCTCAGACTCAGAAGTATGCCCGTAGCCCAGCAACAACAATATAAAAATGCAGCACTTAAAAACTGCATGGACAATAAGGAGAGAGTCACAAAGTACCAAGAATAAGCCAACAAAATACGAGGAAAAGGCCCACGGAGACGGCAAGGGAAGAAACAAACCTAGGGAAAACGTGAAGAAAGAGATGGCAGTGCAAAGACCACTCGCCTGCCCGAGTCCATCTATAAAGCTGGGATTTCAACATAAACCCAAGAAGCCTTTTCATAACAGTAACAGACAGAACACGAAACTTACACAGATGAGTAGCAGCTGGAAGCAGTGATGGCTCCGTCCTAAGCAGCTTGCAGCACCAACCCTGAGTCTGAGCCCCAGCAGCCTTGTGGGACTCCAGAAGTGGCTGTGTGTGTTTGTAGTCCCAGTGCTGGGGAGGTGAAAACAGGCCAGGCCCTGGGGCTCACTAGCCGGCCAGAATAGTGTTTGGTCAGCTCTGAGCCAGTGAGAGGCTCTGCCTCAAGAGCAAGGTGAAGGGTAACCAAGGAAACACAGCGGAGGCTGACCTTTGACCTGCACATGCACACAGCTGGGTGTCAACAGATAGAATGATGAAGAAATCAGAGTAGCATGGTGGGATTTTTGCCCCTCAGACTGTACCTGCTGGTCTCCTGAGTTTTTGGTGTGTGTGTGTGTTTCTATGTGTCTGTGTGCGCATGTGTGTGTCTATGTATGTGTGTGTTTGCATGTGCCTGTACATATGTGTGTAGGGGTATGTGTGTGTTTCTGTGTGTGTGTGTGTGTGGTGTCACATACCCATATATGTACATTCAGAAGTGAGAGGTCAGTGTTCAGTGTCTTCTTTAGTTTCTCTCTACCATTGCTTAAAGTTTTTTTTAAAGATGTTTATTTATGCATGAGAGTGTTTGTGGGCACATGTAGGGGTCGGAGAACAGCTTGTAGGAGTCGGCTTTCTCTTTCCCCGGCTTGGGTCCTAGGGACTATGCTCAGGTCATCAGGCTTGGCCTCAGGCACATGTTCGAGTTTTGGCCTGATGCTGCGATGAAATGCTCTAAGCAAAAGCCGCTCAAGGAGGCAAGGCTTAGCGAGGTTTTTGTTTGTTTTGTGGGGTCTTTTGTTGTTGTTGTTTTGGTTTGGTTTTTACATAGTAGAGGCTCACCTGCCCAAGGAATGGTGCTGTCTAGATTGGGCTGAGTCCTCTCACATCAACTAACAAATTAACAGTCAAGATAATCTCCCACAGTCCAGGCAATTCCTCGGTGGAGGCTTCTCCCCTCAGGTGACTCAGCACTTCGTGGACCACAAGCCTAACCAAGACAGCGCCTTACCGATGGCCCATCTTGCCAGTGCTCCATCTGATTTTTCGTGACAGGCTTCCTCCCCGAACCTGGAGCTCATCCTTTTGGCTAAACAGGATAGCTCTCAAGACCAGGAACTCTCCTGCCTCTCACCCCTAACACTGGGATTGCTGCTTGTTTCATGCCTCTCTTTCCAATGCATGCTGGGTAGGATCCAAGCTCAGGTCTCCACACTCACAGCCTGCACCTTACACACAGAGGCTGCTCCTCAGACAGCCTCCTGCCTTTGAGCTTATGAAGACGCAGGCTCGGCTACAGCACCAAGCTTTGTTAGGGGCCCTGGTGAAGGCTGAGGGTGTGGGTTTCCAACCACAGAGGCTGGAATGATGTTTGAGGGTGTCTGCAGCCACTGCACCTTGAGAGCTGCCGTGGACACTTTGCCTGAGGAGACATATATCAACTCACCTCAGATATGGCATCAGTGACCGAGCTGAGAAATGACTCAACCTGAGACTTGCTGAGTGAACCACCTTTTAATTAGGGTTGTGAGCAAGGGGTTATTTCATAAGGGGACTTATGAGTGGCCACACAAGTGATGAAAACACCTTTTCCTCTTCAGTCATCAACGCTTGTCTACCCTCTGAGAGAGCTAGGCCCTGGTGAGTGCGTCCATGATCTATTGGTGGCATCAACGGACCAGATCTCACGCAGGTAACCACAGGCGCAGAGATTTTAGAAGAGCCATGGTCAGTCCGCACCTGCAGGACAGTGGTCTGCAGCAGGAGCCAGCTCCCCACGGTGCTGACACAAGATGGTCGGGGACTTTCATGAGACGGCGCCTACTCCAAGGTGTGAGCTCACCGCAGGTCCTGTCCTCAGGAGAGAGCAGCACGTTTCTCACAGAACCCCAGGCCGTTTCTTTAAAGGTGAGTTTACACGAAAGAGCAAGGCTGGCTGTGAACACTCCTGGCATCCTGGCCACCACACCGTCTTACCATCGTAGGTGTGATACCATATCAGCCATGCTGGGGTGGATTTGGGAGGTCCAGCCTGACCTTGGGCTTTCGGTAGGAGCCACTGAAATTTCTCTTAGTTTTGGAGAAGCGCTCAGCCTGGGATATTTTGTTACAGCAACAGAATGCAGACTAATGCAGCTTAGAAGTGAACTGATGATATCCCAGAGACAACCAGGTCCCTTGTCCAGACTACAAAATCCAGAAAGCACAGGTTTCCCTCTGCAATGACAGGGACCCAGGGAGACCACTGGGTGTTCTGAGAATGACTCAGGAGATCCATAAAGAGGTCATGGTTGGAGACTGTTGCTCAAGCCTCCAACCTGACAGGCCCCTCAGCTTCCCTGTGAGAGAGAAGAGGGTGGTAGGAGGCTGTGAGGGTTCACACAGAGCTCTCTCCCCAGGAGAAAGAAATGCCAGGCTCAGGAAAGACACACTCCTCTTTTGCGTGTATACAAATGTGTTTAAGGTAGATTGGTGTCTAAATATAAAGTGACAGCAGTGAAATGTTGTTTTAGATAAAGCCTAGGACACCACATGGCGTCAGAGAATGAGAGATCCATAGAGTAGGGCATAGCAGATAGATCATCCAAGCAGGCACAGACGCTGACTTCATCAGAACTTTTCATAAAAGAAAAGAGACTTTTCATAAGAGAACCTGACAGAACCAGAGACACATAGAGAAGCCAAGGACAGGAGGTGCTTGCCACCCGTTCTCAGCCTGCCTTAGCTGCCATGACAGAATAGCACAAGACAGTGGCTAGAGGCAAGGATGCATTTTCCCATGCTCCTAGAGGTTGCGTGGACAAGTGCGGGGCCAGCAAAGCAGATTTATGGTGAGGGCTCCTTCCTGGCTTACACAGTCTTCCTTCTGAGCCTTCTGTGTCCTTTACTGTAAGCATGAACACAGGGAAAAGAGAAAAGTTGTGGCAGAGTGCTGCTGAGCCTCTGCTTTCCCTGTCCATTATGGATCCTGAGAGGGGAATCAGGAAACAGGAGGCAGGAATGGCTGGGGTGAAAGAGACCTCAGAGAGACAGCTTATTCAGTGGGGGTGGGTGGGGGCTTTTGGGTGAGTGTACATCATTGGCTGGGGGGCTGGGATGCTGGGGATGCCTCATTTACAAGAGGAAGAGTTCCTGCTGCTTCGGGACATGACTGTATAAGGGGAGAGGAAGTTTAACCTGGATACCAGGCTACCTGCCCTCCTCCAGGGGCCAGAGGTGGGGACACAGGGCTATGAGTGCTGGAACATGGAGGTCAGAGGCAGGATGGTCCTTCTCCTGCCATCTCAGAACGAGATTTCCAGGGTTTGGACCCTCCTGAACCTACTCTTACTCTGCCCATTTGCCCTTACCTCAAATTCATCACCCCTCAAGTCCCATGGCTCCCCGACCCCACAGCAGAGAACCCTGGTATGTCTCCTCGTGTGTGTGTGTGTGTGGTGTGTGTGTGTGTGTGTGTGTGTGGTGTGTGTGTGTGTGTGTGTGTGTGTGTAGTGTGTGTGTCTGTGTGTGGTGTGTGTGTGTGGTGTGTGTGTGTGTGTGGTGTGTGTGTGTGGTGTGTGTGTGTGTGTGGTGTGTGTGTGTGTGTGTGTGGTGTGTGTGTGTGGTGTGTGTGTGTGTGTGGTGTGTGTGTGTGTGTGGGTGTGTGTGGGTGTGTGTGTGTGTGTGGTGTGTGTGGTGTGTGTGTGTGTGTGTGTGTGTGTGGTGTGTGTGTGTGTGGTGTGTGTGTGTGGTGTGTGGTGTGTGTGTGTGTGGTGTGTGTGTGTGTGTGTGTGGTGTGTGTGTGTGTGGTGTGTGTGTGGTGGTGTGTGTGTGGTGTGTGTGTGGTGTGTGTGTGTGGTGTGGTGTGTGTGTGTGGTGTGTGTGTGTGGTGTGTGTGTGGTGTGTGTGTGGTGTGTGTGTGTGGTGTGGTGTGTGTGTGTGGTGTGGTGTGTGTGTGGTGTGTGTGTGTGGTGTGTGTGTGGTGTGTGTGTGGTGTGTGTGTGTGGTGTGGTGTGTGTGTGTGTGTGGTGTGTGTGTGTGTGTGTGTGTGTGTGGTGTGTGTGTGTGTGTGTGTGTGTGTGTGTGTGGTGTGTGTGTGTGTGTGTGTGTGTGTGTGGTGTGTGTGTGTGTGTGTGTGTGTGTGTGTGGTGTGTGTGTATGTGTGTGTGTGTGTGTGGTATGCACATCTGTGCGTGAGACTGTGCACATGTCTGTATATGCATACGGATGCGTGGAGTTGGTATCAAGAATCTCCAGCTGCCCTGCACCTTATCTTAGGGGACAGAGGTTTTCACTGAGCAGGGGTCTTGACGATTTGGCAGCTTGTCTGGCCACTGAGCCCTGGTGACCCCTTGTCTGCTCCTTTCCAGCAGTGAGATGACAGACTGTGCCACCACACCTCAGTGCTGGGGCTATGAACTGGGTCTAGAGCTCTTACACAAGCACTTTACCAGCTGTGCCACCCCAGCCTTTCACTCACAGATCCTGTTGTTCATGGCCTCAGCTTTGACGCTTCATTCAGGGCCCTGTTAAAAGCATGGCCATGCAAAGAAGTTGCTTGCAGTTTGGAAGCACACCAGGTTTCCCTCAGTTGAGGGATGGATAGATGAAAGGAACTGGATGGGCCCAGCCACAGTTATGGATGAAGCATACACAAAGCAAGGACAGACTGCAGCACTGATGACAGAAAGAAGAGCAGAAAGTGACAGGAAATTTCCGGAGTGTGATCGAGCAGTGCTGCTTGAGGATTTATACAGATCGCATATGACTACTGAAATTCTTATGGTGGCAGCTGTGAAGACGGAGAGAAGTGAACACATCACAGAGACATAACTGGAGGTGAAAATCGGCGTGATGTGCATTGGGGAAGGCGTGTGCTGGAGAGAGGACTGTAGGATTCTTGGCGAGAGCCGATGGCGGAGCAACGAATGGTGAGAGCCGTCGCCGTTGCACCCAAGCTCCAAATAATGGGGGTGGGAAGTCAGCGTCAGCCTCATGTGTGGGGAGACATCAAAAAGCACTTCAGGAACATTGGCGGCCATACGCTCGTGGCCTGAGGAGGTCTGGAGCTTAAGCAGCAGGTCTCCAAGTACATGAGAATGCAAGCACGGACGTGGAGTGGGCCGCCTGGAGCTCTAGTCTGAGAACTGGCGAAATGTGGCCACAGCCCTGCGCTCAGCCCCAGGACCACTGAGGCTCACTTCTCCCTCCTTTCCCCTCTGTTTACCTGCTCACGGCCTCACTGAGCCTGCTGAGAAAACAGGCATTTGGAGTAAAAACGCCAACATTTGTACCCTGGCTAGTCCTTTCTGGTAGCTTTATGACTGTGACAGCTTTCTGATTGCTGAGCCCAAGATGTGGAATGTGTATAACGAGGGTAGAATGAAAGCTCCTCCCCTCCCCCAGAGGCCTGATGAACTCAGACAGAGCTTTTGAAATCTGTTTACACCCTTGGCCAGTGCAAGCACTTTGTAGAATGCAAATATGGAAGCAGTTGTTACCGTAATTGCTGTGTTCTCAGAATTTTGGCCTCTCTCTCCTGCCACTATGTACAAATCAGGGCTGGAGAGATGGCTCAGAGGTTTAGAGCCCTGGCTGCTCTTGCCAAGGACCCAGGTTTTGTTCCCAGCTCTCAGGTGCTGCTTCCCAGCCACATGTGACTTGAGTTCCTCTTCTGATCTTTAGGGGCACTGCCTCTCTTTTGTCCTCATTTTCACAGAGGAGCCATAGCTCTGGGTATATCTATATGGATGTTCTCAGAGAGGTTTAATGAGGATGAAAAACCCACCCACAGCCTGAGATCCCAGACCAAATGAAAAGAGAAACTAAGCTCATCCTAGCATCCTCTTTGCTTCCTGATTGCAGATGCGTGTGACCAGCAGCCTCATGCTCCTGGCACTGTGATAACCCCACCACGGTAGACTGTATCCTCTAACAGAGAGCCAAATACAGGCTCCTCTCCTCATGTGTTGTATTTTTCACAGTGACAGAAGAGTGACCAGTACAATGTCATAACAGTGTTGACTTGGGGGCCACTTTTGTGGCCTCGGTTTACCTCCTCTGCATCTTGGAAGATATTGTGTCTAAACACTGCCACATTTCCAAGCTTCTGGGGGTATAAAAGAAACGGGCAGGCATTGGCCCAATTTCAGAACCAGGGAGGTGAGCCTCCTGCCATCATCTTCTAGCATCCTGTGCTGCTGCATGACACACACAACAGAAGACAGATTCCATGGTGGGTCGGCGTCGCGGGTTCTTTAAGGGCCGGGTGAAAGGGAGCACAGTCATTTCTCTTCCTCTCCAGCCTTCTAATCCCAGAGCCTGCAGACACATGAGTCTGATGGGGCTTGGAATGCTTGAAAAACGATTTTCCTCAGAGCCGGAAGGGAAGAAAATGCCAGGGGGGTGTCGGGGGTGAAGGATTACAAATTTCAAGAAGGTCACACTTCACCTGCTGTGAGTTATTGGGCCGCCTCTGCTGAGATTTCTCTCGACGATGAAGCCAAGAACATCTTTTTTCTGGAATGAAGACTTTATCATAAATTCTGATGTTGGCCTCACCATGCCAGGACAGAGAGGAACTGCCGTTTTTGGAGGTCTACTCCCATCTAGACCACTTGGCATCCTGGTGGCTCAGGTAGCTTTCAGAAGGCACGTCTGGGCAGGAAGTACGGTCCTCAACGTTCCCATGATCTTCTGGGCAAGCATGAGGCCTAGCGACAAGAGAACCCACCAAAATGCCCCCCTCCACTGCATCCAGCAGGTGGTCCCTGCAAAAGGCTGGCCTGGCCGCCTCCCACTGTGGCTCACATCAGGATGGGCAGCTGCCCTCTCTGCAGATCTGGGCCAAGGGCTGACAGCTCATCAGGGTCCCATGCACGAGAAGAAAGGCCTCAGAACTAGATGACACATCTTGAGCAGGAGTCTGTGTCACTTCTGCACACCTTTGGGTCTCAGTGACCTGAACCAAGGAGCAGTGCAAAGTGCTTTCTGGGCTCAGGCAAAGGCCGTCCGTCATCGCTTCAAAGGGCTATGGCATGGGGCTACACTAATGGCTCATGGTTAAGAACTCATACAAAGTTTGGCTCCCAGAACCCATGTCATGGACTCACATCCTCCTATGACTCTGGGTAATCTAATGCCCCTTTCTGGAGTCCACAGGTGTCCTACACACAGATTTATGCATATTCACACATTTTTAAAAACCAAAGTCAATTGGAGTTGGAGACATAGCTCAGTCATTGACAGCACTTGCTGTGCTTGCAGCAAGATCAGTGTTCACTTCCCAGCACCCATATCATGGGACTTAGTAATTCCAGCTCCACAGGCCAATGGGCACGGGGCACCTAAGTATTGACTCCGCCCCTGCCCCAGTGACCAGGGCAGATGTCATTGACAGGTGGGCTCTGCTCATCGCTTCTCTGTGAAGACCTCCAGGCTGGGCATCAGTCGCGGATTACAGGGCATCGTGCCTCCCAGGAGCTTTTCCACCGGGAACAACTGTCAGAGCAACCAACACCAGGCCCACGGGAATGTGCCTCGCCACTACAGCCAGCAAAGATGCTCCATGGGTCGTGGTCCCGATCCCCGAGAAGACAGCTGCATCTGGCCTTTCTGTAATAAGCAAGAACAGACAGGAAGTCACCTTGGATAAGGGAGGAACAACTTCCCAGTCAACTCCTATGTCCTCAGCCAAAGCACATCCCACAACTGTGTGCAGCATTGCCATGACAGATGCGGCCCACGTCTGGTGAAGACCTGCTTTATGGATGCCACGACCTTGCCATGTTTTCACTGGGTAGTAACACCGGGCAACTTCCTGAGGGCCTTTCCTGAGGGCACTGATGCCATGAGCTCGGGCTCTGTCTACCCCGGTCTATTCCCCCTCTACAGACCACACCTCTCACCACCATCATCCAGTGTTAGGTTTGACTTACAAGGTTTGGGGGAATGAACCACAGAAACATCTTTTCATTGTCCGTCCATGCTTCTCCACAGTGTCTGTGTAAGCTCAGTCCTGTGCTCTCCACTTTCCTTCAGTCTCACTGGCACAGTGTAGGACACAGCAAAGAAATGAGCCGATTGCTGTTTCTGTAGCTTCCTGTGGCGTGGTTTCCCGCAGGATGAGTTTCAGCACGTGTGTGCACTGTGTCCTGACCCAGCGGGATGCTGATGTGCCCATCTCCTCACTTCCTGAGGTTAGCTGACCTGAACTGTATGTGTGTTCATGGTATGGATGCACACATGTCACACTCACGTGCATATATGAGTCTTCAAACATACAACACATATACAGTTATACACAATCTACATATTAAGTGTGTATTAACCACATGCACACAAGCCATTTTTTTTTGCTTCGTTTAAAATTTTTTTCTTTATTAATTACACTTTATTCCCTTTGTATCCCCCCTGTGGTTCTCTCCCTCCTCCCGTCTCAATCCCTCCCTTCCTCCACCCTCTGCATGCATGCCCCTCCCCAAGTCCACTGATAGGGGAGGACTTTTTTTCCTTTCTTCTGATCCTAGTCAATTAGGTCTCATCAGGAGTGGCTGCGTTGTCTTCTTCTGTGGCCTAGTAATGCTGCTTCCCCCTCAGGGGGAGGTGATCAAAGAGCAGGCCAATCAGTTCTTGTCAGAGACAGTCCCTGTTCCTATTACAATGGAACCCACTTGGATACTGAACTGCCATGGGCTACATCTGTGCAGGGGTCTTAGTTATCTCCATGCATAGTCCAAGCCATTTTTACAAATATGTACAGCCCACTATCTCTCACATACCCTCATTGTACACACAATCCTCCTCACAGCTTGTTATGTAGCAGTTTCTCCAAACTGAGACAGTCCATCCTGGAGTGAGGCTACTTAGATGCAGGAGGTAAACAACTCACAAGTCTCAGGAAGTCCACAAAGCTGACCAGGTTCAGAAGACCCTTTTTTCCATGTGATATAAGCAGTAAGAATTGCTGAGAAGAGGCTCTCCACCTTATTGATCTGCCTGAAGGTTGTGCAGAAAGCCCCTGGTTTCAGTGTTACTCAGGCTGGAGTGGGCTTTTGGTGACTCTGATGCCTCTGAATAGTCTGTACTGTTGTAAGCACCAACAAATTCATAGGTTCACCAAGGTGGGCTTTGATGGCATCATTCCTTGTGTCAGTTGTCTGTTCCCTC
Organism: Meriones unguiculatus; assembly: GCF_030254825.1. Classification (NCBI taxonomy): domain Eukaryota; kingdom Metazoa; phylum Chordata; class Mammalia; order Rodentia; family Muridae; genus Meriones; species Meriones unguiculatus. The sequence continues at coordinate 2,444,269 of NC_083351.1, read as the reverse complement.
TCTGGGGTCAGCAGACATTTGTTCGCATGACCCCAGGAGCAGTGTGACAAAACACCTGTACATACACATCACCTCAGAAACACCCATCTTCCTTACAGTTTTACTCTCACCCAAACTCACATGTTTACTGATACACAGTTAGATTGCAGGTCACCCAGCACCATACCTACCCACGATCACATCTATCCCCACACTCACACCCCACACTATAGATGCACACTCACAGCCTTTCAGTCTTCTCATGCAGAAACATGTATGAGTCTCTTTGATTCTCACACACAAGGCTACATGCACTCCAGCCTCTCCCACACACCACACAGATGCTCCAAGGCTCTCTCTAGACTCTCGCTCATACCCACAGATAGTTACAGGTACTGCCCATACTCAGCCATACTCAAGCCTTCCCACAGTCCTTCATGTGCACTCTCTCTCTCCCTCTCTCTCTCTCTCTCTCTCTCTCTCTCACACACACACACACAGAGAGAGAGAGAGAGAGAGAGAGAGAGAGAGAGAGAGGGGCGCTTTAGAATGGAAAGGTGTGGTAGGTCTGGGCTTAAGTTTGAGGTTCCTCCAAACAGGGGAAGGATTCCACAGCTGAGGAGATGAGCATGGAGAGCCTTTGCGTAGGGTCCTGGGTGCGACACATGGAGAAGAACCGGAGGCAAGTGTCGCGGTATCCTCCCATGCGAGCACACACGACAGGGTAATAGTGGAGATGCAGCGGCCTAAGTCCCACTGTTATATGGATACCATACACGTCTCCTCCACCTCTTTCCACCCCATCTCCCAGCACTGATATCCGGGTACCCTCTACTCCTTGCTTCTCCCTCTGCTGGCCAAATACCACTGTTGTTCCCTTTGCTGCTGCCCAGACAGGGATAGGAGCCCCTTGAGCTGTTGAGCTGGCGTGATGCAACACTAAACTGGCTAAGGATGGCACCCTGCTCACTGCCCCACCAGGCATAGATTGGCAGCATGAAAACAATTCCACACACACAGATCAAATACTCAAAAACAAAGAGAAATGGAAGGCAGGGTTTATTAAAATGACTCTGCAGTTCCAAACCAATGCCTTCCAGACCTCTTTTGTAACCCAGTCCCACAAGCAGGAATCATCCAGAAGAAGAATATTAGTAAGGTTGATATTTCCCATCAGTCCACATAATTCACAAGGTAACACTTCCTCCAAACCAGTTATGCTCTCCTGATTACTGACATCCGAGGGAACATTGCTGTCCTGGGGAAATGTGTATCACAGTCACCAGTGTCCCAGAGGCAGGGGAGCCTGTGAGTGGCCTGCTGGGCCAGGCTAGTGGAACACCCCTACACCCCTCACAGGCCACCCTGATGGACTTGGGCTGCAGACAGTCTCATTGTGATGGAGAGCAAGCAGTCTCCTGTGTGACATCTCTGAGCAGAAGCACAAGCAGACAGAACCCCAAGGTCATGAGGACTCCCCACTATGGGAAGCCAGTGCTCCCTCCTGCCCAGCCGTGCGGTCCCTCCTGAGCCTCATGTCTGTCAGGCGCTCTGCTCCTGGGACATGGTTTTCTGAAAGTGTTTAAGATTTACCAACAAAAGGTGAGATTCTGGGGAAAGGGTCTGAGAGACAACCCCAGGATGCAGAGGCACAATGGAAACAGACATTTCCAGACTGCCCAGTAAAGGCAAAATGAGCCATAAAGTGGCAATGTCCCTGCTCATCAAATCCGACAGAGTGGTTTCCAGGATGCAGGTACAGAACCCCAAGATCTGCCCTAAAATGACCTATGGAATTGGGACTAGCCAAGCAAACCCAAGGAGCAAGCCTTTGGTGAGGGTGGTGGTCAGAGCAGGAGCCACTGGGATAATCCACAGGCTTCACCCAGAGCAGCAACCTCGGGCACTGACTGCCAGCCAGACTCCTGGCCGCAGCTGTGAGCCTGCATTTCCCTTTATCTGGGCTGCTGAAATCCCCTCCATGATCAGAAGACAGACTTTAGCTGTCTTTAGTTCCCCATCTGGAAACTACTTCTCACAAAAAGCCTGATTTTTAGTGTTGGCATCTGTGTGAGGCAATAAGACCTTGTTCCATGTGGAATGCATTCTAGATTTGGTGTGTGTATGGGGGAGGGGGCCTCAGGCAATAGCCATAGTGCCAAGGCAAACATCCAAAGTCAAGATATGGGCACAGTTGTCTGCCTCTGAGGTGGTGGTAAAGGGTGAATCTCAATTTCTCCCTAGGTTTTAGGGGTTTCTGAGTTCATAGCATGTCACAGGGGTGGCCCAACATGGCTTCCATCTACACATAGCCTCTCCCTGTATGACCCATAGTCTCTCTCCTCTCTGTAAATATTTGTCTATGTCACCTCCCTTTGAGGGGTGGGGAAGCCTTCCCAGGCCACAGAAGAAGACAATGCAACCAGTCCTGATATGAGACCTGATAGGCTAGGGTCAGAGGGAAGGGGAGAAGGACCTCCCCTATCAGTGGACTAGGGGAGGGGCATGGGAGAAGAGCTCATGAGGGACGGCAGGATTGGGGGGGATGAGGGAGGGGGCTACAGCTTGGATACAAAGTGAATAAATTGTAATAAATAAAAAAAATAAATTAAAAAGTATTTTTCTGTGTGTCCAAATATCTTTTTTTTTATAGGATGTTAAAGAAAACATTTTGAACTTCATTAAAGCACTGAGGAAATACTTAGAGATGCTACATTGTGGGAAAGAGACAGACAGACAGAGAGGGAGCCCAGTGACAACAGTGTATTTTTCATTATAGACTGTAACTCCAGCAGAGGGAGGACAATGCATGGAGGCTGACCGAGGGGAAACACCAAGCTAGCCCTTCTCCCTGCACAGACATAGTAGGGTTCTCTCTACAGCTGGGCTGAGCTGAGCAAGTTAGAGACATCGCAAGGCCATGGTTGAAACCTCATGGATGACTCAGAGCAACTAGAGGAAGCTAGCTAAGGTCAGAGTCCTGGCCAGTGTGTTACCAATCAGCTGGGGTCTCCCGGCTCTACAGGGCAGCAACCATGAACAGTAGGAAATATTCTGACTGGCAATCTTTGGAGCTTTCTGACTGGCAGTCTTTGGAGCTTTCGCATCCGTTGGCCTCAGCGAGTGGCGGCACCAGGCATGCGGGAGCAGCAGTGGCTGGCACATTTCGGTGTCACAGCTCTCCTGCAGGCCTGGACACGGGACGTCTCAGCTCCGTAAGCGTCAGGCTGCTGAGGTCGGGACTCCCAGGCAGCAGCCGGAGTTATCACCCCAAGCCGGGGTAGTAGGGGCCACAGGTCCTAAACCTTGACAGCTCTCTGAAACAGTTGTAGCAACCAGCCTGGAGTTTTTCTTTCCTGACTCCCACAGCCTGGTATAAATCTTCTGCCTGGGCTCTCTAGTCCTCTTCCCTTCGCTCCACTTCCTCCATCCTTCTCTCTTCCCTCTCAGATGATTCAGCCTCCTCCCCTAGCTGTTGTGTAGCCAGCTCCTTGTCAGTTTTGTAGTTCAGCCCTCTGCCTGCTCAGAGGTCTAAGCTGCCATTGCCACTCCCCTGCCTCTGTTGTCACTAGCACTTCTCTGTCTCTGCTGCTAGTTTCTTTGTGTTACCAACTCAGGCACCAGTAGAGACAGGCAAGGAGATCACAAACAAGACAAGCCTCTTATAGGTCTAATATCACAACACCAAGTGATCAAGAATAGGAGACCATAACTCAGCCCTGAATAAGCCAGGAAAGGGGTGTTTAGACTGATCTTAGCACACCTTTCATGGAAATGAAGGTTTGGGTTTGCACCAATCACAGCAGTCCCTTTGCTAGGCTACCTGATGTGCTCCTCCTCTGGCTCTTGTACAAAAAGGCTGCCAATCATCATCAAGACTTGTGGTGGTAAAACATTGGATCAAATTATTTAAAAAAGAGCACTGGCTGAGGCTGGGCCTCAGGAGCCAAGGCGATTGTGTGGTCTTCTCCAGGCATTTACAAGTATACAGAGTTGGCTTAAGCTACTGCCATTGGCTGTGTGACTGACAATCTTTTTTTCAAGGCAGCAGGGAAGCAAGAAGAATCCAACAGTTGTTGACTAGAGATTAGAATTGGCCCCGTCAGTGTCTTTGTATGTATAAGAAGAATATCAGCAGAAAGGACGATTGCAGTAAAGTCCTCAAGAATTTACCCTTAAAGCCCAGAAGGATTTAGCAGATTTTGTCTGTGCTTAACAGCAGCCCTGTGCCCTTCCCTGCTTCTCAAGGACACACGCCATGAGGTAGGATCCTTCCCCTCATTCATCTTAACCTCACATCCCAAGGATGGCAGCATATGCAGAGACCTGGGGGTGGGAGGAGGGTCACTTAGCACTTCAGCATCCTGGGCGGGCACAGTCCAAGGCCTTAACAGTGGGCATCTTTACAAAATCCAACTTGTCAAGACCATGCTGAAGTCAGGCTCCGGAGGAGCAGACACAGGGCTGGCCTTAGGGAGGATTGTCCTCTAGTGAGGGCAGAAGGGGAAGGCAAGAGTGAAGCAAGGCCTAGTCTGAGCACATGCAGCTCTGAGGCCATCCTTCCCAGCTGCACAGGCAGCCTTCCCTACCTGCGTCAGTCCATTCTAGGGGCTTGCCCTGTTCCCACCAAGGAGCCCTTTGTAGCTCAGAGATACCCTCCTGGAGGTGTGGCCAAGGCTCCCAAAGTTACAAGCAGTACTGCAGGCTGGCCCTCGGGGTGAGGCAGGACACTGATATCCAAGGGTCATGGCCATGACTGAGGGAGGGGCTGGCTGGGTGGCCTTCCTCCTGCACTGGAGCTGCAGTACCGCCACACGCCTGAACCACCCCACCCACTGTCCACAATGGCTGCTTTAATGGAGCTAAGCGACAGTGATAAAGCCCTAATTCTATGTCTTCTTGATTGTCCAGCTGCAGTGTTGCCCTTAAGAGGCTTCCGTTGCCCAAGGGCAATTTATCCGAACTAGAAAATGCCTCAGCCACTCACAGGCTGTGTGCAGAGGCTCTGAGTGTTTATTTGTTTTCCGCTGTCCCCAGGGGATGTCATTGCCATGGCAGAGAGTAGTGACCAAGCTTGTTGCTTGGGTAGACAATTTCCCCATAATCTCACCCCAGGAATGACTCCAAATTGCTTTAAATTGAAGGAAAGAAATACCTCTGTGTTTCTGCCTCTGAGTCAGGGAAGGAAGAAGTTTGATTCTAAAGGACTTTCCTGTAAAAGTCCTTGGGGGACTGCGCTGGAAAGGCCACTATAGCAACCTTTTGTTAACACTTAAGAAAACAATAAAACAGTCTGTGAATGTGGCTGGGGAGGTGGAGGAGGATGGATATGGATTCCTTTTCAAAAACCTTGTTCCCACCAGACTTAGTGGGGCACACCTACAATCTCCACACTCCGGGACGTGGAGGCCAGCCTGGGCTACAATAGCAAGTTTGAGGTCAGCTTGGGCTTACACGAGACACTGTCCCAAAGCATAACAACAACAAAATAAAAATGTTTTTTCTAAACTATGAGGCCCAAGGATCCTGCTCTGGAAATCTTGGGAGGATGAAATTTGGGGCTATCTTAAAAATATGTTTCACATGTTTGCCATGCCTGGTTTCCATGGGAACCTGAGGAGAAGCTCCATGGTGCCTTGGGAGTGTGTATTTTTATATTAACTGTGCATATAACAAACAAAGAAAAGCAGGGAGGTGGGTGGGGAATGGGTAGCTCAACAGTGCATGTCCTGTGGCTGCAGGACAGCACGAGAGTGTTCTGATTGGAGGAAAGGTGCCAAGAGAGATAAGGCTCGCTGTGTTCTTTCACTTAGAGAAGGGCTCTTGGTGAAGGACATGAACGTTTTGGGGGACTCTTGGTTTGTACAGTTATCAGGACTGCAGCCCTCCACCATGCTTTCCTGCTAGGATCTGCCAAAGGACTGAAGTCTAGTCCTGTAAGCAGAGAAGGCCATGGGCAAGCTTTCCTGGCCCTCTGTATGACACTGGCATCCCAGGTCTAGGTTCCTGTCAGCTTTGGAAGAGGAGCCTCCATGTCCTTCCAAGTCCCAGCTTTGACTTCCCCATAGACTGTCACTTGGAATTAACTGAAAGCCAACCAAACCCCCCAGGCCTAAGGCAAGCGGAACGTCACCGAGTAGGACATCTTAGTCCTGCCCCAGTGGTGCCTCACCTGGTCCAGAAACTCCTTGGAAGTTTAAATATAGGCCAGTTTCCGGTGGAAGAGAACGAAAAAGCTTGTGAGGGGAGAGGTGGGTGTGAGTGATGCAGATTCATTTACGTTTTTAAGCTTCCCCAGTGTTGGGGGAGGAGAGCACACCACCACCGTTACAACAAAAACAGCAACACTGAGGAGTAAACACGAGCGGGATTTTTTCAGGTCACATTTCCCCCCCAAAATAGACCCACTTTAAAAATAATATGCAAACCAAACAGCAACAGGAAGCTGATGAAGCTAAATGTGAACACCTGCTTTTTTTTTCCCACACAAGGAACTAAAATAAACTCACTGTAATGAAAATCAAACACACACACACACACACACACACACAAATGATTGTTTCATTAATTGAATCCCTACCTGATTAGCTGTGCCTGGGAAATGTCTCTAGTGCCTTTACTATTGATTGATTGGCAGGAGAAGACAACCTGCTGACCCGTCAGCTCGGAACAGCTAGCAGGATAAGGTCACAGATGCCTAGTGGAGCTCTTGGCTCTGAGGACATGAGCCTTTCACTCTGCTCCTAGTTTCCAGGGAACCAGGCGGCTTCAGCCCCCAGCTCCCACCACACCTCACTCTGACCCTGGAAGAAGGAACAGCGGGGTGTGGGAGCAGCAGTTGGATTCTGAGTGGTTCCTGCACACTGCCCAGTTGTTGGGGTACCAGAAGCCATGTGCACAGGCCTGCTGTCCAGCCTTACCTTGCACTGAGAACCCATTCTGAGAAGCACACCATCTCCTAAGGGGACTGTGAGCAGCAGCAGTAGCTAGGACCTTCTGCACCTGCATTCCCTTCTTCAGCCATATCTGGCATTTGCTTGGGGGCTGGTACAGAGTAAGCACTTAATAAGCATGTTAGGTGAACTCTGAGGAGAAGGAAAGGTGTTGGTAAATACTGCGCTGGCATCTGCTGTTGCAGCACAGGGTTCTTTCACAGCTCTGGTCTCAAAATCCGAAATAGAGCTGGTACCTTCCATGGTACATGAGGAGCTTCAGCTCCTTGCCTCTCTGAGAGGCCTCTACCAGTGCTGGCTAGTGCCTTCATCTTCCAGAACACTGGCAGCAAGTCTCTGTGGACTCTGCTTCTTCCTTCTGACCCTCTCTTCCACTTATTTCACCTTACATTGTCTGGACCCACCTGAGAATACAGGGTCATCTTTCCCCAAAAATGTTGCTGGCCACCAACAGTAATTCTCCCTGAAATTCTAATTCTCCCTTCTACGTAATACAGGGCATTCACATGTTCTAGCCACATGGGTCTGGGTATCTTTGGGAAGTCATTTTGCAAGCAAAACAAGTAAAAATGAAACAAAATGATGGCATGGTTCTTTCTTCCTTTCTTTTGTTTTGAACAGTGAGAGGACTTAATGGCGAGCAAGTCTTAACTGTTTTTTTTGTGTTGTCCATGGGACTGAGAGGAGAGGGCAGCCATCATGGCTGATTAAATATTTGTGGAAGAGATTCACAGTCTATGCTCTTCTACCAGAATGACCACTTGTCTTCCTAACAGTGTAAGGACTCTAGAACAGAAGGACTGGAAAATAGAGTCACTTCTCTGTGCTTATGCTGGAAACAGTGGCCAACACAGAGAAGCCATGGGGAGTGTGGGGGACATCTTCCACTCTGCAGGGTCTCTCACAAACCCCTGTGGAGGTGAACTACACTCTTGCCTTGAAGAGAGGGAAATGGGAAATGCGTGTTCCAAGGCACTGGGTAAGGTGATCAAGATCCATCAAGGAAAATGACAACAAGCGCTGGTGAGGATGGGAGGGGCGTCGGCCTGCCAGCAGGGACGCGAATCCGTGCAGCCGCTGCTGAAGTAGGTGTGGAGGCTCCTCCAAAACTGCCACAAAAGCTGGAAGTAACAAACCCAAACAGAAGAATCAAGTGAGCCCACTGCAGAGAGACATGAATATTCCTGTTTCCTCAGCAGTACTCACGGCAGATGCAGAACCGGCCAAGGTGCCGGTCAGGGCATGAATGGATGGAGAAAACAAGGCTGCTCACAGATGTGGCCGCTAATACAGGGGCCCTTCCGTCACAAATGTGACCACCACAGCCAGGCTTGCAGGCAGAGGGACACACCGAGATGAACAAGGTTTTCATCTTCTTGGACAAGGAGGAATAAAAGTGTGATTAAGCTGGGGGTATGGGATATGGCTCAGCAGATAGAGACTTGGGGCCCTGGGTTCAGGCCCCCAGTGGGGCATGTCTGTCATCCCAGCACTCAGGAGACGGGCACACAAGGATCAGAAGTTCAAGGTCATCATGGCTGTAGAGTAAGTTTAAGGCAAGCCCCGACTACAGGATACCCTATCTCAACGTAAGTAACTAGTAATAAATAAACTTGAAAGTAATTATTTTTGGAAAAGTACAAGAAGTTTTAAGGGTGAAGAGAAGAGGTTCAAAGGAGGACCCCTCCCATATTCCAGCCAGCCCTCCCATTGTCCTTATCATTTCCTGACAACGACTGCATGAAACTGTCTTCTTGGCTGACTTCTTTGACATCGCCACCCTTTCAAAAGAATGTAAATTAAAAGAGGACAATTAACTTTCCTAGAATTTTCTCTGCAAAATTCTTACTCCAGCAGAGTTCCAAACACCTTGCGTAGGTTCAAAACTCATTGCCGACTGGATGGAGGTGTGAATTCTGAATTCCTTCTCACCTCAGACCCTGTGGTCTCCTAGTGTGTGGCGTGGACACTCTCTGGCGGCTGCACACTGCGAGGGTGTGGGTCCCGTCAGCGTGAAGCTCTCCCGCTTCTTTCTAACTCATGGGAACCATGCTCTACAGAAATCATCTTTTATTGCCACTCGTTCTAAACACACCACAGGGAGCATTTTCTGGGGGCCTAAAACACAAGCATTTTTAGAGATTCTGTGCAGTTGAAATGTGGACGGTTCGGATTTGAGTAGACGGGGCACACTCACACCTGAAGGACATCCCTCAGTACTTGCTCGCATCGCCTGGGCTGTCTTCCTGGTAGGACGAGGCACCCTCAGCAATTCGGTCTCTCCCTGACAATGTGTTGGCCAGGGAAGTCAGGCCCGCTCCAGCTGCACTCCACAAGCATAAGAGGAAACAGGACAGGAGGGACAGTGGCCACCAACACTAGCTGAGGTGCGTTCCACTGTGAATCTGCCTGTCTGTGAGAGTAATGAGCTTTGGTTTCAGGACATGCACACATATGCCTGCACACATGCATATGCTCACACACATTGCCTCTACCTCGTGACGCACATGTGGATAGCCATCCAAACCAGCATCGTAAGAAGCCAGAATCACTACCGTGTGTTCAAGTCTTTTCATGTTTCTCACCTCGGCAGCAGCTGACCCTTGGACTTGAAGACAGGAAGTCACACAACATTGTCCTCAAGTCAACACCACCCGTGTCTGGTCTGGTTTTTCATAACACCCTACTAGAAGACACACAGGACCACTGACCCATCCAGAGTGCCGCATCACTCCTGCCGAAGCATTTGCTCTTGCTCAGCTGAGCTGGGCCTCTGCTCTCCTCAGGCTGCTGCATGCATCCCGGTGCCAGTTCTCTGGACCCAGAGAGCAAGCCCAGCTGTGTGCTTCTGTGGGGATCACCATGGCCTGGTCCCTCAACACAGGAAGGCTCCCTTTATCCACCTCCAGAAGGAAGACACTCACAGCCCGCAAGAGTGCAAGGGATGGAGAAACAAATTCTGCTTCATCAGTCAGCCACGCAAGAACACCTCCAGTGAGGCAGGCCTGGACAGACATGAGGCTGAACTTCCAGGCAGGCAACTTTTCGTCTCAGTTCAGATGACTCTAATACAGCAAATGCCAATTCATTGTATCTACTTCAGGCACTTATCAGTGCTCACTAAAATAAGAAACAGAACCTCTGTGTGAGCCTTGAAAAGAAGAACGTAGTGAGGAGAACAGAGAGACTAAACTATACTCACTGCATGATAACAGTCTACCTGAGGATGGGAGGGACTGGACAACAGCCCCCCCAAAACACCACAACACACACACACACACACATACACAGAAGGAGACTCAAGACAGGTTCATGGATGCAATTGGGAGCAAGAGAAAGTGCTTGAGCAAGAAAAGGCAGAGAAACTCCCAGATGAACCTCAGAAGATGCTTTGCCTCCTAGCATCACTGAAGAGGATGTAGTTCAGCAGAAAGAAATGTGAACCAAGAGCGAAGAGCGAAGACGCTGCTTGCCAGAGCCAGCACTGAGCAAATAAATGACAAACACATTTTAGTAGAGCTATTTAACCATCACAAAGCCAGACAGCACTGTGAGGCTCTATAGAGAGAAGAAACAAAATAACAGGTAAGTCTAGAGACCATCAAGCATCATTCAAGACAAAGCCCCGCAGACATGCCTGCCTGCTAACCTCAGAAGGCGAGTCTTCAGTTGAGGCTCCTCCTCCCACATGACTGTGGGCTAGTCAAGTTGACAAATCTAAGCAGGACAGCAGGGTGTGTCTGTGAGGGGGTCTAGACTGGCGTAGGTGAGAGAGGACCATCTACCCTGAATGTGAGGAGAGCTGCTGCATGGGTTGGGGTGCTGGTCAGAACGGAAAAGGAGACAGCGAGCTGAGCACCAGCATCCATCTTCCTGACTGAGGAGTCGGTGTTGCTGGCTGCCTCAGCCTGCTGCTCTGTCTTTCCCATCCAGAGGCAGCTGAGATTGTGAGCCAAAATTACCCACTCCTTTCTGAGTTGTTTTTGTCAGGTATTTTTGTTACAGTAACTACAAAGTAACTAAAATAATCAACAAAGCAAAACTGTTTCTTTGAGGGAAAATTTTAAGGTGAAGGTGAGAGGAGGGCAAAGGTTAACTCCCAGGTATTAAAGGAATTCCTAAGCACAGATAAAACCAGAATGGTTAAAAAAAAATATTTTATGACACAAATAGTTGCTTTTCCAATAAATTTGAAAATCTGGAAGAAATAGCATTTTTGGCAAAACAAAATTTACAAAACATTCAGACACTAGGTTTGGGTGGACCATTTTAAAGGAAATTTTACAAAAGCTTCAAGCAACAGAAAATTACTTTCTTATATAAATTGTTCCAGAGAATAGATGAAGCAAATAAAATAACCTAACTCATTTTTGATGCCCACATCATTTGATATCAAAACTGGACAAGGACATTATGAGAAAAGAAAATTGCAGGCCAACCTCGCACGGAACACAGATGTAAAACTGATGGGTGAAATATTTGAAAATTGCTGCTCACAATGTTAAAGCAATAAGGGCACCACAGTCAACCGGGTTTATTTATTCTGGGGCTAGAGCCCAAGCGCAGCCATCATGGTGGGGCAGGGGCAGGGGTAGTCAGGATCACCCCTGAAAAATCTGAGCGTTGGGTATGGATAATAGAAGCAGAACCCAGGCTGAGCCCAGAACAGAAGGGGAAACAGTTCTTTATCCAATAAAGGGCAACACAAAGGGGGTAAGGAAAGGGAAAGGGTCCCAGAGAGAGAGGAGGAGGGGGAGATAAAAAGAAGGGGAAGGGAGACAAGAAAAGGGGACGGGAGGGTCTATCAAGAAATAGGACAGAGTGGGGCCAGGTGGGAGCCGGTGTTATGCTGTGCAGGCAATTCAACTGGCCTGCCCTTAGGGATCTTTAGGGTTCTGACAACATCCTGTGTCAGTACCTGCATCCTATGACATCATCTGGGCCAGGTACTTCAGGTAAAACTGGTGGTCTGCCACTCCCTCTCTCTCTCTTGCTCTCCTCTCCTCTTTCTCTCCCCTTTCTCTCCTACCATCTCTCTCTCTCTCTCTCTCTCTCTCTCTCTCTCTCTCTCTCTCCTGTATCCAATAAACTCTTTCTTTCATATAATACTTGTGTGCATATGGCATAATTTTATGTAAATACTAACAGCTGGGAAACCGGAGAAGCATAGTTTTGTGTTCCCAGGTTCTTCCCTGAATGCCCCTCTGCCCTTCCTTCCTCTCTGGAGGTGCTGGCCAGGAGACCTAGCATGGAGTTATAAGGATGAATGCGATGAGAATGGCAGGTGGGTGCAGCTACCTGAGCTGTCCACAGAACTGCAAGAAGTTTCACTGATTGCATGTTAAACCTGGATAATGCTGTAGCACTCATGTCTCCTCTAAGGAGCATTGACACATGAGTAGGAAGGGAGTCACTTGATAAAGTGTCTGCCTTGCAGGCAGGGAGGCCTGAGTTTAACCCCGAAACCCATGTGAGAAGCTGGTGTGGCGATGTGTGCTTGTGATCCCAGCACAGCGAGGCAGAGGCCAGTGGGTATCAGCCTTGCTGGCCAACCCATCTGGAGAGGTCCAAGTCAGTGAGAGAAACACGGTAGACAGAGCAACTACAGAGGAAACTACAGTTTTCTCTGGCCTGCACACATACACGCCTCCGCACACACACCCAAAGTATAGAAAACCAAAAGTAGCTCCCTATGCTAGAAAAATCCACCTACAAATACTATACAAAGGAAAAGATTTGCCAAAATCATGAAAACTAGTGAATATTCATGAGTAAATCTAAGGGGTGATGAGCTAGAAAAATGAGTTGTAAAACCTTACGACAGGCCATAAAGGACGGGCTAGCTATGACACAGCGATGTGCTGTGCCAACCTGTGGAGGGCCAGCCCGACAGGCTGGTCAGGTGCTCCTCAGATCCATTCCCATCTCAGTAAAGTCCTCGCTCGGAAGGGCTGCGCTGCTTGAGCCAGGCTGCCCTGGCTCTTACGAAGACGTGTATGGGTGAATAAATGTCAGGGAACAGCTGAGCTGGCACAGGGGTGAGAGAATGGCACAGCCTGCTGCCGAGATCTATCCATCAGGCTGGATGGTGGGGGGGGTGCTCGTTCAATAACGTGCTCACTGCACACCAAGCAGGAGGTCCTGAGTGTGCTTCACGGAGCCCACAGGAAGGCAGGTGTGATGGTGCACGCTTGGAATCCCAGCACTGGGGAGGTGGAGACAGCAGCATTCCTGGGCCTCACCAGCCATCTACTCCAGCTCACCTGGGGAGCTCCAAGGACAGTGAGAGATCTCACCTCAAAAAAGAAAGTGAACAGCAGCCGAACAACAACACCTGAGGTGGTCCTCTGACCTCCACAGACAGGCTCGCACGCCTGAGTGCATGCATACACATGTGCCTAATCATACACACGCACACACACACACACACACGCACACGCACACGCACACACACACGCACACACACACACACACACGCACACACACACGCACACACACACACACACACACACACACACACGCACACGCACACGCACACGCACACGCACACACGCACACGCACACGCACACGCACACACACACACACACACACACACGCACACACACACACACACACACACACGTACATACAATGCATACATGACAATGAAGCATTTATACATTTGCACATTTGTAGAACAAGATGAAGACCCCAGAAGCACATACAGAAGACTCGGACAGAAGGTACAGAAACTATAGAAAAAGCTATTGGTGTCACTTCAAAATCTGTTCAACCTGTCTTAGAACCCCAAGGCTTTGGGTATGTTCCTGTTTATACACAAATCCCAATGCCTTCTGTCTTATTCTATTTGTTATATATCTTTACTCTATTCAAAGAATAAAGCAGAAATGCCAGCAGCAGCTTGGAAGACACATGACCTGGCCTCTGTTCTCTTCATCATGCTGCTGAGAACCTCAGTGGATGGAGGAGCTTCGTTCTGAACTTCGATGGTTAGGGTTGTGCCCTCGAGGTTACAGGGGCCATGACTGTCCAGGGGAAAAGCTAATTGAACATGAGAGAGACACCACATTCCAGGCTTTTCTCTGGGTCTCTGTGTTTCCCACCACAGATCTTCATCATGACTGATTCATGGGCCCTGGGTATCAGTGAGACCAACACCAACCTGAGGGGCAACGGCGCAGCCATCTGAAAGGGGAGCAGGGCTAGATTTTGACACCGACACACACAACAAGGACCCAGGGGTGGTCACTAAGCTTTGTCAGAACTCGGCCCAGTACTGCTAAGTCTGTGAATGTTCCTAATGAATCTTCTTTTTAATTCTCCTTTAAGATAGCCAAGATAGGTAGTGTCTTGGTTAGGGTCTATATTGATGTGATGAAACACATGACTGAAAAAGCAGCCTGGCAACTGGAGGAGGAAAGGGTTTACTTCTTACGTGTCACATCACAGACACACCAGGACAGGCAGAAACTGAAGCAGAGACCGCGGAGGGGTGGCATATGCCTGACGGCCACTGTGCCTGTGCAAAGCCAATGGCATCCACAGCTCTTAGGTCCAAGGTTGGTCCCAGCCCTGAAGACAAGAAACTGCAATGGAAGTTTTGTTTTCTTTGTATGTTATGTAAATGTGCCTTTGTTTTAATCCCAGTGTGGAATTTTAGTAAGGCTGTAGTTTGTCCACACATGTTAATTGTCACGTGCAGAGCGTGGCTTTTGCCAGCTGGTGATGGCCTGCCATGTTTCGAATGGAGAGGGGCGTGGTCCAGGATCCTGAGAGTATAAATATGAGGCTGAGAAAGAGACTGTGTGCCATTCTGTGTGCCATTCATTGTTGGACTATAGCATGTAGCAGTTTGGAGAGACCAGAGACAGTGTGGTGGTTTGGAGCAGATAGATGGAGAGAAATGCTTTGAGGCTCAGCAGCTTTGAGTAGCCTGCTGGCTCCATCTGTGGTTAATGGAGATTGGTACAGAGCCCCAAAAGAACACCGTGACCACAAACAGCCAGGAGAAGTAAAAGGGTCTGGGACCCTCTCCTCAGTAACCTTTCCTCTCTCCTACTTAAAGTTGGGGGTTTGGTGGAAGGGAGGTAGAGGCCTAAACACCCCAAATAAAGTAGAATTTTTAAAAACTGCTACAAGTAGCATTCAGCTATAAGAATCTCTCCTTTTTTCTACCTTTTTGCTCTATCTAGGTCCCCAGTGAACCAGATGGGATTGAATGGTGCCCACCCAATACACTCCCAGAAGTAGTATTCCATTTTCTTTCAAGGTGTTTATCCATCCAATAACACCCACAGCCGGCTTTATGCTGCCTGTGTGATGTTTTCCAGGTGTCCTCCTAGGCCTTCCGTATCCCAGCTCTTACCTCTGACTGTCACATGCTTGAAGGCCTTCAAGTCCCACCTGCACGCCTTCTTGTCTGTGTATTGCTGCTCTGACCTCTGACTGTCACATGCTTGAAGGCCTTCAAGCCCACCTGCACGCCTTCCTGTCCATGTGTTGCTGCTCTGTGGACACCTGGCTTGTGTTCCAGCATCTCCCTACCACCCGCTCATGGCACTGTCAGGAGCACCTGTGGTGCTTAGGAGAGAGAGAGAGAGATGGTTTATGCTGCCATACAACCCCTTGTCTGGGCTGAGCAGCTACAGTGCCATGTAGGGCAGACTGGGGGGGTGGGGGTGGGGAAGGTACTTGGTGCAGGAAGCAGAGGCTGTCCCTGCAGGCACTGGGTAGAATTCAAAGATTTTTCCCCTTCTTGCCTTGCCAGGACCACTAGCTCCCAAGACAAGTGATGGTGGAGAGTGGGACCCTCTGGGAGAAGCAGTTTCTGCAGCCCCTTTGAGAGCTGGAGACTTTGCCTGGAGATGGTTTGCTGAAGTGCCACTCTGCGCCACAAGCTCTTGAGCTGACTGTCTGTCTGCCCAGCGGATACCCCTGCTCTGAACTTCAGGCACTGCCACTGGCTCCCCAAGACACAGCTTGAATGGACATCAGAAGAGGGAGAAGACAGGGAACAGGACAAGAGCCTATCACAAAGGGCCTCTGAAAGACTCTACCCAGCAGTCTTTGGGTAGAGCCAAACTTTGGGCAGAGTGCAGGGAATCTTAGGAAAGAAGGGGGAAATAGTAAGACCTGGAGAGGACAGGAGCTCCACAAGGAGAGCAACAGAATCAAAAAACCTAGGCACAGGGGCCTTTTCTGAGACTGATACTCCAACCAAGGACCATGCATGGAGATAACCTAGAACCGCTGCACAGAAGTAGTCCATGGCAGCTCAGTGTCCAAGAGGGTTCCCCAATAATAGGAACAGAGATAGTCTCTGATGTGAACTCAGTGGCTGGCTCTTTGATCACTTGCACCTGAAGGGGGAGCAGCCTTGCCAGGTCACAGAGGAAGACAATGAAAGACAGTCTTGATGAGACCTGATAGACTAGGGTCAGATGGAAGGGGAGGAGGACCTCCCCTATCATTGAACTGGAGGAGGGGCATAGGAGGAGAAGAAGGAGGGAGGATGGGCCTGGAAGGGGATAGGGGAGGGGGCTAGAGCTGGGATACAAAGTAAATAAACTGTAATTAATAAAAAGAAAATAAAAATTAAAAAAAATATATACATAGCTTGAGATACAGGCATCAGCTCTCCATCATACCCTCAGCGACTCCTATGAGCAGCCACAGCAGATAGTCACTGGAGCACAGACACCAGGGACTCGTGCTTCTTGGGGTGTCTAAACACACTTCAGAAATGTCATTCTCATCTGTCTCAACCCAAAGCAACACCTGATGCTGTGGTGAGCCCCTGTTCCGTGACACACACTGGTCTGCACCCAGTCCAGGGCTGCTCCTGCAGGTCAGCATCCAGTCTTTGTCCTCGCTTGTCCCGCCCACCTCCTCCTTGGTCCAAAGCTCTGCCCTGTTAACAAGGTTATTTGTTAAAAGGCAAAGTCTCTCATTGGATCATTGCGTGTGGCAGCATCTGAGGTCTTTACGGCTCTTTGGGGATACAATTTGTGTGTCATTTCACTTTTTTATTGCTTTTTATTGGCTGGGGTTCTGCTGGAAACAAAATGAGGGCTGTTTATCATGCAGAGAGGAAGTCTGCCCCAGAGCACGCTGGAAAACTGTCACCAGAGGGGAAGGCAGGGGGGAAAGCAGCTGAGCAGGAGTGTGGAGGAGCAGAAGGGTGGCCCTGTGGTGGACGGGAACATGGCATGACCCCCACACACTCATCCGCTGTCCCGTGTCTATCCAGTCGCATGCTTCAGGAGGAACCAGAAATGCTCACCCAGGCTGCATCTCAGCTTTCTATCAGCCGAAGACGTCCAGACAACTGCAGCTGGCACACAGCCGCCCGAGGGGTGCACACAGTGGCAAAGACGCAGCCAAGAGCAGTTCTGTGTCAGGCTCGACACCGAGAGGAGATGGGATGCAGGTGTCTGGCCAGCATACCATGAGGGTGGACTTGCTCCTGAGCTGGGAACCCCGAACGACTCCCGAGCACACAGCTTTCAGGACACAGATCTCCTAACACACATGGGCAAGAAGAGAACTGGCACACTAGTGTCACCTAAACTTGGGCTTACAGGTCTTCTTTATTCACTGTCCCTCTCCTGTGCCTGCACAGCACAGGATATTTAGCCATCTTGTCACCTTGGGCTCTCCTTAGCTGCCACACATTCTAGGCCTTTCCTTTGTCCTCATGACCTTGATAGTTTTGAAACAAGGTGCTGGGTTTCTGTGGATGGTCCTCTTCCTGGGCCACACTGACAATTTTCTCACGAGTGGACTGGGATTGTGGGTTTGGGAAGGAATGCCACTGAGGTGAAGAGCTGTTTCCATCCCATCCAGGGTTCTGCCTTCTCGGGGTTCCTCACTGCCAGAGTTACCTTGACTGCATGCTGAGGCAGTTAGTCAGGTGTTTCCATTCTATCTTTGGCAGGAGTCACAATCCACACCCAGCACTGTGGGATTCTGATAGAGCCCTAATTTGTGTCTTTCACACAGCACAAATGCTGAAATGTCAAAGGCAAAAGAAAACCTTGTTCCAGGAGCCGGGATCATAGACTATGCACTGCCTCCGGGGAGCAGCCTCGATGGGGCCCTGGTGTGGGCGCCAGGGGCTGCACCCTCTGGGAAGTGGGAAGGAGACTGGCATTCCGGCCATCTTGCACAGTTCTGCAGTCACTCTCGTTCCTGCTCCTTGGCTTCTGGCCAAACTACACTGTCTTAGCGGGGGGGGGGAGGGGGCTGCCACCCTGATGTCCGCAGGAGCAGTACAGTGCGTCCAGCTTCTCAGCCCTTTGGTGGAGTGCTGACCACAGCTGTGGAAGTCAGCACATACCTCCTGGCAGTGGCCTGACTGCTTTTTGCCAGTCCGAGAATTATTTCAACAGAAATCTCCAGAAACTCAAACTGAAGTTTGATTAAGTTACCCCCGCTCTTGTGATTTGGTCTATACCACTGTCCTAGAAGAGGCAGACGAGCCTCGTGTTCTCGACAGTGAGAGGGGCCAGGATGAAGGGTTCTTTCTGATCTGGGAGGAGTCTTATCCTCAGTGGTGGGTGGATGTTTATTTGTGAGGAATCATCCAGAAATAGAAGAGAGAGAAGGCAGCATGGACCAGGTGTCTTTCCCACACACAGCCCAGAGGCTGCTTCAGCATCTTAGCCCTTTATCCCTCCCACAGTGTGAGAGGACAGGCTTGCCCGGAGACCCAGAACCTCTGCCTGGGGTCTCCCAGGCCTCTCTGGGTCCCTTCTATCGAACCTTCCCACACCCTCACCTGAAGCCATCCTTACTCAGTGGCTATCAGCGCCCCTGTGTCCAGCAATCCCACTCAGCCAAACACCCAAGACAGGACAGAAACAGCAGCGTATTTTGGAGGGACTCACAGCCCAGTGCTCAGTGTCCAGTGCAGTGGTTTCTTGGGGCTGCCAACAGAGATGAGCACTGAAGACCCTCAGGTGAATTCTACCTGGAAGGCAGAATAGTTTGTGCAAAAACATCCTGGCCAGAGTAAGAGGCTTGGGCATCCAGCAACACCAGTTTTAGGCCCAGGGGCAGGAAGCAGAGGCAAAAATCCTTGAGCTGATTGTCTTAATTTGCTCTGTATTGCTGTGTAAACACAATGAACAAAAGTAATTTAGGGAAGGAAAGGGTTATGTTGGCTTCCACAGACCATTATTGAGGAACACCAAGGCGGGAGCTCAAGGCAGGAACCAAGTGGTAGGAACTAAAGCAGAGCCCACGGAGGAGTGCTGCTTACTTGCTTGCTCCCCAATGGCTTGCTCATCCTGCTTTCTGTAGCACCCAGGACCACCAGCCCAGGTATGGCACTTCCCAAATCGATCATTAACTAACACAGTGCCCCATAAGCTTACCTGCAGGCCAGTCTGACAGAGTGATCTTCTCAATCAGGGTTCCATTTTCCCAGCTGACTCCAGTGCCAAGTTGATAAAAACTAGCCAGCACACTGACATTAAAGACTTGGGGCTACAGGCAGTGGGCACTGCCTTGGCACGGTCACAGCAGAGTGTGCATCTGTAAGTGGCTCTCATTCCTGTCCCCTAGAGCGGGATCCTGAGCTTGTCAGGAGAGGCGAGTGCTGTGCTGGGGGAACAGACCTGCCGTAGATCTGCTTGCCTAGAGGTTCCAGTTGCTAAAGACAGTTGCCAAGGTGATGGGCTCCCAAGGGGAGGTAGTACCCCTCAGCCATGGCCACAGGCAGCTGTTTCCCACCCTTATCCTCCCATCATTCTACCGTTCCAGACACTAGGGTGCCCAGTCAGGGTCAAGCGCATCTTCTTCGCGGTGACTGTTTACAAGCTGCCTGCTCAGGACAACCTTGGGAACACGTTACTGTAAAATACACTTTTTTCCCTCAGAGATGTCCTTACTACCCAGAAAAACTCACAATGCCTCCCTTCCTCCTCTAAGAAAGGGCATTTTCTAGGGCAGCTGGGATGGCTAAAGGTTAGCAATGAAACAAGGCATGGTGGATTAAATCCATCACCATCATCTGTGGAGGCAGGGCTGCCTAGGGGCAGACTTTTGCTTCATGCCCACCTTCTAACACAGAGGTCTACAGATAAACCTGTGTTAATCTGCCTTGTTACTGGCTGGGATGGCCAGCTGCAGGTGATGGAGGTGCAGAGCCCTCCAGGCTCCCCTGCTCCCCAACTCTCAGCTGAACAGGACAGCAATGTGTGGGTCACCGCAGACCTCAGCACCCCTGAATGCAGAGGCCTTTTCCCAGGAGCTGTTCTGAGAAGTCAGCTTATAGCTACCAGTGCAGGTTAAGCATTTTAGCTGAATGAGGAATGAGGTCAGATGTGGCTTCCCAAAGGCACAGCCAGCATTCATAATGGGGGACTGATTCTGTGGCCACGCAGAAGACTCCTGTCGTTACAGAAGGTTGCAGGGTAGCCATGTCTCAGACCCTCCTTGGCCTTGGCTGCAGAAGCATGTGAGATTTTGTGGGTCACCCTTGGGGGAGTCAGAGACATCTCCAGCAACTCAAAGGATTCTCAGACCAAAAATCAAAGCTCCTGAGTAGACAACACATTCATCCCATGACCAGCTGTTCTGCGACAGCCAGGCACATCAGGGCTCCGTGCCGAATCGCTCATTTATAGCTCTTATGCTCTCTTCTTTGACCCCGGAGAGGGAGCCGAAAGCTTTGGGAAAGTCCTGTCTGTCCCAGATAAAAAGGTTAGATTCTTGACAAGGTATCCAACAAGAAGTGAGCCACCATTCCTGGGAGAATGAAGCACTTTCTTGCCAACTTATCAGTTCCTGCAGCCCTGGAGGGTGGGAGGAGAGAGTGTTGGACCAGGAGAGCTGGGCCCATCCGCAGGACCTGGATCCTGCCTCTTCTTCCATCAACACCTGCAGCTGCTTAGTCACCTCCCAACAGTTGCCCATAATAACCTGGCTCTTTACAGGTGGTACCTGAGTCTGGAGATGCAGCTGCAGTCATAGAGCGCCTGCCTAACATGCATGAAGCCCTGTGTTGGAGCCCCAGCATTGCAAACTAGCAGCCACAATGGCACAGACCTGTACTCCCAGCACTTGGGAGGCAGAAAAAGGCAGGAGGATCAGAAGTTCAAAGTCATCCTAGAATATGTAGCAGGTCTGAGGGCAGCCTGGGCCACATGAAAAACAAAGAAACCCCACATAAAAGATTCACAGCTCACTAGACTTTGCCCACGGTGTCTCCCAAACACAGAGTGGTACAGTCATTGTGGGGTCTGTTGTGACTCTGTTCAGATGTCTACTTTGAATGTACAAAGACTGATGGTGAGTCTGGCCTGAGGGCTATCAGGTTGGGGTACAGATACACCCAGAAGTCCAATGTTACCCGATCCCTCGCCTTCGCTTTTCCTGTTCCTCTTGCTGTGGTCATTATACATAAGGCTGAGAAAATTTTAAGTTAAGGGGGAAGAAACAGCAGGAGGCCACCCTGGTCTCTAGAGAATGCCCTTGGACCTTAGTGAGAAGCTGCTAATTTTGGCTGAGATGTTGGGGTGGTCATGGCTGGGGGGGGCATTTAAATTGTTAATGATACATAATGGACATAGTGACTTCCTTGTTCTTCCCTGAGGCCTCCCTGTAGGCTGCTGCAGGCCCCAGGGCCTCAGAACTCATTAATTCAACACTGCCCACCAGCGAGCACGAGGCCAGAGCCTGGGCATCTCCTAATAATTGTGAATGATTTTGTGAGTTTGAGTCAATGTCACAAAACCAGACTTTGAAGTACCGGGAGCAGTGACACTGAAACCAGTGTGTGGGTGGTCAGTGTGGAAGGGGTGGGGAGATGGAAGCTGGGTGTGGGGTGAGCCTTGAGACCCCAGCATCAAGGCGTCTCTGATCCTCTTCCAGGAAGTTTAGCTGTCCCCATACACATCTTAAAACAGCAGGGAAAAGACATTTAGAGACAGAACATAATTTTGACGCAACCAAACATTTCTGATCATGACTTTGCCTCCATCAGTGTGAGAAGAAGGTGGCCTGTTGGCACAGCCCAATCACAGGCTCGAGCAATTAAAATGGGATATTTGGCAACTGGCCAAACAACCCAGAAATCGAACAGAGAGTCCGAATACCTCAGATCTGCATGGGGACAGCTCAACTGCCCAGCCTGGCCCTGGGTTTGGGATTCTTAGGACAGAGCCTGGGTTTTCACTGCAGTCAGAATGAAAAGCAAAGCAGCTGCGGCTGTGGGAAGAGAGGGCTTATGTGGTTTCCAGGTTACAGTCCACCGCTGTGAGAAGCCACGGCAGGAGCCTGAAGCAGAAACCATGGAGAAACACTGGTTGCCATCTTGCTTGCCATTATGCTTTAAACTCACTTTCTTGCATTACCCAGGACTGCCCGCCCAGGCAATGCTGTCACTCCACTGCTGAGTCAATGAACAATCAAGACATGCCCACAGGCCAATCAGATTTGGGAAACCCCTTAATTGAGACCCTCTTTTCTGGTGATTCCAGGCTGTGTCAAGGTGATAGTTAAAACTAAGTATGATTGCGGGTGTGTAGGGAGCTCCAGAGTAGAGAGGATGCTGTCAGCTTGCCTGGAAACTTCCTCCCTAACTGCTTCAGAATGCCAGGGTGGGGATATCCGAGCTCCCTTGAGAAACTGGAAACCTAGGTCCCGGGGCTGGAGAGATGGCTCAGCAGTTAAGAGCACTGGCTGCTCTTGCAGAGGGGCCATGTCTGGCTCCCAGCTCACACACAGTGGCTCACAACCACTTGTAATTCCAGTTCCAGGGGACTGATGCTCTCTTCTAACCTTCAAAAGCGTCAGTCATGCCTGTGGTGCACATACATACATGCAGACAAAACACTCATACATACAATATTTAAAAATAATAATTAAATAAATAAGAGCCTTGGGTCACAGGTGACTGACAGGGAGTCACATGCCAGTCACTTTCCACCAACTCTCTTATTTATTCATTTTACATCACCATGTAAAGTGGCCCCCTCCTTCTTCTCCTCCTGGCCCTATCCTCTCTCCCTCTTACCCATCCCCGCTCCCTTACACCTCAGAATAGGAGAACCCTCTTCCACCACCAATGCACCTCAGCTCATAAAGTCACATCAGGACTGAGCACATCCTCTTGACAAACTGGAAACCTACAAGGGGCCCTCCTAGAAGGATATGAGGGTGGCTCTAGCTGAAACTACTGGTACCAGGGGTCATGGAGACTGAAGAGGACACCCTCTAACTAGACAGGACTCCTGGTGGAGGGAGAGGAGCACCAACCCACCCACAAAAACTTTGACCCAAAACTTAACCTGCCTGCAAGATGTGCAGAGATGAAGATAGAGCAGAGACTGAGGGAATGACCAGATAATGCCTGGCCCAACCTGAGCCCCACCCCATGGGAGAGAGCCAACCCCTGACACTATCAACAATACCCTGCTGTGTTTGCAGATGGGAGCCTCGCATAGCTGTCCCCTGGGAGGCTCCATCCAGCAGCAGATCAAAACAGATGTGGAGACTTAAAGCCAAAGACTGGGCAGAGTGCAGTCTTGTTGGGGGAAGATAGAAGAACCAACCAGGAGGGGACAGGAGCACTACAAGAAGACAAACAAAGCCAGAGGAGGGGGTGGAGACTGCAGTGCCAACCAAGGACCGTGCATGGACTGGACCTAGGCCCCTGCACAGGCGTAGCTGATGAGCAGTGCAGTGACTTCCACTTCTCAGTCCCCTGGCCTTACCTAGACTCACCTGAAGTTCTTGCTGCCCGCGCTTCCTATGTCAGTTTTCTGAAGGAGAAGACACCCCACCCAGAGCACACTGAGCCTCTGCCTGGGAAGTGGCACAGCACGCCCAGAGCATGCCCGCTTCCTGGCTGCCATCAGATGGCCCTGGCATTCTCCCGGTCATGCTTCTTGCTGTGGAGAGAAATAAAGACATTCCATTTCTGCGACCTTTACGCAGCGGCTCTGAGTGTCTCCTCCACAGGTGGTCCGTGTGTCTAAGCTGCCCTGAGTTAATGGCCTCCTGCACTCAGCATCGCTCCAGACCACAGCTTCTACTAGGATCTTCAGTCTGAAGGCTGGGGATGGGGATTTAGACATCAAAGCTCCAATCTTGGCTCAGTTTGCTTTATACTTAAAAGGAAAAAAAAAATCCAGGATTTGTGTTGAGCCTTTGTCAGTGATGTTTCTATCGATGCTGTAATGTATTAAGTAAATTGAGGAGATTGATTGGTGGAAATGGAGAAAAAAGAAAGGAAATGTGATTTATAAAAAGCAAGGTAGCATAGCTCCTTGACACATCCTGAGCCTGCCCCCATGACTCTTTGCTCACCCTCCACTAGGGAGCATCCTTGTCCACCCCGTCCACAGAGACCTCATAACCCTGTATCTACCCTGCTCTCTGCAGTGGAGGCTCACAACTGTGGTGACAGGAGCTTGTTCACATCTGAGAAGACCAGAAAACAGAGATGGGTGGGTGCTGGCACCCTGCTGGCTTCTTCCTCTGTGCTCTTTTTATTACTTCTGGGACTCCATGGGATGGGGCTGCCCACATCCTGGGCGGTTCTTCCCTCTTCCACTAAACTTCTCTGGAAACATCATCATAGAGGCTGCCAGAGGTGTTTCTTCTTGATGATTCCAAGCATAGTCAAGTTGATCACAGAGATGAATGTCACAGTATGACTTATCAACTCAGTGGATCATAAGAAAAAGAAAAAAACTCATTCCTCATTGTTCTTGATGCTGGAAATACAAGATCAACTTTCCTGAGGAACCCAGATAATGGGGCACCCCTGTAATCCTTGGATGTAGGAGACTGAGGCAGGAGGACAATGGGTTGGAGGCTCTCTTAGGCTATTAAGGGTGACCAGGTTTTGATTTTTAAAATTAAAAATATAACCGACCAAACAATTGAAGATTCATGACCCGATTGGGTCCTGTTTCTTGGCTCATAGCTGTCACCTTTTCATACTGTTACTCCCTGGTCTTATCTGTGAGAATGCCAGCCCCATTAAAGCGTCTCTCCATCACCTCCCTTCCCAGCACCATTACATTGGAAGACCAGGGTCTCAACATTCACACTGAAAGGGAGAGGTTTGACTCTTTAGTGTAACATACTGGTACCTGTTGGCCCTTTGCTTTCTCCCTTGCACCACAGGCAGCATTTCTGGCACACACCCACACAGGAGGCCCTTCAGATTCTGACTGGCAGATGCACCAAGACATCAGCTGCCCCAGAAAAGCGGCTTGGATGGCATTGGTCTCGTGTTGCAGAATAAGCTTGAACCAGATCTTGGCAGGGAAGTGGATGAAAGGGACAATTCCATTTATTAAGCAACTTTTTTGAGATATAATTTATGTCAAATAAAAATCGATTTGGATGAGCTTTGACAAATGCATTTGCCATCACAACCAAGATACACAATAATTCATCACTCCAAAAGGCCTGAAATTTTAGTAAAGAAATCATTTTTCAGAGCAGTTATAGGTTCACTGCAAAACTGAGGCTTTATCTGAACCTCTACCCCCTCCATACCCAGCCTCCCCCATAGTGAATGTGCCCCCCCGCCACAATCAACGGCCCTACAGTGACACATCAGAAGCACTCAGATCCACTGGGCGTGCATCCCAAGGGCGCATGAGAACCTTAGTGCAATTTTAGTACCACAAAGAATAGCCTCCTTCCCTAACATCCTCTGGGCTCTGTCTGTCCACTCTCTGTCTGCCCTAGCCCAAGGCAAACTGTAATTTTTGTGTCTCCAGTTTCAACTTTTTCAGAGTGCCGTACAGTCTCCATGTAGGAGACTCCCTCGCCCAGCAATTTCTTTACTAATGCACTTTCACACTTCCTCCTCTCTGCTCACAGTTTGTTCCATGTTCAACACTGAATAACAGCCCGTTGATTGGACGTGCCACAGATTACATGTTCACTCTCCCACTGGTGGACCTCCACTGCTCCTGTGTTTTGGAAATGATGACCAACACAGGGTTTCTTGTGTGTCTAAGTTTTTTACTCCCTTGTAAGGACTGGTTGCTGTATAGAATGGTGATGCAGGTTTAGTTTAAAAAATGAAAATAATAAACATCAAGCTGCCTTCCAAAGGGGAGGAGCTTGTGGTGGTTTGAGTACCATGTCCCTCATAGGCTCATGACATGGGAACATGTGGTCCCTGGTCACTGGTGCTGTTCGGGGAGGCTGTGGGAGCCTTGTTGGAGGAAGCATGCACTGGGCTTGAGGAGTTTAAAGCTTTGCCAACTTTCAGGTGCCTCGCTCCTGTCACCATGCCTACGATTGCTGCTGTGCCTCCCTGCTATGATGGACTTGTATCTCCCTGGATCCATGAGCCAAAATAAATTGCTTCCACGAGGTGCTTCGGCTCATGGTGCTTTAACACAGAAACAGAGGAGTGACTAACAGAGTTTATTCAGCCTCCCACCAGCACTGAGCGAAGGTCCTAGCACTCTGCCTCCTCCCCAGTGTTCGGTGTCATCCATGTTCTTGATTTGTCTGTTTGAGCAGTGTTCGGTAGGTCTCACTGCATAATTTACAGCTCCCTAAGGACTTCAAATGGTGAGCGTTCTTGCCTCATGTCGGTTTACCTTCTGTGTAGTCTCTGCCTTTGGTGAGGTGCCTCTCTGGGTCTTTAAAATTAGTTTTTCCCATCATCTTCTTTCCCTCTTATTAATTAAATTTGTTCTTTGACAATTTCATATATATATGTATATGTGTGTATGTGTGTGTATATACATATATATATATATATATATATATATATATATATATATATATATGCTTACTCTCACTTCCCACACTCTCTGAATCTCCCTCCCACCCTATCTTTCTCCCTCTCTTCTCTACAGGTCCCTTCCCTATATTCCTGTCTTTTGGGTTTTTTGTTGTTGTTTTTGGTTTGCGTTGTTTCTGTAACCCGCTAAGTTTATCTAGGGCTTCCTCCCATGAGCCTCTCCCTGCTTGCAGCTGCAGATCCCCCGGGCCTGTCCTGGCACTACCACCCCTTGCAGCACATGGCCCGCTGGCCAGGTGACCTTACCAGGCGTCCCTAGATGCAAGCTGCGCTGGCCACACTGCTCACCCCTAGTGCAGAAGAATAACTGGCTGGTTGGGGGGAGTCCAAGCTTCATGTGGTGACCAGGAAGACGTGGAGCCATCCGGGGAACAAGGAAACCAAGCTCACCGTGGCATTCTCACAGACAAAGTCCCCTTTGAAGAGACAGTAGGAAGACAAGGAGTCGGTTTCCTGGGTAGTATAAATTATAGCCACAGCAAATGGGAGCGTGCAGGCAGCATGCCTCCGCTGGGGCCCATTGGGTCATCACAGCAGTCTGTTCTCAGGCTGGGACACAGAAGCCCGGAAGGTTCAGGGGAGCACGGAAAGCAGAGGAACCAGGCCCAGCGCTGACATCCCAGGCCAAGGGGCCAAGGCCAGCCACCCGAGCTCTGTGGATCAGCCTCCACAACTACAAACCATTCCCAGACTGCACTGCTTTTGGGCCTTCCTCACATGTCGCTGGTAGACCTTATCATTATTGGCACATACCCACACCTCCCTGTGGGTAGAGAAAAGACACCTCTGCCCACTTGTATTTGAGACCCTTAGAAAAAATTAGCAAACATAAAAGCCTCATGTGGTCACCCAGAGCTCCAGAGTCTAAGGGGGAGGACTTCGGTGTCCCCAAATCCATTCTTACTCTGGGGTGACAGCAGCTTTAAGACATGATCCTTGGGGTCCAGGGGAGGTGTAGAGAGACCAGCCCTGGCAGGGTTCTGGTGGAACCTTGACAACAGCAGCTGCACCGGAAGAGAGCTCAGAAATCTCCTATACCACCATGGCCACTGCCATGGGTCATTTTCCCTAGGGTCGGGATGCCAAAGCAGAGGGGTCAAGCACGGGGCTTCCATCTGCTGCTAGGGGTCACCAGCTGAGTCCCTCGGGAGTTGCATTGTTTCACCTGCCCTCAGAGTGGGACAGTCCAGAGCCCAGGTGTCACTTGGGGGCCATGTGAAGTGTGGCCTCAGGGGAGCCTCTGCAGGTTGGAATAGCAGGCCGTGGTGATGCGTGGAACCTGCAGCTTCCCCAGAGTGGGAAGTATTTCCTGTCTCGGGATGGTAGCTGTACCATCGCACCCTCTGCCCAGGTTGTCTCCTCCTCGTCCCTTGGTGACGGCCCTGTGTGTGTCATGTCTCGGGAGATCGTCCTGGGAATTCGCCTGCTGACCAGTAAGCATCAGAGGTGGCCTATCTACCCCGAGTCCACACCTCAAACTCTAACCCTCGGACTTTCAAAGGTGGCTTTGTCGTAGCGGGACCCTGTCGGGTGTAACTAACTACATTGTGGCATAGTCAGAGTAACCGGGTGAAGCCTCACTCAGCATGTCTGTGGTCTCTGTAAAGAGAAAACCCTTAGACATGCAGGTGAGCATTATGGGAACCAGAAAGATGGATAATGGACAGTTTCCACAAACCCAGGAGTTCAATGGCCAGCAAACTGCCAATGTGGGAGAGAAGCCTGGAGCAAACTCTTCTCCAGGCCTCAGTGGAACAAGCCCTACTGTCATCCCCAGCTCAGGTTTCACCCTCCAGATTGTCAGGGACACACTGCTGTGTGTGAGTCGCTGTCTGCCGGCAGAATGTGGGGACACTCTGCAGCCTGGGCCACAGGCCGGCCACAGCATGTGGGGACACTCTGCAGCCTGGGCCACAGGCCGGCCACAGCAGGGTGCAGGGGCTGCCTGGGGCAGTGTTCTGAGCACCAGAATGGCCATCTCACACTGGAGGGACGAAGTCAGAATGATGCTGAAAGAAGGCAAGGGGAGGCTTGACAGCAGCTGCACCCTGCTCCAGGGACACACTCCCTCCTAGTCTTTGCCCTGTCCTTTCCAAGAGAAGCATGTCCCCATCACACCCTATGTAGACTGAGTATGAGTATAGGAACCTACCACAGCTGAGGCTTCTACAAAAGCTGACCATTTGGCAGTCAATCCCTTCAAGGCCCAGGTCACCATCCCATTTCTAACCCTGAAGGAGAAGCTGGGCTGTGAGGAGAAGCTGGGCCATGAAGGCTTTTTCCTGTGCCTTCAATCATTCCAGTCCCCGGCAAAAGCCACACCTTCTTTCTGAGGAAACTAGGGTTTCCTTCCAGATGGCCATCTCCCTCTCCCCTTCAGCAAAATCTCTATAGTGGATGGTCGGGAGGAGGGGAGCATCCTGCCCCTAGTGCCAAGATGTGTGACTGACGCGGACCCTCCTTCCCTTTACGGGACCAGTGTAGGTGCTTTGCTATGATCCAGTGTGGCCATTAGTGTTTAGAGATGTTTGCTGTGGGCTCAGGGCAGGATTTTCTTCCCTCTGTGAAACAAGATAAAGAGGACATTCTGGCCATGGGGTGTCAGGTCTGCAGGTGGGCCAGTGACGTCGCCCATCTGTGCCGGATGGCTGGTGTACAGCTGGTAGGAACAGTAAACTGGATAGAAACCCACAAGTCCAAGACTGCACTTCTGGCTTTATGTATGCGTCTGATGTGCTTTCCAGAGGCTCTTCTGTTGTTTGGGGTCAGAAGTGTCATTTTTCACAGGCTGGAGTTCACAGCAGACACCAATCCTGAGGCAATGGCCTATGTGGCTGCTGTCCATGCTGCTGGCTTCCCTGGCATCTGGGAGGGGTCAGCAGAAGCCATGTCTTTCCTCCGGCATCCTGTTTTGCAGTGTGGGACTCCAAGGCTGATCTATAAGAACTTTGTACAGTGAGCCCAGACCCAGAAACAAACAAGTCCCTAGTTAGTACCCATCTCATAATGGGTAGGAAACTGCCTGCTTTGTGACCGCTCTTTCTCAAACACAGCAAGACTAGCCTGAAAGCCACAGGGCTCCTCCATGACCAGGTATACACATGTCACATGGTGCACAGATGACCTGTCTGTTCTGGGGTCATGGTGGGGTGAAGGAATGAGACGCAGCCTCTGGCAGCACAGAGCTGTGGAAGCTAGCCTCTGCATCAGAGTGGACCTGGCACTTCTGCACAGAGATTCTGGAGAGCACTTTGTAGCAGCATGGTCCCCCCTCCTTGACCCTCCCTGTTAGATTATTAAACGACAAAAGCATATTGTTTTGCAGCGCTGGAGGCCAGGAGCTCCAGATGGGGTCAGAAGGCGCTGGCAGGATGCCTTCTGAGGCTGGAAGTGTGAGTCTGCCCCTGACATTTTCCGATGGCCTCTGGCATCCCTTGACTTGTGGAAACTTCATCCTTCATCCCCACTAGTCCTCCTCCACTTGTACCTGTGTCCAAGGACACCGGCCATGTCAAAGCATAACCACCTGAAGTCTCACTTTGACTTGACACCTCTGCAGAGACTCCAGGGGAGGTTAGACAGATGCTTCCTCACCAGGGCTCTTCCCGACCTGGACACCTCCATGTTAAGAATTAATGGAGACCATGACCAGAAAGCCCACAGGCCAAGAAAGGAAGACCACACTGTTGGCTGAAATATGGCCAGATAAAAGCATGTTGTTTAGAAAGTCCAAATGGATTCTCCAAATTAAAGGTGCCCAACTTCTCTGGGAAACTGAACACACCCTGGAGAATGCTGAACTGTGTAGGATGCAAAGATGGCTGACAGCCTTCTCCGCACTCACCCTGGCCAGGAGCTCATGGCTTAGTCTCCCATGAGACCCTCAACCACCCAGCACATTCAAGATGGTGAAAGAGGGGGACCCTGGCCTGAGGACCCTCCCAGGGTCTGGGCCTGCTCTGTGCATCTGTGTGTGACATTAGGAAGTGGACGGTGGATAAAATGACAGGACCCAGAAAACACACACCATAACATGTGTTAATGGGGGACAGGGGGACTCCAGACTGAGTGACAGCAGCTTGCCCTTGCTCTTCAGAGCAGGACAGGGCCTCCTACCATCAGCCTGGGCAGCGCCCACCAGCATCACTGGCATGGACAATCTATGAATAAATGTTAAGTACACCCATGGGCAGATATAAATGAAGCAGACCCGGGAATTAAGTGAATCTTTTAATATTTTATAGTTAAAATAGTTTCAGTTTTATGAACCTAAGTATAAGTCATAACGAGTGAGAAGTTTGAGAAATGTTTAATAGGTGAATCAATGAATAAGATCTCAGAAAATTTGGGCATGGAGCAGGGGTATCAGGCTCCGAGACAAGCCCTTCTACCTGCCTTGCCAACTCATCAGCCCACCAGCTCGTTTTAAACCCTGAAATAAACATCTTCATCTGCTGAAGGTCTGTTGTCTAAGTAGCCCGACAGTCTGACCAAGAAACAGACGCCAACAGTTGTGTTGGGGTTGAACGTACCCCTACACCACGATCGTTATGTAGAAGTTCCGACCTGCAGCGGCTCAGAATGTGACCTAGTTAGTCCACAGTCCTTCAGATGTAGGCATGATGGAGAGGATGAGCCATAACCCCAAGGGAGCAGTGTCCATATGACAGGAGCTGCAGGCAGGAGCGTACAGAGGGACAGGCACGTGAGGCCATGGAGAAGAGGTGGCATCAGCAAGCTGAGGAGGGAGGCCTGTGGAGGAGGAACCCTGCCCCCACCTTGGCCTCAGACTCCAGCCTCTGTTATTCTTATTGCTTTACCATGCTGTTATTGCAGCCCAGCAAAATCATGCCGGGGCAGTAGAAGGGGGAAAGACCCAGGGAGGAGCATCATTAGGAAGGCACATGCCAGCCAGAATTCGGGAGAGGTTGATGGATGTGGTTCCAGCAGAGAGCAGGTAGAAAAGGGAGTGCCAAAAGATTCTCCTGTGATCTGGGGACCTTCTCCTCTACCCTTTGGTTTAGGGAACATTACATTTTCAGAGTGCCTAAACTTATCATTTTGATAATTTCTGATCATAAAGGTGAATGTAGACAGCCCACATCAATCCAAGATCCAGAAGAACCCAAAAGGCTTCAGTGCCCCAATCCCAGTGTAGTCAGAAGAACAGAGGTGAGGCAGGGAAGAGAAAAGGACCATCAGCTATCTGGAGAATTGATGTGCTAGACTTAGAGAGAGATTTCACGGCCACCCCAAGCCATGTCACCATCTCCAACCCCATCACACAGGATGGGGAACAGAAGACCAGAGAAAGAAAACCTTTTCAAGAGGGGAAACTGGGATCACAGGCCTAATCTATTTCACACCTCGCAGTTCTGATAATAAAATCAGCACAATTATTATGGGGATTTAGAAAGCACCGTGAAGATCCGCAGTGAAGACTGTCCAGCTGGCATGGAGTCTGTTAAAACGCTCCATAGATCATTTGCCTAAGTTCTTCCTGAATTCCTTGTGGAAATGTTTCCCTGCTATGATTTTAAAATACCATTCAGAAGTTCACTCCTACAAACACACACCAAAAAAGCTGGGGTTGCTGTCTCCTGCTTTGGGGAGAATTGGTGTCTCCAGAAACATTTTAAGCGGCGCCCATTAACACATTTGCTCACAGTGCCTGGCTCACCTTTCTGACCCTCCCAAGGAGCAGACCTTCAGCAGGGACAGTCTCCACAGCATTCACCACAGCACTCCAACACAGAACACCAGGTCAGTTGGCAGCAGAAGCTGCAGGATCTGCACTGCAGCCAGAGCACAGAAGCAGCAGCCCAGGGGATCCCTGGGTCATTCATAAAATGGGGTGGACTCTGCCCCAAGTACACCATAACAGTCAGTGAAGCGACTGTTAGCATCCGGGAAGAGTTAGTGTCAGGATCCTCCAGCCTGGCCAAAGGCCCGGAAATGTCCTGTCCATGATCTGTGTGTCTCACCCCGTCACGGATCCTCAGCAACTTCTGTTGTCCAGGCGCGTCCCACGATTCCCTGGGGAATGCGAGCATTTGTTTTCTCTTTGAGTTTGCTCGTTTTTCCCTTCACCAGCAACCCAGTTTATTTCTGTTTGAAGGCAAATGTGTTTGGCTCCTGAGTGAATTCAGGTATTTAGGGACACGCTGGCACCTCAGTCTGCAGCAGCTGGTCTGGCAGGATGTTCTGGGCATGGGCCTTTGTTTTTCCAGGTGTTGGGGCCAGGCTCTCTCCTGCCTGCTCCCCCAGAGAGATGCCCACTTTCTCGGGTGAGTAGGCAGTGATTGCTGGATCCCAGAGATGCTGGGCACAGGAAAGTCAATCTGGCCCGAGCTCCAGAACTTTCCAGAGGAGGCATGATTTCCACAAGGGCACATTCTCTCTAAGTGGCTATTTGTCATTCAAAGAGAAGACACGTGTTGCTCAGACAAGCAGATGGACTCCCGGGTTGGTCCCCACAGGCCCTTCCAAAGGCTCCAAAGCTTCTGCCAATCCGCACAGCTCCTTACACCCTCTCCTGGAAGGAGGTTGAAACCAGGGCTCTAAACACATCCAGCCCTACCGTTCACTGTAATGTGACCTCTGCAGTCACTAATGTGACTCCACAGAGCCTCCTCAGGTGACTAGATAGTTCCATTCCCATCATGCACCATGTCAGCTCCACTCCACCAGGACACAGAACATTCCATCACTCCAGGAAAGGCCCTTTCCAGGAAACAATGCTCCACTCTCTGCCACCACAGATCCCCTTTCCTAGAACTTCATACATGTGTCACCACAGGAAACCAATTCCACACTCCGTTCCTGCCAGGTGAACCTTGATTGAACCTTTGTTGCCTAGGAACCTCCCTCTGTGGGGCCTGGCTGCCTTGCTCTAACTTCAACTGGGGATCAGATCTGTGTGTGTGTGTGTGTGTGTGTGTGTGTGTGTGTTGCTCCACTAGAGACAAATGGGAGGGAAAGTGCTCACATTGCACATTGCATTTCTGGGGCAAATTCCTGGGAACCGGTTTGTTGGGTGTAAGCCTGAACTGAGCTTTCCTGGGCGGTGCCTCCTTTCCTCTCTGTACTGTGCCTATGTATCTCCTGTGTGTCTGGGTTTCTGCTGTTTTGTCAGCCTGAGTCCCAGAGAGTCCGTGCCAGTGCTGACAAAGGCCAGAAAGCCGTCTCTCCGGAAAATGGGCAGTTTCCTGGGAGTAGAGTGCCGAGCAGCAACCTGTCTGAGAAGACTGACAGTGGGCAGCAGGCAGACACGGGGGTGGTACACTGCTGTATTTCCAGGTGCCCACTAACAGGATTAGGAAGGAGAGGCCCCTGTCCCTCTGGCTCCCACTGAGACCCAGCCCATTTTCAGTAATGACCAATGAAGTCCTGGGCCTCAAGAACAAATCACCAGGAACAATGATCAACTCAGAAGCTGAGTTCTTAGGTATGTCTCTTCTGCTAGCCCCCTGTAGCCCAACTCAGCTGAGATAATGTAAACTTTAATGTCAACTGAAACGGATCTACCTTCCAAACTCAGTACCTTGGGGAGATTAAGCTCTTTGTACACTCATTTTGTTGGTCATAACCTACAGATGTTAAAGATCTGACCCTGTGGATATTGAGAAGTACACAAAAGGAACACTAGTCTGGGACATGCCACCAGCATCCAGGGACAGATGTCAGCATGACAGCATGATCATAGCGGCAATGCTGAGGCTGACAGGGACTGTGCCAGCAATGAGCCCCAGCACTTGAACTCTCCATCTTCATGAAAGCTTGCATCCCACTTCTCACTTCCAGCCAAGCTCTGATAACAGGGAGGCTGCAGTCCTAGGGAGTGACCTTTCCTAGCACAGACTGATGGTGATGTCCTCTCCCTGGGTCTCCCTCAGTCTTCAGAACTAACTTCAACACAGTGACCTGCAGAGATATCCTCTAAGATCCAACACAGGCTGCATTTCTAGCTCACTGTCCAGCATATCCACCATGCCTCAGGTACAGCCAGGCATTAAGAGCTGAGTCCTTCCCTTCCCCATAACCTCTGGACACTCTGGCCCTGCACTGCAGCCTCCTCTTCCCTGTGTCAGCCTGCCCAAACACTAGGCTCTCTTCAAGGTTAAATCTCCCTCAAGAGGCACTTCCAGGCTCACCCAGGCACAGCGACTTCCCCCTCAGTGACAACGGTGCATGCTGTGCTTGTTTTCTTTGAATTTCCCTGGGATACTCTGAGTAGGAGTGAGGGCATTCTGAGGAGGAAGGTGGCTTAGTGAGTACATGTCTGCCTAACTTGCAAAACAGATTCAGCACTACCAAGTGGATAAATAGACAATATGTAGGTTCATGACATGATGGATGGAAGGATGGATGGATGGATGGCAGGGATGGTGGAATAAATATAGAGATGGGTAGGTATGATGAAAGGATATATGGAGAATGGAATAGAACAAAGATGGTGGTTAAAAGGTGGATAGAATGGATGGATGGATGTGTCTAGATAAGCATGAGAATAGATAGGTATGGTGGAAGGAAATATGGATGAATGGGATGGATAGATGGATGTTGGTTGGTTGGTTGGTTGGTTGGTTGAGTAGATGGTTGGGTAGATCAGATGGTTAGGTGGATGAATTAATGGATGAATGAGTGGAAGGAGGAATGAGGAGCAGACACATGGATGGGTGGATGGGTAAATAGATGGATCAGTGATGGTAGTATACGTATCTTTTCTCTCATCCACCATTGCTATCATCCTCTCTGTAGTGGGACTGCTCAATCAGACAAAAATGTCTCAGTCAAGCACCATTTGATAATTTTTGGTGACCTGAAAAGGACAGGAAAATGAGCCTTACATTTCACTCTCCTCCTAACTGACCCCCATCATCAACTAACTTTCCCACATGCAGCTTCTCACTGATCATTTTCTACAAAGCTCTGCTCTGGACCGTGACCTCCGCATCCTAGGAAGCGATGGGTCGGAACTGAGGCTACTGGCACAGAGAGCACGAAACCATGCTGACAAATCACCTATCTCGTGCGCTGGAATCAGGTGATAAATGTGCAAAAACAAAAATAGCAACAGCAGTAAATGTGCTGCAATGCTGCTCATATCAGACACTCTCTGAGGGTCATGCTACACCAGAATCAGCCTCCCAGGCACAGACCTTCAGTGGAGGCTTTGCCAAGGAAAGAACTCCACCTTTGGCTTAACTTAGTTTTGTAACCATCAAGCCTGCACGTTTCAGGTTAACTGACAGCAAGGTCATCAAGGCTTTTCTCTTTTCTCCCAAGATCAGTGGAAGGACACCTTCAGGCTGGGACCACTGGGCTCTTGAAAAGTGCCATGCTGAAAGTGAGGCAGGTGTGCAGTGACCAGACCCTGTCTTCTTGTTTGCGTCCAGCACCTGGCTCAGTGTTCACAAACCCACAGCAGCCTGGCCAGAGGCTCCGAGAATCCAAAGCTCAGTGGTGTGGAATTAGTGCAGGGTTGATTAGAAGATTACCAGAGAGCAAGGCCCATCTGCAGTTTCCCTTGTGGGTGGCTGAGAACCTGGCAGCCTGTGGAACAGCCATCACAGCTGTCCAAAGCCCATGGAGACCGGCTTCGCTGCCCTGCCCACCAAGAGTCAGCCAGCGCAGTCTCTCTCCGCACAGCCTGTTCCACAGATTACCTCCCACCCTGGCTCCTCCTTGTTGTTGTATCCGCCCTTAGCCTTGACAAAGGCTTCCATGCCTTGCCAAACCGTTATCAGTTTTTTTTCTCTGAACTCAATTTTCTCCAAGCATTGGCCTTGGCCTGACTTTAGCAAGAGTCTTGCTAGCTCAGTTTAGCAGGAGCCTCTCACCACTGATAACGTATCAAAGTCCTCATTGACTTTCCATCAGTGAGAACATCAACCCTCTCCCTCTTCCCAGGGAGCCTTCCCTTGGTATCTCCCATCTGCTGACCTCCTCTTACCCACCTATAAATCCCCATTCATTCAGGTTGAGCTCAAATGCTCTTTCCCTTGGTAGCAGTCTTGAACAAAACTCCTCTCCCCCTTTTGATAAGAGTCAACTTTTCACCCCTCAGTTTCCTACTCTCAGCGCCGCACTGTTCAGCAGCCTCCAACTCCTTACTCTCTGTGGCCTTTGTCTTCACCAACTTGCTAAATCAAGTCCTATAGGAGTCTTGCTGACTCCGTACGTACCACCAACCCAAAGGCCACTTCACTGGCCACAGCGGGACAGTCCCTCTTTCCAGCACCGTTCCCTCAGCTGCTGCAACCTCTCCCCCTCTTCCTCCTCCTCTGCATCCCTTCCCAGCACATGACCCAGTCTCTCTGATCCTAAACATCAGTGTTCTAAACCATCTCCTCAGCCTGCCTGTTCAAACACACTTGTCCCAGGACACTTGAAGCAGCTCCATGCTTCTAAATTCCGCAGACCTGCTCAGGCGTCCAGTCTCTCCCAGGAACTCAGGCTTGCACATCTAACCCCATGCTTGCATTGGTTGTCCAATAATCTACGTAGACTAGAACAAAGGCACTGCACTGGTCTCTTTCACATGTTTGTTTCAGCACTCTTTTCACCCACTGGAGAGCTGCCTCCTCCCTTAGTCAACAATGTCCGCTGAATGTTCACCCAGCGCCGGGCACTGTTATGGCTGCCGAGGACACTGCTGGATGGAAAAGCTCGCTCCAGCATGGGAGGCCCCACAACCTGTTTCTTGAGAACAGCAGCTTGAGAAACATCTTCACTTTTCCTTCGAACATCGGTGGCTTTCTGTTGGGGTGATTTGTTCCCCTAGAAAACAAGACACGAAGTTTACAGACTGGGTTGTTGTCATTGTGGAGGAATGCGACAGGCAAATAATGAGTAGAGGCCAGAGATTTTGTTAAACACCATACATACAGTGTGCAGAGCAGCCCGTACTACAAGGAACGGTTTATTCCACAATATTGACAGTGCTGGGGTTGGAAAGTCCGCACTCCATCAGCTTCTTGGCTTCACATCCAACACACACCCTGCTCCCTCAGTCCCAGCCGACAGCACATATTTACTCTCCCCCATGTGCCCACTGCAATAGGTCCTGCGAATTAGTCTTTTTCTTAGAAGTAGTTCTGCCATTCTCACTGTTGGATATTGCGTTGCTCATTTCTGTGTCCTCAACAGTAACAGTTGCAGGTGTGTTATCATTCTCTATTAAAATCACAATCATCATCGTCATTACCATCCTGGTCATGATCACCACCATCATCACCATCACCATCATTATCATCATCATTATTGCCACTACCATGACAACAGTTATTATCAATGGTATCACCACCATCACCACCACCATCATTTCCACTGTTAGGAACATTACCATCGTCACAATCACAATCATTGTCATCACCATTGCCACCACCATCATTTCCACTGTTAGGAACATTATCATCGTCACAGTCACAATCATTGTCATCACCATCATCTCCATCATTGTTACCACCATCACCATGATAGTCGTGTATGCTGAATCAATGGCATAAATGCATCATCAGTCACGTACTGACTCTATTCTAGGTCCTGAGCAGTGTTTTGCACTTTTCAGATCATCTCATGTAACTCCTGTGATCCCTGACAGCAACAACAATGACAAGGACAACACACACACACAAGACAGTCTTAATCTAACTTTAAACCAATGTCCTGATTGCTATTATTACAGGCCTAGAGTCCAGAATCCAGTGCCTGCTGCTCACAGATTTTCCCTCTATGACGTTTGGAGCCTTGGCTTTGCTGTCCCTCATTCCCCTCCCCTGCTATGGATAAGGAAATGACAACACTTACTTCATAGAGTTCTACAAATGCCAACTATCCACACACGCGAGACAGTTAGCATGGTGCCTATCATGAAGGGAAGATTCCAAAACTGTTTGGTGCTCTATCTGCTAGCTGAAGAAGACAAAGGAAGCTGAAGCTCACAGAGGTTATGCTGTTGTTTGAGGTCCTATGAAAGAGGTCGACAGTATCTCATAATCACACAGGCTGCCACCTATAAGCTCCAGGAAATACCTCCGCAAAGTCGACTGACTGAGTAAGTGACAGGGCACCAGGAGGCACCAGCTGCTTATTTCCCAGAGCTCTCAAGAGGCGGGACTTCCCCATCTAATTTCATAAGCATACCAGAAGCACAAAAGCCCAGAATTAGCCTCTAATTGCTTCTACATCTTTGACCTTTCAGGTCTACAGTCCCCTCCCTGAGCTGCCTTCTCTGAATACCTTGGAACCCTCCTTCCTCCACTTCCTCTCCCAGACAGCTTCCCAACCACCTCTTTCATTACATGATGACCTCATACAGCTGCTCTTGACCTCCCTGGCCCTGACACCAGCCATTCCAGAAGTGAGGAGAAGGCCATGATGTGTGCATGACATTTGGTCCTCTGTAAATTGGCTCACTGGCAAGGCTGGTGAATTACCAAGAAAAAAATGTTGCTTAAAGTTCATATTTGATTACAGTGTGGAAACAGATATGGTTAGAGGCCCTCAGCAGCTCAGGGAAAGAAAAAGAGTGATTATCGCAACCAGCGGATCATCTGAAGCCCCACAGA
This sequence comes from Meriones unguiculatus, assembly GCF_030254825.1. Lineage (NCBI taxonomy): Eukaryota > Metazoa > Chordata > Mammalia > Rodentia > Muridae > Meriones > Meriones unguiculatus. Next base: position 2,404,975 of record NC_083351.1, on the reverse strand, counting down.
GGACGGGGCTCCACCAGTGTGCATCCACCCCAGCCACACTGATGGTCCCAAGTGTGTGCTCAGAAACCCGCCACGGAGTCTCTGAGAGCTGTAGGTAGGGTCACCCCTCCTCACACACACACACACACACACACACACACACACACACACGTACCACTTGCTCACCATGTTCAGACAGCAAAGTCTGCCTCTTATTCCATCCCGACTCAACACAGCTAGGGACATGCAGCCGGGGTGTCCTGTCAGCCAGAAACCTTTCCCACAGGCCAGGCCAGACAGCAGCTCTGTGCACATCGTTATGTCCTTTAGCCTTTGAGGAGTGTACTCTGGGTTCCTTGGTGTGCGCTGGTGTCCTCCAGGTAGTGGCTCTCTGGGTTCCTTGGTGTGTGCTGGTGTCCTCCAGGTAGTGGCTCTCTGGGTTCCTTGGTGTGTGCTGGTGTCCTCCAGGTAGTGGCTCTTGGCATCAGCATCCCCACAACACCGCTGAGCAATGCTCAGTAAGGTAGGAAAGTATCTTTGATGAGTCTCTTCTCCTTGGCAACACTGCACTGGGGAGACCCAGAGAACCCCTAGCTCCTTGGAAGGCCACGTGAGGCTCATATCCATCCCTAGCAGATCCCAGATGGAAGAAATTTGACAGTCAAAAATTTCAAAGGAAAATGGGGTCATCCTTGCTTCCTGGGCTCTGCCTCTCTCCAGCCATGGACCTCAGCATCTGCTAGACTCTTGTTTCCATCTCTAGGACCTACAGGATTCGTTTAGCATTCTCTCTTCCTCAGTCCCTGTGTTCCCCTTGCTTCAACAGGTCAATATGTGACTGATAATGCATTTATGACATCCTCCTCCCAGATGCCGACAATGGCCACCTGGATTCAGGCTTGGTCTTCTTCAGTTCTTCATTCATGTGGCAAAGCCAGAGAAGCTTCCTAGAAAGTCATGCCAACCATGGTGTTCCCTGAAAGTGGGGCTTTCACCGCTGGGCACTGCCAAGTCCTATAGTCCTTATGAGAAGGGCTATTCAGTTTGCATTGATGTCTCACAGCTTCTAAAGAGTCATGCAGGAGCTTGAGAACAGGCAGGCCACTGCCTCCTGTAGAGAGATGGCACATGACCCCCAAGTTCTCACTGAATCTGTGTGGTCAGCAACCAGCAGCCAGGGAAAGCTTGCTCTGAATCTGAACCTCCTCTGAAAATTCAGACCTCCTCTTTGCACACAAGTTTTACCTATAAGTGCAGACGTGCCCTCAGAGCTCAACTCTCACCTATGAACTGCAGCTGTAGGCCTCCCTGCTCTAAAGAAAAGCCCCACAATGAAGGAATCTGTGATGCCGGGCCAGACCTGATGCTCCGTGACATGATACACACAGGAAGAGAAGAAAGGAAGGCATGCCTCCTCCCCGGCAGAAGGCTCCTGTGCATGGAGACAATGCAGTCAGTTTCTCATGGCATAGCCCTCAGCTATAGATCCTACAAGTGACAGAGAAGCCCGTTTAGGTGGGGGCAGGGGTGCCTGCCTGACAAGAGCAGCTTCCTACACTCTCCTACTGCACTGTACCGCTTTCCTGAACAGAGCTGAGCTCCAGACCTTACCCCTGTGTTCTGCTTTCTAAGACAGTGCTGGAGTCCGCAAGGCCAGCCCAGCTGCAGAACAGGACCACCACAATGCCCATGTGGGCCACCATAATCAAACACCACAGTTGAGGGCTATGGTGGGTTCTTCCGGCCATCATCCAATCAGATGCAAGCATATGTCCTGATGCATGTCCTGGCTATGACGCCTTCCGCTTACACATGACCAAGCGCATCCTGTGCAGCTGGGGCCAGCAGCCTTGTTTACTGAAGTGAGAACATGTGATTTGACATATTACAGAGGGCAATTATCTGTCCTTGGGCAAGCGGGTTTACAGGTTAACTTTAGCCCACCCCGCCCTACCTCGCCACCATGTCTGGTCTATTAGCATCAGGGCTGTTCGTTTAGATTCATTTCAGGTGTGCAATAGAGAAAATCCTGACTAGCAGGGACTCAGGCAAAAACAGCTCCATCCTCGTCCCCACCTTTCTCAGAGCTGTCCTGTGGCCCTGCTGCATGAGGTCAGTGAACGGCTCTTCACCAGTGTGATCTCCAATGCCTCTTCTCCCCCACAGGCCTTGGGAATCCTACTGTTGCTTTACTAACTGGTCTTACTGCAAAACCTCATCCTAGATGCTTGTGTTTGCACCCGCAGAGCCCTGCTGTTCTCAGCTCGGGTCTGCAAAGCTCCTTTTCTGAAGTGGGTAGTGGTGAGTGCAGAGGCTCCTGTGTGGTCAAAGTGACATATTTCAAGTGACTATGAGTGCTCAGTCCTGGACGACTCCTCTATATTAACCTCCCCTGTCCAAAGCTCTGGCACGCCCACTGAGGAGTGGGCAGAAGGAACCCAAGTGCGTGCGGATGGACAGTGAGAAGAGCAGTGAGCTGACTTCTAGGCACATGGCTGTTGCACACACCAACTCACAGTGGCCGCGGTTACCTTCACAACATCCAGCCACCCAAACCTCGGCAATAAGAGGGGAGAGACCTCTGAGGTCCCAGCCCTAGCTAAGGAGCTGCCGGCAGTTAATGGCTGCTAAGTGAGTGGTCACACAGTGGGCACCCTCATACGCAGGTGTGTAAGGGCCACTAATTACACCTGAGGGTTATTAATAACGATAAAATTTGGACATGGATAAGGGGTGGAGACAGGGTGGGGGCCTAGGGCCATTGGAGGAGATAGCAACCAAGGTGTATGATCTAAATACATTGTATAGGGGTCTGGAGAGATGGCTCAGAGGTTAGGAGCACTGGCTGCTCTTCCAGAGGTCCTGAGTTCCATTCCAAGCAACCACATGGTGGCTCACAACCATCTATAATGAGATCTGGTGCCCTCTTCTGGCATGCAGGTGTACATGCAGACAGAACACTATACATAATATAAATCTTAAAAAATACATAGTGTAAGTTCTTGAAAATTTCAAAGAATAAATTTAAAAATATTGTTTTAACTAACTTGACCTCTTTTCCCAACAGGACCTCATGGCTCAAATCGGCTGTTCCAGTGACTGCCTTGTAACCAGGGCTACAAAAGTAGGCACTGAAGAAAAGTTGCCCACCTCTCCATTTGTGCTGCTTAGTTTTCTGTCAACTTGATACAAGCAGGGATCATCTGGGAAGAGGAAGCCTCAATTGAGACAATGCCTCCGAAAGTCTATGGGGCATTTTCTTGGTTAACAGTTGATGTAGGATAGCCCAGTCCACTGTGGATGGGACCACGGAGGGCAGGTGTGCCTGGGGTGCACAAGAAAGCAGGCTGAACAAGCAGCAGAGGGAGCTCCAGTAAGCAGCATTCCTCTGTCGTTTCTGCTCTAGTTCCTGCCTCAACCTGCCTTCCTGGTGGACTATAAACTGTAAGCTGAGAGGAACCCTTTCTTCCCCTGTTGCTTTTGGTCATGGAGTTTATCACAGGGAACAAACTAGGACAACCTTCAATGTCACCTCCCAGAAATTCTACCTCCCATAGCTACTTACAGTCCACAGTCTTTGGCTTAGCCCACTACCTGTATCTAGCTGCAAGGGAAGCTGGGCGACATATTTATTTTACATTGTCCAGCTCAAAGTTGGTAGGTCCCATGTTAAGGAAGAAGGGGACAACAGTGGTACAGCGCAGTGGCACAGCGACAAGGCAGTGCATCACGTCATTAAGGATTCAGCAATGAAAAAGGGACCCATAGGCCGTATACGCCCCAGCTGAGATGTTTACATCAGCAGAGATGTGAATCAACAGTGTAATTAAAAGATTTTTAAAATTGCATGAAGAGCACTTAGTCTAAGGAGAAGATGCTGTTAGACTATTGTGGCAGGCAGGGACAGCATGGAGCCTCTCAGGACAGCCCAGATCCCTGAACCCAGGCTGGGAAAGTAGGGCAGATCCAGAGCCACAGGGACGCCGAGCTCAGACAACCTACCTTTCCAACCCACCCGCCTCCCATGTACTTAAGAAGAAATGGATGCATAGTGACTGAAGGAGCTGCAGATGCCATGGTGCAGTCTGGAACCAGGCGAGGGCGAGCTGGGTGTGGCATCTACATCGCCACCTCACTGGCACCCCTACCCATGTATGAACAGAGAGTTCTGCCAGTTGTGGGACTGGGCTGGCCGGCCCCCCTGAGTCACACAGGGAGCTGGTAGAGATACCTTGCAGAAAACACTTCATGGACAGAGTGCACTCAGCGTAGCAACCAGGGCTTAGCTGCATTAACTCCTCACCCCATTGTGACCCTGGGATTGATTAAATCCTGTGATATCACCCTTGAAAATAAATTCCCAGAGAGCACCACCCTCCCTGGCCTCCACCCGCCTGGCTCTAAGAGGAGAACGGTTTGCAGAGAGAGCCTGGGTTAAGCCCGTGGAATGAGGACTTAAAAGGCTTCCAAGAGCTTCCAGCAAACAGCCTGAGGATGTCACCCAGCACGGCCCTGGACCAGAAGCCTGAGAAAAATCAATACTGACTCAAAGGGCAGGCTGAGCCTGGATTAGCCCAATTGCCAGCTCCATTGAGCAGAGTCCAGACTCTCATGTTTTCTTGAAATCAGGAGAGAGATGACAAGCCTTGGCATCATTACCAGGGCATCCGAGCCACCTCAAACCAAACTCGTGTCCCATGGGTCCAGGCTAGCTCTCATGGGGAACAGTAGCTGCTCTTGGAGAAAAGAAGGGGGTTGCTTTGCACAAGCTGCGCTCCAGGGACTCTATTTCTTAGAATGTTACTAGGTCTGGGACAAGATTGAAGGCGTCACTGGAGAATGAAAATGAGAAGAAAGGCACTCAGCACCTTTACTCAAATGTCTTCTGTGGTAGGAGGCCTCTGTCCTGTCCAGTCCGGTGATGTCAGAAATGACTGAGCAGCCTCTCCTCCTCACTCTTCTGTCTATTGTCTATTCCTGGAGCTATCTAGCAGATGTCATCTCTATGCCTGGCCACCATGATCCTGTCATCACACCCAGCCAGAGCAACATGGGGTCCAGGGCTGTCAGAAGCCCCAGTCATTCCAGAGCCGTCTGTGACAAGATACCATGAGCAGTGGCAGGGTTCCATGGCCTCACGGTTTGAAGTTGAGGCTTGAGCTCAAGGGACCCTAGGCCACGCCCTCCCCACCCTCAGGAGCTTCCTCCTGCCTCTCCCAGCTCTCAGCGGCTCTCTCACACCGCTGGGTGTAGGGTAAGTCCAGCCTTTACCTCCATCTCCACAAAACCTTTATCCCAGTGTCTTCCTGAAGCCCCTCCTCTCTTCTGAACAGCAGCCATCAGGGCTAGAACCATCTGGGCTATGTAGGCTGGCTTCATCTCAAGGGCAAGGTCTCACTCCCCAGTTTGGCTGGAATCAAGCTTGAGGTGGTGTATAAGGTGGGGGAGGGGATTAGTGGGAGCCGGAGCCACAGACGTCACCCTGGAGCACTCTGACAGTAAATGAGACAACATGGAGCAGAGTGGAGATCTACGTTAGTTTAATGTTTAATATTGAACTGCCGCACGGCGGACCCTGCATCCAATGAGAAAATCCCACATGACAAGATGCACGGCGGACCCTGCATCCAATGAGAAAATCCCACACAACAAGATCCCACAGGAAACAAACCCGGCAGAGGAGAGTACTTACAACTGATGCCAAGCCCACCCTATAAAACAATGGTGCCTAGCCTGGGCTAAGCTCTAAGATTCTTCCTTTACAGTAAGGGGATGAGTAGCAGACCTGGGGCTGGGCAGCAAGAAGGGTGGCGAGTGTCTGCAGTGCTCAGTTGTAGTCCTGTAGCTGTGGACAAGCCAGAAAGGGCCCAGGGACCAACTCGAACTGCCCACCTGAGTAACCCACGGTTGACTGGACCACTCTGACTATGGTGTTTCCAGTGACCTGTGGTGGGAAGTGACAGCACCCTCCTTACTTCAAGTGCTTGTTCAGGGCCATGTCATTCTGTCACCCCTCATCATTTATGGACCGTTTTCATGCCGACTCCCAAACCCTGCGGCTTACGGGTAGACAGCGGTGGCAGGACAGAGTGAGGGTCTTCCGCTGTCAGCTAATACACAGGAATCTGGAGCACACAGGTTCTGCTTCAGCAGCTGCAGCCCTGCTTTTCTGTTGCTGTGATGAGCACTCTGACCAAGGAAACTTACAGAGCAGTCTATTCGCACTTACGGTTCCACAGGTTTAGCGTCCATGACGGTGGAGTAAAGACGGAAGGTAGCAGACTCAGTGAAGGCAGCAGACACAGTGAAGGCAGCAGACACAGTGAAGGCAGCAGACACAGTGAAGGCAGCAGACACAGTGAAGGCAGCAGACTCAGTGAAGGCAGCAGACACAGTGAAGGCAGCAGACACAGTGAAGGCAGCAGACACAGTGAAGGCAGCAGACACAGTGAAGGCAGCAGACACAGTGAAGGCAGCAGACACAGTGAAGGCAGCAGACACAGTGAAGGCAGCAGACACAGTGGCTGGAGCAGCAGCTCAGATCTCACCTCTTGAACCACAGGCACAGAGTGGAGAGAGCAAACTAGAAATAGCATGAGCCTTTAAATTTCAAACTCTGCCTCCGGTGACGCACTTCCTCTGACGAGGCCACCTCCATATGCCTCCCAAACAGTGCCACCAGCTGGGGACCAAGCATCCGGCCACCTGGACCTTACCTCCTTCAAGTCAGGTAAGAGCGGGCCTGGGCACCTGAGTTCACCATCCATGGGGGGCAATGCTGCTGTCCCCAGCCAGGACACACTGGCTTGAGAACAGACACTTTCTGTTCCCCAGCACTGCGACCAGGCTCTGTGGTCAGTGGTCAGGGTCTGAGCATTAGGCACAGTGCCTTGAAGTCCTTCAGGAGGAAGACGAGGGAGTCACGGGTGGGTGAGAGCATGTGGTCAGCTGAGCATTTTCCGTCAGTCTTGGCAATGACAGAGGGAAGGGCTGGACACCAGCTGGGATGCAGCTGGACTGAGCAGAAGGGGAAAGGCTAGAGACTATGGGAAGGTCTGCACCGCCTTTCACACCCCTCCATGTCATCCAGCAGAGGCACCCGGAGTGCTGCACAGCCAAATCTCTGTTGTCATGAACCCCGCTCTGAGGTGGAGGCCAAGCCAGCCCCTCAGGCCCTCTCATGCTGGTCTAGGGACACTCCTAGCTCACCCTAGAGATCATCCTTGGGTCTCAGAAACCTGTTCCCTGTGCACAGAACCATCTGATCAGTGCCCAGGACACACTGGCTTGAGAACAGACATTGGCCACCCCCAGACCTTTCTCTTCCCTGTTCTATCAACACAAATGTCCTAAGCTGTGCCTCCAAGATCCCCCATGCAGGAAGCCCCTGTCCACTTAACCACACTAACTCCATCTTCCTTCACAGCGACCCCATCAGAACAGGGTCTTGTCTAATCACAGGCACAATGCATTTTAATGATAATTACAGGCTTCCTGGGATGTAGCAATCCTCATTTCATGCTCCGGTACCCTTTAAACACTGCAGGAAGGGGAGGGAACCGCTGCCCCCATTCCTTTTGGCAAGCCTTGGGGTGAACGGAAACTTCACACAATGTAGGAGAATTTGATGATTTTGAGGTGCGTCTTATTCACCATTAAGAATTCTGTTTTAAACACAGCCCTGCTCGGTGAGTTCCATCCTAGCGGTACCCTCTGACGAGGAAGCTCACCAGCCACAAGCCCCATGTCAGGGAGTTGGGAAGGTCTAAGTATCTCTATGCAGCCTGTGGCCCACCAGGCAAGCTCTATGAGTCCCACTGATCTCGCTTTCAGATGAAAAGCCCCAGTCACACCCTGCCCAAAGATCCAACAATCATCCAACAGGACACAGAACACAGAGAGCGCATAGATAAAGCAATGAACCCTCTTCCTAGGGGTGTGAATGTCAAATTCCCTTTGTGAGCTTTGACACCATAGAAAGAATGCCAAAGGCAGAAGGCTGCAAAACAACAGAACTGCATCCCCCAGCTATGGGAGGCAGAAGTCTAAGACCCAGGGCTTAGCAGGCCATGCCTGTGCCTTCCTGCCTTTCTGGTGCCTGCCAATGCCAGCCATCTTGGCATTCTTTGCCCTAGAGATGGACCACTGCAACCCTCACTGCTTTGTCCCTTTTACCTCACCTCTGTGTCTTCTCTCTTTGATGTACAGGAATCCTTTGTCAGGATGACACCAACCTGTATGATTCTCTCTATAATAAGATGGCTTCCAAATGCATCATAGTCCCAGGCCCTGCAAGGTCTTGGGCCCTTTGAGCTAAAGCATGAATGAGAAAGGCCCTTAGTACAATTGCTGGTATCGGCAGGAAGATTCAGGTAAAGGCTGGAGATGAGGCTGCCTGACAGTGGAGCATGGCTGCCAGCCCAGGAATGCCAAGAACCATGTGTCCGCCAGGAGCGTGGAGGAGTCCTGAACCTCAGGAATACTGAGAACTATGAAGAGCCCAGGAGGACTGCAGACCGCATGAACCCCCTACACACACACCAGGGCTGGGAGAAGCAGGAGAGGTCTATCCTGTAACCTTTAGAGAAGTACCACCCAGCTGACCGGATGCTGGCTTTCTGCCCTCAGGGGCAGAGCTAAGACAGACACCTTCCTGCTGTGCCCAGCCACTCAGCACTGCATAACTTGCACAGCAGCCACAGAACACTTAAGTCTGTAAGATGCCCACCACGTGCTAAAAAAGCACACAAAATACATGAACCCTTATTTAGTCTCAGCACTCCATTCACTGTAAAATAAAACCCTACTTCATGGGAGTGCAGGTCACATGGCTGGTGCATTCCTGCCCAGCCACAGAGGCAGCACCAGCACAGTCTCCCTGCTGGGCGCTTTCCCATCTGTTCTCAGCCCAGCACTCTGCTTGTCTGTCTGTCTGTCTGTCTGTCTCTCTCTCTCTGCTTCTCTCCCTCTCTCTTTCTCATTTTCAGTCACGAGAATCTTAAAGCCATGAAAAAATGTCAATATATTATGCATTCATATTCCCACCCGCATCTGGTGAGGAGCCCCTTCCTCATTTGCTGTGCTACAGACCTTTATTGTTACATGATAAATATAGACATAAATGACATGAGTACAGGTGCGGATAGATAGACATAGGGATAGAGATAATAAAGACCAAGGGATGTAGATATACATATAGATGAGAGAGAGACAGAGACAGAGGATATAGATACAGATAGATCTGAGCCAGGGTCTCACCACAGAGCCCCCACTGGCCTAGATCACTATGTGGCCCAGGCTGGCCTTGAAAGCACGAGAGCCACCTGTCTTTCCCTGACTCCCAGGTTGGGTGCTTGATTAAGCGCATACTGTCCGGCCAGAACTTTGGTATTTTTTTTTTAATCAGTGCATCACAGGTAACAGTTGGAGGTCCTACATCCAACTCACTGTGCCACCTCCATTCCCCCCATCCACACCACGCTTTTATTTCCTCCTGCTCCCTTCCATGAACACATGTGCACGTGTGTGCACCCATACACATCTCTACATACGGTACTTTATAAGTGTCCACAAATGATGCAGAGGCACCAATGCGGCTGCGAGGTCTGTGTGTGATATCTAAAGCGGGCGACTTGGTGTTTCTCCGAGGTAAGGGTCTCAGCCACGTGCTGGAGGCTGCAGAACAGGAGTGGTTTGGGTTTAACTGACTGTCAGGTTGCTCTCTTGACGGTTCAGACATGCCCATCGGCAGCCTGCTCCTCCCTGTGTTCACGTGCTCATCTGATGCATGCCTACTGTGTGTGGCCGCACTCTGGAGACTGCTGCAGAACCATCACATGCAGACCAAACTGAGAGATGAGCTGCCTGCCTCTGTCCCCAAATCCTGCGGGTGGACATGGTCTGGGTGAAGCTAATCTGTGCCTTGGTTTCCCCATCCGAAATAACCGATAAAGTTAAAAACATATAGATAGATACATGAGCGTGGCCACGTGTACTTCTAGGCAGACATCTGTGTAAATGTACACATGCAGGGATACACAGGCACAGACTCGGCCATAGACGTTCCATCAGGTCCCAGCATAGATACGGGCCTGTGTATACAGACACGCATGGCTCAGTGTAGACAAGCTGTGCTCTAGGACAGTTCCTGTTGTGGGAGGGGTTCTAGCACTTTCTACCTGCTAGACACCTTTTCTGACTTAGGTGCATACTCCAGTAACCCAAGATTCCAGAGTTGGCCTGCTGCCAGCTTCTCAGAAGCCACCAGGGTGTGGGGGAGATTATCCGCCTTTCCTAAATGCTTCAGAGGGGATCCCACAGCCAAGCAAAGAAGGCAGGGTGCTGGCGGGACCTCCATCAGCAGAGGTGTCGGCGCTGTGCAGGAAGCAGTGCAGTGTTCAGCTCACCTTGGCGTCACCAGGATGCCAAGTGGGAAGTGGCCATCCGGGAAGCAGGGTGGTCCCCTAGCGAAGGAGGAGGTTGTGAGTCCCAGCACCAGGGCTAAATCTCACTCCATGACGGCAGGGCAGGCCCACTGCACATCCATCCAGATCCTGTGACGTGCCCTTATTTGGAACTAGGGTCCGTGTAGGAATCATGGAGTAAAGCTGAGGACACACAGGGCTAGGGAGGCCCTAATCCGGGGACAGAGATCCCTGTAAGAGGAGAGGACCCAGAGACATAGAAAGTGAGGACGGAGGCAGGGCTGGAGTGACACAGCCCACAGACAAATGCCAAGGACACCAGCAGCCACCAGAGAACAGGAGAAAAGTTTTGGTGGATTCTCTGCTTTCACCCTAAGAAGAGGGACAGCGCAGCCCATAACTCCAGCTTGTGACACCAGACACTTCTCTGCAGTCATGTGATGTGTGATATTGTGACCAAGATGTCAGGAGAAGCCCGGGTAGCCACTTCACCACCTGAGCTGTCGGTCTCTCTGTCATGGCCACCTCCTCAGATGGCTGTGCTGGTCCGCAGCCCTCCACCCTCCCAGAGGCTGGTGCTCAGGTGGCTTTTCCATCACTCTGCATGGCAGCTCCTGATGTTCAACCACCACTGCCACTAGGTAATGACCGTTATTATGTGATCGCTCTGTCGCTGGGCTGGCGATTTGTCATTGTTAACATTTATGAAGTACCCAGTCCATCTACAGAAAATGATAATAATAAAAAATAAGAAACGCTGTTCTCTGAAGGCCACAGCTCCTTACAGAGCAAAGGGCCCAAGAAAGAAGACAGGCACACGGAAAAGCCTGAGGGGCGGAACTGGGATCAGCAGGCTATTATGGATTCAAGCTTCATGTGCTCAGCCCTGGCCACACTGTAGAGTCTGCTCACTGATGTTGATTGCCGCCCCAGGGAGGTGAGGGAAGTGAGAGCGAGGCTGCTGTCTGTCAACGCTCAAGACAAGCCCGGGCAGCAGCATCCTGTGGGCGTGGTGGGTGGAGAGAGTGTGCAAATGGCCCATTTCAGTGTCTGCTTAACAGGGACCAGGCTGGTGCTCAGGGGCCACACTAATCTGTTTTGTTTGTGGTTCCTCGGCACTGGGAAGAGTACCTGGAGAGACCACACTGGCCAGGGAGCCTCCAGGAGGCAGAGCACTTCCTGACACACCCAGATGGCCAGATGGGTACACTTCCTTCTTCCAAGCTGCTTGCTTGTACCCTCAAGGTCAAAAGGACCAGCCTCCAGCTGGAAGTGGCATGCACACTGTCTGGCAGCAGGGACAGTGGTCTGCTGACCTAGCCTCCAGCTGGCAGTGAGTTTAAAAATACCAAGCTCCACGCAGCTTTAGAGGTGGCATACAGGGACCACCCTACAGATCAGCGAGAAGCAGGTGGTCTCAAGTGGCGTCCCTGGGCTGTCCCTTTACCGTCCCTCAAGCCTTTGTCTGCAGAGGACATCCCTCTGAAGGGATGAGAACCTGGCGCCCAACACATCAACCCTGAGCAGGGCCTTCGGGGCCATGTCACAGCAGGACGGGTTCCAGAGCTCACTTAGATGTCTACTGTCCTTGGGTCTTGTATCCTGCCCACCTTCCTAGGATAGTCCGAGCCCCAGGATAGAATCTGAGATGCAGAATTCCTTGCGGGTCAGAGCCTAGCCAGGGAAGGGCACAGTTATGGAAATCTGACATTTGGAAGGTCAGAGAATATTCCTGACTCAGAAAAGACCATCTCTTACCTCAGAGTGTTCTGTGGCCCTCATCCACCGTCAAAGCTAGACATCTAGAGAGATTCATTTGGCAAGGACTATTTGGAGAGGAGGGAGTGTTGGGGTGATGCTGCAAAGGGAGGGTGCTGAATAGTTTTGTGTCAACTTGACACAACTAGAGTTATCTAAAATTGAGGGAACTTGAGTTAAGAAAATGCCCCCCAGGATAGGTCTGTAGACAACCCAGTACAGCATTTTCTTAACTAGTGACTGATGGGGAAGGACCCAGCCTGTTGTGGGCCAGTGGGTCCTCTAAGAAAGCAGGCTGAACAAGCCAGGGGGAGCAAGACAGTAAGCAGCAGCCCTCCATGGCCTCTGCATCAGCTCCTACCTCCAGGTTCCTGTCCTGCTTGCTTTGATGATGAATATGGAATATGGAAGGAATCTGGAATTAACCCTTTCCTCCCAAACTTGCTTTTTGGTCATGGTGTTTCATCACAGCAACAGAAACCCTAACTGAGACAAGGGGTTACTGACACAGGGAAGAGGGCCATTGCAATGGAGAAACGTCATTTGACATTCTCCAACATGCCCAGTGTAGGCAGAGAGCTTTTCTTTCTGGCAAGGAGCAGATAGGAAGGCCAGCAAGTCTCAGATGCAGGTGGAGAATAGAAGGTGGCTCTATGGGACTGGGGATATCCTGGTTTTTTTCTATTGCAATGAAGCATCACAACCAAAAGCACCTTGGGTAGAAAAGAGTTTATTTGGCTTACCCATCCACATCACAGGCCATAACTGAAGGAAGTCAGAACAGGAACCCAAGCAGGAACCATAGTGGCAGGAATGGGGGCAGAGACCATGGAGAACACTGCTCACTGGCTTGCTCCCCTCAGCTTGTACAGCCTGCCTTTTTATACAATCCCAGACTGCCTTCCCAGAGGTGGGCTTTCTGTAGTTGGCTATGCCTTCCCACATCAACCGATTCCTGAAATAAAGTCCTTTAGTCCCAAATGACTTGAGCTTTTGTTAAATTCATCAGATAAACAGTAAACAAACAAAACAGGGTTCTACACTAGTGAGTGAGACCCCTCCAAACCTCCTGTCCTCAGGAGGGGCTGGTTATGGGTTTAGGTGGGTGTGGGAAGAGAGACTCTAAACCAAACTGAATAAACAGGCATGTCCTTCCAGTGAAGACCAGCTGTTCAGGCAGTCGTTTTATGACAAAGAGGAACATGGAGGCTGCCTAGTCTAGTCTTGCCCTGTGTGAGCGAAGTGCATCCAGGAGCCTCCTGTGTGTCGTGGGAGAAAGGCCAGGCCTGCAGAGTGCAGCTTCCCAGAGGACAGCCGTGTGGGGATTACAGAAAGATCCTTGTTTCCCAGGCAGCAGAGTGGGTGGACCCCACAGGCCTCTCGACTTCTGGTGTGGGCAGCTAGACACAGGAGCAGGCTGACTATGGGCTTGCCCTGAAAGCAGCAGCATCCAGCAGGCATCCCAGACTGTGGGGTGCTGGTCTCCAAATCCAAGCGGTACCGACACCTGCTCCCCTCCTGCAGGGGTCAGAGTCCACAACCAGCCCTTGATTTGGGAGGGGGTGTCCTGGCTTGCCCAAAATCATGGTGCGCCTGAACCTTCAGCCAAGTGGCGCTGAAACTGTCAGGCCTCTCCTCTACCTTCACAGCTCACATGTCCCCTAACACCTTCAATGTGCCTGCTTCTTCCTGTGTGGGGCCTTTAAAAAAAGATGCTTCAAGGGGTGGGCTCAGACCTGCTCCCACAACACCTCATTGGCCTCACCCGCTCCCCCTAGGCTATGAGAAGTTGGAGACTGACAAAGCACACAGCCGCAAGACCCTGAACCTGAACTGCTTCCTGGTGTCTGTGACGTCATACTCGCCCCGGCGCTTGGTTCTCACGATTTCACTCTAAAACAGCTCTGAAGCACCCTGCATTGAAATCTTGGCCCCAGCTGACAGGGCTGTTAGGGAGTGGCTGGATCATGAAGGCCCTGACCCTAATCAGTGGACGAGCCATGGATGAGCTCATAACTGAATGGAGGATAAGAGGTGGGAGCTAAATGGAGGGCGTAGGTCCTGGAGGGGGTGCTGCTAAAGGGCATGTCTCACTCCCAGAACCTTCTCCCCTTCTCTGCTTCATGGCTGCCATGGAGCTACAGGCTCCAATCCACAACATCCTTCTACCGTGAGCCTCTGCTTTGCTCTCATGAGCTCTGCTTCATCAGTACAAGCCTCCTGTGTCCAGCAGAACCAGGTAAGATGAACTCACAGACAAGACAATCCTTTCCGCTGCCTGAAATTCAAAAGTATTGGCGGGCCTTTGAGCTCACTTTGAAATGATGAGGAGTCAGGCAAAAAGCACAGTACAGTGACGGGGCCTGTGGCCTTCCAGAGCAGGGTTCTGCAGGCCCTGTCAAGGGTGCTTCATTTGCAAGCTACCAGCAAAGGACCTAGGGGCAGTCTATGCAGTGTGTTCTTTTTTGACAAGCCCCTTTCCCACACCTGCTTCTTCAAATCACCTGAGTTTACATTTACAAGATTCTGTCATCCTGACATTAACAGTGACGGTAGCATTTGTCTCAACGTTTCTGAAGTTCTTTGATCCATGTGTTCAAACAGCTGTGTGACCCAGAGCTATAGAGACCCAGTGCCAGAGACTGCACAGATATGTAACACGGAGAGAAACATCTCAGAATTTCTCAGGGGTGGACTCAGAAGTCGGCTGTGGGAAGCTGCCCATAGCTATCTGGAATAAGTTTAACCTTTGCTTAAAGCAGGGAGAAGGGGGATAGTGCAAAATGTCTCTAGGTACCAAGTCTGATGGCCTGCATGCAAAAGCTAGGACCCAGAAGACAAAAGTGAGAACTCACTTCCTGAAGTTGTCCTCTGTCCTCCACATGCACCATAGCGTGTGTGCATGTATGTGTGTGTGCTGGTCATGGGACCCGTGCATCCCCACCCTGGCAGGCGTACCACAGAGCTTGGATGCTGTTATGTACAGTGGCTCCACCTGCAGTTCTCCTGGTGGCTAGTAACCAGGTACCAGGACGTGGGCATGAGCAGTGTCAACTACAGAATCAGGTTTTCTGCTGAAGCATCACAGGACTCCTGGAAGGTTGCACTCACCGGGCATGGCATGGCCTTGTCTTGGGGACAGCATAGCACGGTCTATGGCCACTTCCCCTGGATGAGCACCAGGGCAAAGCGATGCCCTGCTCTCTGGCTTGAACTCCGTCACCTCTTGCATAGGGACAGTGCAGACAGATCCACAAGGGCTGGCGGAGGCTAGCTGGTGGCTTGGGGAGGGTAACAAACAAGGATTGATATGTTTAATCTGAGGCTGCCTCTGCACACTGGGAAAGACGGCACTCCATTTATCAGAATTAGGCAGCTCTCTGAAGACAGAACTATCCGAATTGCACATCTCTTCTATTCGGGGGTTATGTTATTAAATACAGGCCCTGCCACCAAGAGAAAAATATGTGCTCTTGTCAAAGTTCTTCATACACGGTGGCCCCGTGCTTCCCCTTCCAATGCCCACGTCTGTAAACAAGGGTCTCTCCCTCACTCCCTCTTTACACCTTTAGTCTTTACCAAGTATACTGCGGAGCAGAGATGCTTCCTCCTGAGCTGCACCCTCTGCCAGAGGCCCACGGACAAGCAGCATGCATTGTCTCCCTGCCCTCGGCCTGGCACAAGGGCAGCCACGAGCCAGAACTTTGAAGGTTTGAGGCTGGGAGGCCAGGAGCTGGCAGCAGCGTGAGAACTTGTACAATTAACAGGTAGAAAGCCTGTGTTTGCAGCAAAATGGCCGTTACTAGGCCTGTTCGCAGCATCATACATTGCTTGTTCTAGTTAACCCTTAAAATGACCCAATGCACTGGGTTATCTTTCCACCTTAGGGTCTGAAACAAAAACACTGAGATTACCTTCACCTAGCAGAGGCTGCCCGACAGCAAGTGGTGAGACACAGGTAGAACACGCTTCTGTGGAGAGTGCCCAGCACAGCGCCTGGTTCTCAGGACTTGATAGGAATTGATCGGGGTGCCAACCCTTTCTCTCATCTGTGACCTGCTGTCCTGTCTGCAAGCCACAGGATCTTCTCCAGTGTCAGCCTGCCAAGAGACAGGTCTGTCCGGCGTCAGGGTACAAGAGAGCACAGCACAGCATCTAGGATCGTCTCATAAGATGGAAGGCATGGACTACATGTCACTCACAGGCCTCCACTTCCTTTGGCATTATGATGCTTAACACATCCTGGTTGGAGGCAGCATAGAAGCTGCCTGTGGCGTTTAAGAAAGGCAACTGTCCCTTGCTGTCTCTCAGAAGTCCTTGTGTCCCCAGAGAACACGGCGCTTTAGTATTCCACAATATCTTTTCCAGGACAGAACAGCGGACAAGAAGTACAAGCAAGATTCATGTGTCTGGACAAGGCCTGCTCCAGGGGGAAAGTCCAGAGCCGCTGCTATGTGCCAACACAGAGCTGTCTCTGCACTCCATTTCCTCATGTTCAGCCCTGAGTCGGCCCTCTTCTGGCTCCTCACGAGGTCAGGCTGCCCATCCAGCTGGCTGTTGGCTGCTGCTCTCCTGAGCCCCACTTCCTCACTGACTGTGGATTTGTGAGACAGCTTATCAGAGAGAGCACTCCCATGCATTGCTAGAGCACGCAGGAGTAGAGAGGAGTCGGGTGACTGTGAGCACTCTTCCCTATGGGCCTCAGTTCCCTCATCTACACAATGGAACAACAGCAGTCCTACAAAGGCAGGACTGTTATAAGGGTCAAATGAGCTAATATGCATAAGCCCTGGAAAGAATGGTGGCCAGCAGAAAAGAGAGGTGCTATTGTTAACGTCTTTTTCCTCTTCCTCTTCATCATCATCACTATCACCAAAATCATCATCACCATCACACCAGCATCAACAAAATCACTAACACAAACACCACCATCATCACTATCATTGCCAACACCATCATTACCACCATCATCACCACTATCTCCATCACTGCTACTATTATGACCGTAATCATTACCATCATCACTATTATTACCACCATCACTCTGATCATCACCACCACCATCACCATCATCTTCATCAGTGTAATCACCAATGATGGTGGTGATCAACAGTACTACTCAAATTACAGTATTCATCACCATCACCACCACTATCATCAAATCACAATCATCATGACTATAATCATCACTATTACCATCAGCATCACCATCAGACCATCACTAACATCTCGCCATCATCACTGCTGCTACCATTACCACCACCAGTATCTTTATCATCTTTGATGTCATCTTGCCATCATCACCAGCACAACCACAATCACCACCATCATCACTGTCATCACCACCACCATCACCACTACAACCATCATCACTATCACCACCACCATCACCACCACCACCACCACAACCATCATCATCACCACCGCCACCACCACCATCACCACTACAACCATCATCACCATCACTGGGAAAGCACACAGGCAGACAGGAGAGATACAGGAAGTGGAAGATGGTAGAGGATTCCTGGCGGCCAGTTCGGTTAAAATGCAGACTGCAGGAAGATGCTGAAGCCAGTATGCTCAGGGCTGAGTTCATCACAGTCTCACTAGCAGCTTGCCTGCTCAGAGACTAGACATCTGCCTCCTCCTCACAGCCTCTAGACTTCCCTTTTTGCCCTCAGGTCCAAGCGCTGCACTCATGCTTGTGTGAGGCCACCACCAACCGTCAGGGCCTTTCTGACCACCTGAAGCAGGGAACACACAGCGGAGCCCAAGCATCCTGTCCCTACCCAGGGCTCTTCCTGTGCAGGGCATGCCCTTCACTCACAACTTTCTGCTGTTTCTTTTAGTTGAGGAAACAGGCATTGTAGGCCTCCTCTCAGAGGCTGATTCAGAGTCTCTGGGGCTGGGAATGCAACCAGTGTGGTAATTAGCTGGCAGGCTGCGGGTGCCGCGCTCCAGCTCTGAAACCCTGCAATCAGAACAAATTTGTTCCCTCCAAAATGTGCCATTATTGTTTGATTTCCCACCGGCTAGCTTTGGCAACATCGCTGATGTCTCCCTCCCACCTGGGGGCCTCCGGAGCCTGTCTGGAGAAGGCCACAGGTCTCGGGTGAGACTGTAAGTGCCTCATTACGACTCTCGACTGCATGCTCACTCTCTTTCCTCACTTGGGGTCACATTTCATTTTGGTTTAAATAATGAAACCAGCAGACCGGAGATTAGAGCTGTTAAATGATTTTTGCTCCCAGGAAACAGTGGCCTGTCCAAGAGGTAAGCTTGCCAGCAGCTCGGTGATCCTCCATGCCAGCAGCTCGGTGATCCTCCGTGCCGGCAGGACTAAGCTGGGAAGCATGAGGTTCAAGTCCACAGCCTGTTAGATCTGCCGTCTGATGGGTTAGGAGGACAAGCCCCAGCCTGCGTGCATGGGGGACAGACTGGGAGGTATGTCCGGAGAAAGCTCCAAAGGCTGACAGGAGAGAGAGACGCAAACAAGGAGAGCTTTTGGTCTTTGTTGTCTCTCCTGAAATTCAGTAAGCCCTCTGCAGCCCAAGGCAGAGCTATGAAAACTGGGTGTTCTCTGGCTCTCTTTGGCCGGTTTCTGTAGCTGGCCCAGCCTGAAGCAGTGTGCCCCACACCTCACCACCTCAGTGCGCTTTTTCCCTCCAATAGAGACGCAGGTGGTCCAGAGCATCTGACCAACACGCTCAGGCTGGGTCAGAGGAAGGTTTACCTACTGCAAAGCAAACAAAGCAAGACCTGCCTCCTGTCCTGCTGACAGAGGAACCACCACAGCCGCAGCAGCTCAGTGCAGGGTCACCTCTGCACTTAGCTCTGTGGGCCCTTGTGTCTTGTGTCTTGTCTAAAAGACCAGAAGGAGTAATCAAGCAGGGAGTGGGCAGAGGGACCTGAACTTGGCTACAACCCCTGGCATCTTTGTTGCAACTTCAGGCTCCCGGGGCTGAGCAGGCTCCCACTTTCCTCGCCCCTGCTGGGACAGGTCTCCTAGGAAGCTCAAGAGAAAAGTTTCTGAAGGGAAGCCATGCTAGAGCCAGGCCCTGAAGCTCCCTAGAGCTGGACATTGCTCGCCAGCCTTGTGCAGAGAAAAATGAACATCCGTCTTCAATAGTTTAGAAGGACATGAGGCAGGAAGAGGCAGTGCTGGCTGCCTGCCAGGGGTGTCCCGCAGACCTCAGCCCTCCTGCACCCCAATCTCTCCAGAGAAATCGCTGGTTTCAGTTCTTCAAAGCTGCCTGCTGCCTGCCGCCTGCCGCCTGCTGCCTCCCTGGTGACCCTTTACCTCATGCTCCTGTGTTGCTCTCTCAGGTCTCTACTCGGTCCAGCTCAGCTGCCCTGACATCCCTGAGTAAGATCAGACAGCAAGGTTTCTCAAGGACACACCAGTGAGCCACTGTTGGCCATGGCTGGGGTGTGCTCACTCTGACTGGCAGGCAAGGCTGGTTCGTTCCTCACCTGCTGCTGACTGGCTCTGAGCCAGGACTTCCACACCAGAAAGCTTTGGTCTTCTGATGTAAGAGTAACAAGCCACCAAGGGAGACTGCAGCTGCCTCTCACCTGCCCTGCCCACACGAGGCTTGGATGCACCACCCCTCCCCATTCTGCCAACAAGAGCCTCCCAGAGCTGTGTAACCCCACTTGCCAGGCTCAATGGCCGCTTTACAGCACCCACCCTCCCCTCTGAGCATTGCTCAGCACCTGCCTCTCCTCTCCTGTTTCCTGAGCCCCACCCATACAAGCCTTCCTTCCCCTTTGCCTGGCTAGATACTTTACTATCTCAAAGAAACTTACTGGATCCAGGTTTTTCTAACTGCTGCAGTGGCTCTGGACTGGCAAGCCCAAGGCAAAATAATCCCAACAGCAGCAGAAATCTATTTCCTCAAAATTCTGGAGGAAGCTGGAAGTGCAGCCTCGGGGTTGATGCCCCATCAGTGCCGGGAGGAAGTTGTTTTCCCTAGCTGGCAGAAGTTCTAGCTTCATTCTGTTGCTGCAATAAACACTGGTCCAAAAGCAACTTAGGGAGGAAAGGGTTTGCTTCGGCTTACAGTTCTGGGCAGCAATAGGTCACTGAGGCCACCGAGGCAGGAACCTGGAGGAGAAACCATGAAAGAAAGACTGCTTCCCAGCTTGCTAATAAACTCAGGTTCGGCTAGCTTTCTGATCTAACCCAGCTTTCCTGCCTAGGAACGGTGAGGCCCACAGTTGGCTGGGACCTCTCACATCCCATGTCTCTCCCAGACATGCCCACAGGCCAACCTGAACAGGGCAATTCTTCAGTTGGGGTTCCCTCTTCCAGGACAGTGGCAAAGTGACCTTTCCCCTCATTACCTTTCCACAGTTCACGGGCACAGAGATGCCCTCTGATGCAATTACTTACATGACCACAGACTGTGGGATCAGGGATCCCTCATGCTCGCTGTCACTCTTACAAATGCTTGAGTTACTGTAAGGGAGGAAAGGGTTATTTCAGCTCACATGGTCAGAGGCCGCATTCTGCTCTTCCTTGGATCTTTGCTTTGAGCCTCATGTGAGGCAAGGTAAACCTTCTCACCTTATGGAGTGAGGCAGAGATGGGACAGAGAGACAGAGACATGGAAAGACAGACAGACAGAGATATAGAGAAGAGAGACAGAGAGAGAGAGAGAGAAACAGAAACAGACAGGAGAGAAACAGAGCAGAGAGAAGACAGACAGAGAGAGGAGAGAAAGACAGAAATGTGCAAAAGACAGACTGGAGTCCCACTGCTTCCTTACAAGGCGCCCTTCCCTAAACCTACTTCATACAAATAGGATCCACATTCTTAAGGCTACACTGCCTTCCAGGGTCACCCTGAGCTGTAGACCAAGCCTCAGCACAGGGACTTCGGAGGGACATTTAGGATCCAAGGTATAAGTTCCCGCCGTAGCCCCCAGAGGCTCATGGCTGTCTGCCTCATGACACAAAATGAGTTTGGTCCAGATACAAGAGTCCCCAATCCCAACAGTCCCTCAGCACTCAGCAATGTTCACCCAATGTCTCCTCGGAGACTCAAGGTGAAGGCATAGCTTGTGTGTGTTTGTGCACATCTCAAAGCAAATTATTTACTACCTTGGAACAAAGGTGTGAAGTAAACATCCCAGTCCCCAGGACAGGAAGACTCCCTAGGGCCAAAGCAAGAGTGGAGCCCAGAAGGGCAAACGCTGTACCCCATAGCTCTCTGCCCAGCATCAGATGCTCTCTGTGACTGGTATGGACCCAGAGGGCATGGCTTCCCAAGCCCTTTTGGCCTTCTGCTTCTCTCCGTGGCCTCTGTCCTGGGCCAGCTCTGCTCACTGCCTGTGCCTTTTCTTGTTTCTACATTCCTGCCATCTCTGACTCCCTGAATTGTCCATTGCAGCTTTGCCCTGTGTGGTGGGAACTCTGGGGCTCTCTCTGCAAAGCATAGTCTTTGAAACGCACTGTCACTTTCGAATCCTTAAGCCTGCAGTGAGTGGATCTTCCTGGTTCCTAAGATGCATTCGTGGTGTCTTCTCTCCCACTGTTACTCCAGCAGCTGCACCTTCCTTAACCAAACCTTAAACATGTTTCTTTCCAGGTCAAATTTCAAGGCTTCCAAATCTTTCACCTTGCTCGTTGCTTCCTGCTTTCACTGCCAGCCCAGCTAAACACAGAGGGTGATGTGCATGCCACAGCCTCCATGATGAAATGCCTTGAGATGCCCCAGGCTATTAGTCCACTGGTTTTAAAAATCTCGTATTTATTCCCTAACAGTTTCATACGCACAGTGTATGTATGATCCTCCCCTTCCTCACACCCCCATCTGTGCCGCCCTCTGGAATGAGCTCCTTGACTGGAACTGCAGTGAGTTCATGAGCGCGCTGGCCACGTTGTGTCCAGAGACAGCCTTTCTCGGCCCTCCTCACATCCTCCTTTTGATGCACAAATCATTGCGAGACGCTTGAGATGTGATGCCACACGCAGCCGGGGACAGTGGATGGTGCATGGGAAGGTTGGAAAGACAGAGGAGAGGCCGGAAGGCAGGACTCGGCCACTTCCACAGTCAATGGAGCAGCCTTTCTATTTTCTTCCTAATAGATAATGAAGGCTGAGACCCAGTTCCTATTTTCCTTTAAACTTATACTGAAAAGGGCATTTTAAATGAAGCATTACAGGAAGATGGTGAAGGAGCTGTGTCCTGCTCTGTCTGAGGCGTTGCTTGGCTCATCTCGGGGAAGTGGGATGAGAGCCCTGGCCAGAAACCAACACTCTGCCCAGCGCACTTTGCTGGCCACTGCAGAGCCAGAGGAATGAATATTTTATATGCTCTAATTTTCTCATCTAGAAGCTTGATGCTCTGCTTGTCTTTGCTTTATTTTTCTACTTCATAAATGCTAAAGAGGGTCCTTTCCCCTAAGAGTAAAGCTGCCAATTTCCACCCAGTGTCCTTTCTTCACACCCAGGGATTAAAGGTGCCAAGAATCCCAAGAGCTGTCCTCATCACCCACCTCTCCACCTCCAAAGAACACACAGGGAAGCAAGTGTGCCCTGCCGCCCTTCAGTAGATGCAGAAGTGCGCATTTGCACATGGCCACTCTTTAGTATATGGAGACGGGCTCTGGGACCCACAGACGCTGCAGTCCATGATGCCTGAACTCCTACATAGAGGAGTCAACTCTCCTGTGGTGTATGTGTGCCTTCGCATACATACCAAAGCATCTCTGGGTGGCTCTCATATCTCATGCTAAGCCAATGCCATGGCGGTGGCCGCCACGCTGCCTTATTTAAGGGAAGACAAATCAAGAATGTTACTTATTCAGTGTAGAGTGTCTGTGTATGTATATTATTTGTGTGTGTGGATATGTGCACATGTGTGTGTTCAGATACTTGTGTCTGAATGGAAGCGCAGACTGATGTGAAACCCAATTCCTTTCACCTGTAGCTTTGCCCCCTACCTCCACCTGTGCCTCTCTCTTCATAGTCTCTGCGCTCTTGCCAGGCCTGTTCAGTCTGACGTTCAATGCTCTTGTTTCCTGCGCTCTTTAGACGTCCTAGGGCAGCCTGTCCCCCTGATGGTGCCACTGCTCCCCCTTGTCACTGTCCCCTCTTCCTCCTGCTCCAAGTTCCCTCTTTGGACTGGCTTCCTCCTCAGTGAACACAACCCTCTTCCTGCAATGAGAATGCTCTCCCTGGGACGTGCACCCCCCCGTGCCCGAACTCAGAGTGGCAGCCCAACCCCCGTCACTGCCAGCAGCTGCCCTGCTCCCATCCCAGAGGGGAGTTGGTGTGAGGCTGGACTGCGACCCTGAAGAGATGCTGTGCTGAGTCTCACCAAAACTGCCGTATACATGTGTGTCTCACCCAGCCCTGCACTCCAGCAGGACATCCAGAAGGCCATAGGACCACCTTTTATTGTTGAACATTTCAAAAATAATAATATAGCAATATAGCAGAGCAGTTAAAGGAATTTAAAAAACATTGCAAATGCCCACTGATCCCGCCGACCTACCACAGCTACGGTTTGCGCTCAGAGAAATAAAATTACCATTTAAAATCTGTCCATTATTGGAACACACATGTTCTAGAGGAAAATGAAACCTGTGTGCAGCCAGGCAGAGCATACTTGACAACCACCCTGCCAACCAGCGGGATGCGCCTCCTTCCTTCCTCAAAAGGAGGGACCTGTACCCAGATGAGCTTCCTAGCAGGCCTCAGGGTCCCTCACACTGAATGGTAATTCAGCTAGAGCCCGTACTTTTTGCCAAGGTTGAAGGCAAGATTGGTCTTCTGAAGAAAAAAAAAAAATGTTTTCAAAAAGCCTGGGAATAGGAAGGGTTCCTGGGGAGCTGGCACCCCATTTGCATTCTGTAGCCTCCTGTAACAGGCAGCTGCAGTGCCCTGGCTTTCAGGGTCAGAGTGGAGACCTCTCCAGAGTCTCAGCCAGCTCCTCAGGAGCTGCTTCAGGTTCTCTCACCTGCCCGGGCCAAAGCTTTTGTCTAAAGCTCTGAGACCTGTCTTCCAATTCCTTACCCTTCTTCAATACCTGCTTCAACCTGTTTTTCTGTGTACCCAGTCTACTTCTTCTTATTTTAATTTTATTTATTTATTTATTTATTTATCTTAGTCCCCTCCCTTCTCTCCTCATGGCCCTGCCCTCCCTTCCTTTTTCCCCATCCCTTCTTCCCTATTCCTTAGAAAAGGGGAGATTCCTCCACCCACCCATCCCATCTCATCAAGTCCCATTAGAACTGAGCTCACCCTCTTCCCCTGAAGCCTGGTGACACAGCCCCACCAGAGGAGAGTGATCAAAAAGCAGGCAACAGAGTCCATGTCAGAGTCAGACCCAGCTCCCCTTACTAGGACACCCACATGAAGCCTGGGCAGCCTGCTACATCCTTGTAGGGTCTAGGTCCAGTCCATGCATGGTCCTTGGTTGGTGCTTCAGTCTCCACAGCCCTCTGGGCCCTAGTTAGTTGGCTCTGTTGGTCTTCTTCTGGAGCTCCTGTCACCTCCAGGTCCTTCCATCCTTCTCCCCTCTTTCCCCCAAGATCCCCTATGCTTCACCCAATGTTTGACCGTGAGTCTCAGCATCTCTTTCTATCCACTGCTGGTTGGAGCCTCTCAGAGGACAGCTATGCTAGATTCCTGTCTGTGTCAGGGGTTGGCTCTCTCCCATGGGGTGGGGCTCAGGTTGGGCCAGGCATTGGCTGGGAATTCCCTCAATCTCTGCTCTATCTTTATCTCTGCACATCTTCTAGGCAGGGAAATTTTTGGGTCAAAGTTTTTGTGGGTGGGTTGGTGCTCCTCTCCCTCCACCAGAAGTCCTGTATAGTTAGAGGGTGTCCTCTTCAGTCTCTAAAACCTCTGCTACTAGGAGTTTCAGCTGGAGTCACCCCCATATCCTCTCAGAAGCCTATCCTGTCTTAGGTCATCTCCAGCTTGTCGCAGAGATACCCAGTTTCTCTTCTCTCTGCAGGTCCTCTGTCCTCTTACCTCCCTGCCCTCTGCTCCCTCCAGGTCTGGTCTCCACCCTCAGTGGAGCACCCTCTGTGCTCACTCTCCTACCTGATTTCCTCTCTTCAATCACTTCTGCTGTCCATTCTGTTTCCCCTTCTGAGTGAGATTTAAGCTTCCTTCCTTGGGTCCTCTTTGGGCCTGTGCATTGTAGTATGTCTATCCTCTACTTTATGTATAAAATCCACTTATAAGTTAGTACATATCATGTATGTCTTTCTGTGTCTGGATTAACTCACTCAGGATGATTTTTCTAGTTCCATTTGCCTGCAAATTTTATGATTTCCTTGTTTTTGATAGCTGAGTAGTATTCCATTGTATAGATGTACCACAATTTCTTTATCCATTCTTCCACTGAGGGACATCTAGGTTGTTTCCAGATTCTGGCTATTATGAATAAAGCTGCTAGGAACATAGTTGAGCAAGTGTCCTTGTTGAATGGTGGATCATTTTTCAGATATACGCCCAGTTGTGGTATAACTGTGTCTTGAGGTAGAGCTAGTCCCAATTTTCTGAGAAAGTGCCAGATTGATTTCTAGAGTGGTTGTACAAGTTTACACTCCCACCAGCATGTGCTGTCACTTGAGAGTTTTTTTTTTTATCTTAACTATTCTGATGGGTGTAAGATGGAATCTTAAGAGTTGTTTTGATTTGCATTTCCCTGATGACTAAGGATGTAAAGCATTTATTTAATTGCTTCTCGGCCATTCAAGATTCCTCTATTGAGAATTCTGTTTAGCTCTGTACCCCATTTTTAATTGGATTGCTTGGTTTTATGGTGTTTAATTTCTTGAGTTCTTTATATATTTTGGATATTAGCCCTTTGTCAAAATAGGGTTGGTGAAGATCTTTCTCCAGTCTGTAGGCTGCCATTTTGTTCTATTGGTAGTGTCCTTTGTCTTACAGAAGCTTTTCAGTTTCATGAGGTCCCATTTATTGATTGTTGATCTTAGAGCCTGAGCTGTTGGTGTTCTAGTCAGAAAGTTGTCTCCTGTGCCAGTGAGTTCAAGGCTCTTCCCCACTTTCTCTTCCAATAGATTTAGTGTTTCTGGCTTTATGTTGAGGTTTTTGATTCACTTGGATTTGAGTTTTGTTTAGGGTGATAGATATGGATTTATTTGCATTTTCCTACTTGTAGACGTCCAGTTAGACCAGCACCGTTTGTTGAAGATGCTTTCTTTTGTCCATTGTATGGTTTTGGCTTATTTGTAAAAAAAAAAAAAAAAAACCAAAAGAACAAACAAAAACCAAGTGTTCTTAGGTATGTGGGTTTATTTCTGGACATTGTATTTGATACCATTGACCAACCAGTCAGTTTTAATTACTATTGCTCTGTAGTATAGCTAGAAGTCAGGGATGGAGATACCTCCAGGAGTTCTTTTATTCTTGTTTTTTTTGTTTTGTTTTGTTTTGTTTTGTTTTCCATATAAAGTTTAGAATTGTTCTTTCAAGGTCTGTAAAGAATTTTGATAGGGATTACATTGAATCTGTAGATTGCTTTTGGTAAGATGGCCATTTTTACTATGTTAATCCTACCAATCCATGATCATGGGAGATTTTCCATCTTCTGATATCTTCTTAAATTTCTTTCTTCAAAGACTTAAAGTTCTTGTCACACAGGTCTTTCACTTGCTTGGTTAGAGTTACAGCAAGATATTTTATTTTATTTGTGGCTATTGTGAAGGGTGTAGTTTCCCTCATTTCTTCTCAGCCCATTTGTCATTTGTATATAGGAGGGCTACTGATTTTTTTTAAACTACTTTTGTATCCAGGCACTTTTCTAAAGGTGTTTATCAGCTGTAGGAGTTCTCTGGTGGAATTTGTGGGGTCACTTATGTACACTATCTGCAAATAGCAATACTTTGACTTTTTCTTCCTTTTGAATTTGTATCTCCTTGATCTCTTTTAGTTGTCTTATTGCCCTGGCTAAGACTTCAAGTACTATATTGAAGAGATATGGAGCGAATGGACAGCCCTGTCTTGTCCCTGATTTCAGTGAAATTGCTTTGCATTTCTCTCCATCTAATTTGCTGTTGGCAATAGGCTTGCTGTGTATTGCCTGTATTGTGTGTCTTGCAATCCTGATCTCTCCAAGACGTTTAATGTAAAGGGGTGTTGGTGTTTGTCAAAGGCTTTTTCAGCATCTAAT
Source organism: Meriones unguiculatus (assembly GCF_030254825.1). NCBI lineage: Eukaryota > Metazoa > Chordata > Mammalia > Rodentia > Muridae > Meriones > Meriones unguiculatus. The sequence goes on along the minus strand of NC_083351.1, from coordinate 2,377,657 downwards.
GAATTGGTCATGTGGTTTTTTTCTTTCAGTTTGTTTATATGTGCATTAACTTGATGGATTTTTATATATTGAACCACCCCTGCATGCTTGGGATGAAGCCTACTTGATCATGGTGGATGATATTTTTGATGTGGTCTTGGATTCAGTTTGCAAATATTTTATTGAGTATTTTTCATCATTGTTCATTTAAAAATTGGTCTGAAATTCCCTTTGTTGAGTCTTTAGTGGTTTAGTTATCAGGGTGAGTGTGGCCTCATAGAATGAGTTTGGCAATATCCCTTCAATTTCTATTTTATGGAATAGTTTGAGGTGTATTGGTATTAACTCTTCTTTGAAAGTCTGGTGGAATGCTTCACTAAAACCTTCTGGTCCAAGGCTTTTCTCCCCCCTACACACTTTTTTAATTTTTAATTTTAATTTTTTTTGACAGGAGACTTTTAATGACTGCTTCTATTTGCTTAGGGGTTATAGGGCTATTTAACTTGATCACCTGATCTTGATTTACCTTTGGTGAATGGAATCTACCCAGAAAATTGTCCATTTCATTTATATTATCCAGTTTTGTGGAGTATAGGCTTTTGAAGTAAGACCTAATGACTCTTTGGATTTTGTCAATATCTGTAGTTATGTCCCTGTTTCATTTCTGATTTTGTTGATTTGGATATTGTCTCTCTGCCTTTTAGTTAGTTTGGCTAAGAATTTGTCTATCTTGTTGATTTTCTCAAATAACCAGCTCTTGGTTTCATTGATTCTTTGTATTGTTCTGTTTCTAATTTATTGATTTCAGCCCTGAGGTAATAATCAGCAGATTATTCCCTGCCGTCTTCTCCTCTTGGATGTGTTTGCTTCTTTTATTTCTAAACTTTCAGGTGAGCTGTTAAGTTAATCTGGTGAACTGTTAAGGTGATCTCTTCAATTTCTTCTTGAAGGTACTTAGTGCTATGAACTTTCCTCTTAGCACTGCTTTCATTGTGTCCCATATGTTTGAGTATGGTGTGCCTTCATTTTCATTGAAGTTTAGGAAGTCTTTAATTTCTCTCTTTATTTCTTTCCTGGTCCAGTGGTCACTGAGTAGGGAGTTGTTAAGTTTTCATGAGTGTGTAGACTTTTTGTTATCTCATTTGTTGGGATCCAGCTTTAATCCACAGTGATCTGATAGAGTACAATGGTTCATTCATTTTTCTGTATCAGTTGAGGTTTGCATTGTGACCGACTCTCTGGTCAACTTGGAGAAGGTTCTGTTTGTTTGTGTGCTTGTCTTCTTTTGGGCTTGCTATTGTGAAGTTATTTATATTCTGTGTTTTCTTGGGTGAAGTGGACCTCCTTGGGTTGGAGTTTTCCTTCTAGTATCTTCTGCAGAGCTGAGTTTGTGCATAGATATTGTTTAAATTTTGTTTTGTCATGAAATGTCTTGTTTTCTCCATTTAGGTGATTGAAAGCTTTGCTGGGTGTAATAGTCTAGGCTGACACCTGTGGTATCTTAGGGTATGCATGACATCATCCCAGGCCCTGCTGGCTTTCATAGTCTCTGTTGAGAATTGTGATTCTGATAGGTCTGCCCTTATATGCTACTTTGCCTGTTTCCCTTGAAGTTTTAATATTTTCTCTTTGATCTGTACATATAGTGATTTGACTATTATGAGGCAGGAGGATTTTCTTTTCTGGTCTACTCTATGTGGTGTTTTGTAGGCCTCTGGCATGTCTATAGGCATCTCTTTCTTTAGGTTGGAGAAATTTTTTGCTATGATTCTATTGAAAATATTTTCTGGGTCTTGAAGCTGGAAATCTTCTCTTTCTTTTGTTCCTATTATTCTTAGGTTTCATCTTTTCATGTTGTCCTTGATTTCTTGGCTGTTTTGTTGTCAGTAATTTTTAGATTTAACATTTTCTCTGACAGATGTAATGATTTCTTCAATTGTGTCTTCTACACCTGAGATTCTACACTGAGATTCCTCTTCTATCTCTTATATTCTGTTGGTGATGCTTTCCTCTGTAGTTCCTGTTTTCTTCCTTAACTTTTCTCTCTCAGGATTTTCTCAGTGTGTGTTTTCGTTATTGTTTCTATTTCCATTTTTAGGTATTCCTTTCTTTCACCTGTCTGTTTGTATTTTCCTGTATTTCTTTAAGGGACTTATTCACTTCCATCACCTGTGTGATTGCATTTTCCTGTGCTTCTTTAAGTGATTTATTTGTTTCCGTCACCTGTGTGATTGCATTTTCCTGTGCTTCTTTAAGTGATTTATTTGTTTCCTCTTTAAAAGCCTCTACCTGGTTGTGTTTTCCCGTATTTCTTTAAGGGGTTTTTTGTTTCCTCTTTTACAGCCTCTGTGGTCTTGATAAGCATTGTGTTAAGGCCATTTTCTTGGGTTTCAGTCGTATTAGGGTATCACAGGCTGCTTAAAGCAGGGGAACTGGATTCTGGTGGTGCCAGATTATCCTGGTTTTTGTTAATTGCGTTCTTACACTGGCATTTAGCCATTTGGTTGATTCTGGTGGACACTAGTTTTCTTGGGGGTGTGGAAAGAGCCCTGGGAAGGAGGCTGGATATCCCTGCCCTCCTCTGGGTGGTGGGTATGGTTGTGGACTGGCTGCTGAATCTCAGGAAATAGCCTGCCATTCTCTTGAGGTGGCTGTGTCCCAGATACAGCCACAGGCAGGTGACTGGAGTGGAGGTGTCTAGCCTGTATGGGCCCGAGGACCTTCAGGTTTTCTCAGTAACCCGGGAGCCCTCTTCTTGCTGGGGAAACTCCCGGGGTCTGCAGCCCCACCACTCTCTCACTCACTCCTCAGTCTCTGAGTGCAAGCTGCAGAGACACTGTGTGCATTTGGTGCTGCCTTCTTAGACAGAGATTCTATAAACTCCTGAGGTCAAGGAAACAGGTTCAGCTGTGGACTGGATGCTGGGGCTGTTTCCCTGGATCCGGGGAGTCTGGTAGCCAGAGGCTGAACGCATGCCTCTCAGCACCGGGGAGCTTTCCTCGGGAAGGTGGGAGTAGTCTGGTGGTCAGAGGCGGGGACCACGCATGTCCCAGAACCCAGGAACTTTCCCTGGGACGGCAGGAATAGCTGGGTGGTCAGATGCTAGAACTGCTTATTTACACACACACACACACACCCATGGACTCTCCTCTCACCTGGGAAACACACATGCTGGTGTTTTGGAGTCTGTAGCACAGCCTTCACTTGCATTTCAGTCACTAGGTCCTGCTGCTCAGACGCCATGTACGATGCAAACCACCATCTTGGGTATATTTCCAGTCCATTTCTTTCTTTCATGTTTTTTGTTTGTTTGTTTGTTTGTTTTTAATTACAGTTTATTCACTTTGTATCCCAGCTGTAGTCCCTTCCCCCACCCCCTCCCAATCCCACCCTCTCTCCATCTTCTTCTCCTATGCTTCTCCCCCAGTCCAATGATAGGGTAGGTCCTCCTCTCCTTCCATCTGACCCTAGTCTATCAGGTGTCATCAGGACTGACTTCATTGTCTTCCTCTGTGGACTAGTAAGGCTCCTCCCCACTCAGGTGGAGTTGATCAAAGAGCCAGCCCATGAGTTCATGTCAGAGACAGTCCCTGTTCCTATTATTGGAGAACCCTCTTGGACACTGAGCTGCCATGGGCTACTTCTGTGCAGGGATTCTAGGTTATCTCCATGAATGGTCCCTGTTTAGAGTATCAGTCTCAGAAAATACCCCTGTGCCCAGATTTTTTTTGGTTCTGTTGCTCTCCTTGTGAATCTCTTGTTCCCTCCAGGTTTTACTATCTCCCCCTTCTTTCATAAGATTCCCACCCTCTGCCCAAAATTTGGCTATGAATCTCATCATCTGCTTTGATACCCTGCTGGGTAGAGTGTTTCAGAGGCTCAGTGATAGGCTGTTGTCCTGTTCCCTGTTTTCTCCCTCTTCTGATGTCCATCCCCTTTGCCTCCTTCTTGATTAGCTTGCTTAGGTGTACAGGTTTTAGTATAATTATCCTATATTATATGTCTAATATCCACCTATAAGTGAATATATATACTATGTGTGTCTTTCTGCTTCTGGGATACCTCACTCAGGATGATAATTTCTAGATCCCACCATTTGCCTGCAAATTTCATTATTTCCTTGTTTTTAATTGCTGAGTAGTAGTCCATTGTGTAGATGTACCACAATTTCTGTATCCATTCCTCAACATCTGGGTTGTTTCTAGCTTCTGGCTAATACAAATAAAGCTGCTATGAACATGGTTGAGGAAATGTCCTTGTTGTGTACTTGAGCATCTTTTGGATATATGCCTAGGAGTGGTATAGCTGGATCTTGAGGAAGCACTATTCCTAATTGTCTGAGAAAGTGCCAGATTGATTTCCAAAGTGGTTGTATAAGTTTACATTCCCACCAGCAATGGAGTAGGGCTCCTCTTTCTCCATATCCTCTCCAGCATGTGCTGTCACTTGAGTTTTTTATCTTAGCCATTCTGATGGGTGTAAGGTGAAATCTCAGGGTCTTTTTGATTTGTATTTCCCTGATGACTAAGGGCATTGAACATTTCTTTAAGTGTTTCTCTGCCATTTGATGTTCCTCTATTGAGAATTCTGTTTAGCTCTGTTCCCCATTTTTTTATTGGATTACTTGATTTGTTGCTGTTTAACTTCTTGAGTTCTTTATACATTCTGGATATTAGCCCTCTGTCAGATATAGGGTTGGTGAAGATCCTTTCCCAATCTGTAGGCTGTCGTTTTGTTCTGACGACAGTGTCCTTTGCTTTACAGAAGCTTTTCAGTTTCATGAGGTCCCATTTATTGATTGTTGCTCTCAGAGCCTGTGCTGTTGGTGTTCTGTTCAGGAAGTTGTCTCCTGTGCCAATGAGTTCAAGGCTCTTCCCCACTTTTTCTTCTAAGCAGTTTAGTGTGTCCGTTTTATATTGAGGTCTTTGATCCACTTGGACTTTAGTTTTGTGCAGGGTGATAAGTATGGATCTATTTGCATTTTTCTACATGTAGCATCCAGTTAGACCAGCACCATTTGTTGAAGATGCTGTCTTTTTTCCATTGTATGGTTTTGGCATTTTTGTCAAAAATCAGGTGTCTATAAGTGTGTGAGTTTATTTCTGGGTCTTCTATTCGATTCCACTGATCCACCATTCTGTTTCTATGCCAGTACCATGCAGTTTTTATTACTGTTGCTCTATAGTACAGCTTAAGATCAGGGATGGAGAAACCTCCATAAGATCTTTTATTGTAGAGAATTGTTTTAGCGATTCTGAGTTTCTTGTTATTCCATATGAAGTTGAGAATTTTTCTTTCAAGGTCTATAAAGAACTGTGTTAGTAATTTGATGGGAATTGCATTGAATCTGTAGATTGCTTTTGGTAAGATGGCCATTTTCACAATGTTAATCCTGCCAAGCCATGAGCATGGTAGATCTAGATCATTCTTTCTTCTGATATCTTCTTCTATTTCTTTCTTCAGAGACTTGAAATTTTTTTCATACAAGTCTTTGACTTCCTTGGTAAGAGTTACACCAAGGTACTTTATATCCTTTGTGGCTATTGTGAAGGGTGTTGTTTCCCTAATTTCTTTCTCAGCCTTTTTGTCTTTTGTATACAGGAGAGCTACTGATTTTTTGAGTTGATTTTGTATCCAGCCACTTGGTTGAAGGTGTTTATCAGTTGTAGGAGTTCCCTGGTAGAATTTTGGGGGTCACTCATGTATACTATCATATCATCTGCAAATAGTGATACTTTGACTTCTTCCTTTCCAAACTGAATCCCCTTGATCTCCTTTAGTTGTCCTATTGCTCTCACAAGGACTTCAAGTATTATGTTAAAGAGGTACAGAGAGAGTGGGCAGCCTTGCCTTGTCCCTGATTTCAGTGGGGTCTATTTAAGTTTCAAAAGCAGTGGTTAGATGCCACAAAGTAGGTGGCAATGCCTTAACCTTATGCATGTTGTTAGGCCCAAGGGCCTCTTCCATCTTTTTCAAGGGGAGTGCTAACCTTCTCTCCTTTCATACAACACTCCAGTCCACTTCTTAAACACCATCAGTCTGCTTGCCACATCCACCCACATTCCCCTGAATTTCCTCAGCCTCCTACTGGCCACACTGTTGTTTCCTTCAGCCTTACTTCTTCCTCTGACCACACTCCTTCCCCTAATCTTTGCCCCTGCTACCCCAGATCTATAGAAAGCAAACGGTGTCTGGGGCCCTCTAACCCTCTACAATATATCAGGCAGGTAGCACACACATCAGGACACACTCCTGATGCAGGCCAGGTGCACAGGCAGGCAGGGCACATGGGGAAGGCACATAGAAATTCAAGGGAAAGGGGGTAGCCTTCCAATGGGCAACAGAGCTACACCCATTGATTTCATCAAACAGTCTCTCTGACAAAACAACAGAGGGTCCCACTGGTCCACAGGAGCCAAATCAGCTTGGAGAAGCCCCTTTATTGTCCCTGCCACCACCAGCACCACCACCTGTTTCCTGCTCTGGTGGTCCTGAAGCAGAGCCTCCTGCTCCCCCAGGGCAATTGTCCTGGACTGGACTCTTGGGCCCATACAGACCCCCTTTCATCTCAGCAGGAGCAGCATCTACCCCGCCTCGTTGACTCCATGTTTCTGGAGACACATCTGACCTATTGCATGGCCATGACACAATCTGGGCAGGGCTGGCTGTTCTTCCAAATGTCCCCCAGTGCCCAGCAGTGTCTGAGACTCAGCAGGAGCATGTTACTGCAGTGAACCAGTGCAGGCAGATCCAGCTACCCTGCAGTGGCTGATGGGAGTTGAGTCAGCCACAGCATGGCAGGTACACAGGTTTTAGGACTCAGATGGGGTCCTGTCTGAGATGACAGGGTGGCATAGGACAGAGACTCAGTGTGTCTGTCCCAGGCTCACACTGGTGCCTGGTGCTTCTGGGGGCTGAGACACCCAGAGGACACACACTGGGTAAAGCACTGACAACACTGTGGACGTTAATTAGCTCCCACATGTGCCACCTGGGCGGTCAGCCCAGTGACAGCAACACTGTGATCATCAACTAGCGCCCACACATGCCCCCAGGTGTGTGTGGGCATGTGTGGGCGCTAGATCAACCACAGCAAGACCAGTTCACACCGCCAGTCCCTGCTGCACTCCACTGATTCCCAGAGGTACTGGAAAGGAGCAGCAACTGTGTCTCTCTGGCCCACAGAAGGTTCTGGAAGCTGCTCTCAGAGCCTTGCTCATTCTCTACAGTACAGGTAACTGCTCAGGAATGACAAACAGGTAGGCAAAGCACTCCAGAACCCAATGGCAAGATGGAAAGACCATGTTTGATGACCAACATGCCCAGCCCTCCAGGAAACCAGACCAGAAGGGTGAGAGCCCTGCGACCAGTGTCCTGCCCTGCTGGCATCCAGCCTGAGCAGACACTCATGCCCACTGCCCAGTCCAGAGTCTCACTACTTGTGACTTTTCTCATGAACACCTAGCATCCCTGAGCTTGGATTCCACAGCCCCATGACTGGGACTCTCCTTTCCCATGAAAGCAAGATCTCCGTCCAAGCTATCGGGCTGGCCAAGCTCAGGACCTCCATCACTGGACACACATGCCCGACAATGGACAGCACTGTGTTAGTCCCCACCCAGAACAAGAGTCACCATGCCACATGTGGCCATCCCCTTGGCAGCCCTCTCAGAAGCACCGGGAAGCAGCCAGTGCCTTAGAGGTGGGGCTTTTCGTGACCGGGGTGGTCCCCATGAGCACATGAGCTTATTTGAAGGAGCAGAAACTACTCTTCTTGGATAAATGGGTTCTGTGTCTGCTCCCTCTAAGAAAGGACATGGGGTGCAGGGAGGCAGGTTCTCATTAGGAGGAAAGGGTAAAGTGCTTGCTCTGGGACTCTTCTAGCTCCAGGCATCAGTGTGATGCATGATGGGAAATTAGGTCTTATACCTCCACCCAAGACCAATGCATTAGTCCTGGTTCTCTATAATGGAGCTGGAGAATGACTATATATTGTAAAAAAGAATTTATTAGGCTGACCCACATCTTGGCTAAGTAGTTTAAAGTGTCAGTCTGCTGCAGAGGCTGAGAACCTGGCAGCTGCTCAATGAGGCTGGCTGCCTCAGCAGTCCCAATCTGATACTGAAGAGTGAGAGGGTTCCCAGAGAGCTATTGGTCTTCAGTCCATGATGGAAGACCGGAGAAGCTGGAGTCTGTGGCAGCAACATCACAGCAATAGAACAGATGCACTCCCCAGCAAGAAGTGAAGGCAGGCAGGCTCTTCCCTCAGGCCTCCTGTGGGAATGTACTCCCAGCCTGTACCTTTCCCTTCAGTTCACCCTTCCAGGAAATGCTCTGAGACCTGCCCAGAGGTGTATCCCCCAGTAGATTCCAGACTCAATCCTGTTGACAACCAAGATTAACCACCAAGTTCAGAGACCAACCCCTCAGGGACCCCAGGTTAAGGCTGAAATGTGGGAAAAGCAGCATGCTCTGACTTCCTGTCAGGATGAAAGTGGGTGTGGCCCTTGCTATAGTACTCTCAGCGGGACCAGGCTGAATCAAGCTGTGACCTGAGTGGAACCTTCCACCTCATCTCTTGTCAGGGCCTGCATGCTCCACTTCCTCCCTGGCTTTCCCCAGAGAACATACATCCTCAGAGTCTGTGTTGGGGCATTCGCCCCAGACAGAATGGCTCTTCTGCAGGCTCACCACCACAGGGTGACCTCCTGTGTTGTCCACACTGAGTTCTGATAGAGCTGGGAATGCAGCAAAGCATACTCTTACCAATTTTAAAACTGAGAGCCTGACAGAGGCTGGGCTTTGCTCAAGACTGTCTGCAAGCAGACCCAAACTGTGCAGCCAAAGAAAGAAATGGGTGTGCTGTGGGCAGCTTTGAGGGGAGCCCTCTGTCTCAGAGACTGAGCCTGAAAATCCGTGTCTGTGCTTCTGCCTTCAGCTGGCACCCCCTGGGGCTTCCTTTACAGATGTTCCCAGGACTTCACACTGTCCTGTCTTTTTTTCCCTGACAATTACCACACTAATTTATCTTTCTATATTTTTTATCTAATTTTATCTTCCTAATTTATCTTTTCTCTCCCACTCGGAGGCCACATGCTCTGCAAGGGTCAGGCCTACGTCTGACTCATTCCAGAACAGTGCTGAGTCACCAAGGGGGTGATGCGGGAGAATGTGCAGAGTGATGGGAGACAGTGCGGAGCTGACAACAGCTGCCGTGGGCAGCACAGCTGCCCTGTTGCCTTCTCAAGTCCACCATGCACAGGTAGGAGGGCGCTCAGACCTCGCAAAGTCGAGAAACAACCCACAGGGAAATCACCGGCCCACACTGGGCTACCTCATCCACCGCTTCCCAAGAGGCTGACACCTGTGGGCTGGGGCATGGCAGAAGGGGGTCCCCTTTGATTCTGCTGGTGATATGGAGCTGGGATGTGGGCGGCCAAACCAGAGTGGGACCCTCACCATCACACACACAAAGGGCCTTCACTCTGTGAATGACAAAGATAGTCACACCTCCCCCAAGGAGGACAAAGGTGGAGAGAAAATGGTCCACGAAGCATGGGATAATGAAAAGGAGGTGGTAGCACATATCTGTATAGAAACTGTTCGTTTTAAATGGAACAAATTAACACAGTGTTAGCGTCCCAGTTACCCATCTGCTCACTTGCAGAATGATTGATTGCCCCTAATTGACACTCATATGTCTTTTGGGTGAGTCCCAGGGACTTGGCCTTGGCCGTTCTTGGTAATTGGTTCTCACCATGCCCCCTCCTTTCGCCCACACGACATTCATTCAATTCATCTTCACCCTCTTGCTGGCAAACACCTGAGTAAACACTTTTAAAAATAAGAAACTGGCCTTTCCCTAATTAGTTGATTGAAAGTGGGCCAAACAGAGATGGAACTATTTTTATGTCCTTTCTCATCTTTGTTCTTTGCTTGAAGAATTATTAACAGGACCGGTACCCAGCACGGTGACGGGTAATATTTCTTCCCCTATTAAAATGAGACAATTCTACCTTGCTGAAAGTGAAGAAGAGAGAAGAGTGGAGGAGAAGTTCTGACTCCCCGTCAGGTAACTAACGTTCACAGTGAGTGTAGGCATCTGTGGCTCTGGAGTCCTCCAGGGCCCAGCTGAGCTCGTGTCTCCCCCCAGCTCACTTCAGGGCTGACTTCTGACCTCCTTCCTCACCCATTCCCGCAGCCTACATTTCCCTGTGACATTTTACCCTCCCCTGTTGAATTTCTTTTCAGCGCCAGTTAATGTTGGCCACCTGCTCCTGAGCCTTGTCCTGGGACATGCCCGCTGTGACAGAAGGACAGACTTGATGACCCAAAGAGAGAAAGGCTTAGTCCATCTCTGAAAAGCACACAGACCAGCAGGCAGGCTTAAGTCACCCAAACATGTCAGCCAGTGCAAGCTGAGGGTGGAGCTCAAAGCCTGGAGCGCCCCTGAAAGAGAGCCTCAGCAGGAAGCCGGGCAGCCAGGCTTTAAATGATGTTCCTTGTGTACAAAGGAGCTTAAGATCTTCAAGAAGGAGGCAAATGGCCAAGCATGTGGGTGATGGGGGCTTGAATGTCAGAAACCCCATAGTGTGTACTTCACTCCACAACGGCACCAAGGACTGAATGAACCCCAGCAGGGGAGCAAGCCCTCAGGTCACTACAGTCGCTATTTCCCTGCTTATGTCAGCCAGAAAGCTGAACCCCAATTTGCCTGGGGCACAGAGGCTGACACTGAGTGAAGCCAGTCACCGTCTGGGAGGTACCGGATACAAAGTCACTTCTTCAGGGGCTGGCCCAGCTGTTTATTCATTTGTTCAGTGAGTCCTAGCATTTCCAGGACTTTATGGAATCATTCATGTCCCAAAGGCCCTGCTCATTTCTCTTAAGTCACCTTCTTGGGATCCTCCACCCACTTGTACTCTGGTGTGCCCATCCTTTACCTCTTCCCATAAAACCCCCACAGTTGCACCCTCACTTCCAGTCACCTAGATCTGAGCATCAGGTATCCTGCACATGCTCTTCACGCTGGGTTCATCTCTGTGTTTGCTGGCTGCCTGGCTAGTTCTTCTTGCCAGGGCTGAGAGTTTTGGTGGAAGCAAGATGATCTGGTTTGCTCAACTCATTCCCAGTTCCTAAATAATAAGAGGCGATGATTGGTGCTCAATGAAGATCTATGGACTGCATGGGTGGATGGATAAATGGGGGTGTGCATTCATGGGTGTGTGCGTGCATGGGTGTGTGGATGGATGGATGGATGGATGGATGGATGGATGGATGGATGGATAAATGGGTGTGTGTGCATGCATGGATGTGTGGATGGATGGATGGATGGATGGATGGATAGATAGATAAATGGGTGTGTGTGCATGCATGGATGTGTGGATGGATGGATGGATGGATGGATGGATGGATGGATGGATAAATGGGTGTGTGTGCATGCATGGATGGATGGATGGATAAATGGGGGTGTGTGCATGCATGGGTGGGTGGATGGCTGGCTGGATGGATGGATGGATAAATGAGTGTGTGCATGCCTGGATGGATAGATGGATGGATAGGAGGATAAATGGGTAGTGGATGAATGGCTGGCTGGATGGATGGATGGATGGATGGATGGGTGGCGGGTAGCTGGATGGATGGATGGATGGATGGATGGATGGATGGACAGATGGGAGGATGGATGGGTGGGTGGATAGGTGAATGGATGGATGGGAGAACAGATAGATGATTAACCAGTCCTAATACAGCAATATTTCACAAATTTAAATTTTTATTTTATCATGTTTTGTCTGCTGTTTTCTCTTTTTGTCCTTTAGTTTTATGACTCTAAAATCTGCTTTTCTGGCTTTATAGTAGGAACTGGAACCAGATGGAGATGAACTATTCTATGCCATTAGTCTGTCTCTGTAGAATTTTTCTCCCAGTTCACAAGAATGGCTCTTCATTTTGTTTCAAGCAGTTGAATTGTGTCTATGAGAGGCTCTCCACATTTTCATAAAACCGACAGGCAGCATCTAATTAAAGCTGGGCAAAACTTTGTTGTGGGCATTTATGGGCATCTGCAGGTACTCATGGCTTACTAGGCATGGGGATCAGATGAAGTACTGGCCAGTGTCTACCCACAGAGAGCTGATTCCACTGGGAAAAGCCACTGTGATGGGAAGATGGGGGAGGGCATCTCTGAGTTCTTGTCTCCTAAAAGAAAATAATTCAGTTGAGAGACACAGAGAGTAGAGAGTTGAAGCAGCTTGTTTTGCAAAGTTAAGCAGGCACTCCAAAGAGAGATTGGCATGGACTGCCCCCAAACAGGAAAAACAGATCAGGGGGTTCTATGTTATAGATTTTAAAGACGCTTTTCTGAATATTTACAAGATGTTGGCTAATTTATTTTCTATAAAAATTATAGTGGATCTTATCTCCCTTTTAGGGCATTTATTCCCATGATACTCTTTTTAAATATTTTTATTTTAACTTTTATTAATTACACTTTATTCACTTTGTATCCCCCCATAAGCCCCACCCTCCTCCCCTCCCAATCCCACCTTCCCTTCCCCTTCTCCACACATGCCCCTCCCCAAGTCTACTGATAGGGGAGGTCTTCCTCTCCTTCTTTCTGATCTTAGTCTATCAGATCTCATCAGGAGTGGCTGCATTGTCTTCCTCTGTGGCCTGGTAAGGCTGCTCCCCCATCAGGGTGAGGTGATCAAAGAGCAGGCCAATCAGTTCACATCAGAAGGCAGTCCCTGTTTCCATTACTATGGAACCCACTTGGATATTGAACTGCCATGGGCTACACCTGTACAGGGGTTCTAGGTTAGCTCCATGCATGGTACTTGGTTGGAGTATGAGTCTCAGGAAAGACCCCTGTGCTCAGATTTTTTGGTTTTGTTACTCTCCTTGTAGAGCTCTTGTCCTTTCCAGATCTTACTATTTCCCACTTCTTACATAAGATTCCCTGCACTCTGCCCAACAGTTGGCCATAAGTCTCAGCATCTGCTTTGATAGTCTGCAGGGCAGAGCTTTTCAGAGGCCCTCTGTGGCAGGCTCCTAACTTGTTTACTGTTTTCTTCTTCTGATGTCCATCCTCTTTGCCTTTCAGAATGGAGATTGAGCATGATACTCTTAAAAAAAAAAAAGAAAGAAAAAGAATGTAGGGGGCTGGAGAGATGGTACAATGGTTTAGAGCCCTGACTGCTCTTCCAGAGGTCCTGGGTTCAATTCGAGCTCCAATGTGATCCCTTACAACCTTCTGGAACTCTAGTTCCAAGGGATCTGAGATCCTTTTCTGGCCTCTGTGAACACTGCTTTAATGTGGCACACAGAAATAGACGCAGGCAAAACATCCATACACATAAAAGTAAAATAATGACGAGGATGGTAATGATGTTAGGCATGGTGGCACACGCCTGTAATCCCAGCACTTGGGGAGGCAGAGGCAGGTGAATTGCTGTGTGTTCGAGGCCAGCCTGATCTGCAAAGCTAGGACAGCCAGAGCTACATAGAGAAACCCTGTCTCAGAAAAAGGGAAGGAAAAAAGAATACAGACCCTTTTCCGTGTGTGTGTGTGTGTGTGTGTGTGTGTGAAGTAGGAGAATGTCCTGGTGCCTTAGGTGTCTACTACAGTGGGAAGCACATGACCACAGCGGCATAGGCACACCTGGCTATGAGGAGACACAGATACTAAGATGATCTGCCATTCCCTTGGTGACCTCATAGCTGCCTCCTTTGTCTACTTGGTGTCACCGTCAGACAGTGGGGAAACAGAGATAACCCAGGAAAGAGTGGGTGCCGATGAGTGAGAGTGCTCTTCCGTAAGAAGTGGGTGATGCCAGAGAAATGTGTGCAGAGGTCCCAGATGCAGAAGCAGCCGTGCTGGCGGCCAGGGAACCCAGCGGTTACCTTTGCCTCCACAGCACCGGGATGACAAGCACATGTCAACATGTCCGGTTTGATTATGTGCATCCTGGGAATTGAACTCAGGTCCTCATTCTTGGGCAACAAGCACTTTACCAACTGAGCCATCTCCCTAGCACCCAGATTTTTATGTAGCTCAATACACATGTACCCTGATAGCTAGATGGTAACCTGGACAATTGGTACACCAAACTGGGCATACATGTAAGTTCACAGCCAAACATGGAAGCTGCTCAGAAAGTAGCTGAACATTGTTGATAGTATTTTATGGCAGACACTGGGTTTCCTATGTGCTCTGGCAGGGACATTGGCCTGCACAGCTCACTGCCACTTCCCAAATGTCATCCATAGCTCCCTCATCTCACTAGCCCTGCACCCCCTTAGAGCAGGCAGCTTTCTGCTCAACTGAACAACCTGTAAAGGAGTCATCTAGAACTGGGAGATCCTGGACAGTGGGGGACTATAGGCAGGAGAGGAGAGTCAAGGTTAAGGGTCATCGAAAGGAGGGGTTGCAGCACAGGAGACACATGGCATTCTCTGCTCCAGGTCACCCTAAAAGCTGGCTCCTAATCCCCTGGGGTCCATCAAGCACCACTCTGAGTCTCAGTGAGAAGCACAGACATCTTCCTCAGGACGTCATGATGGAGGCTGAGACCCTGGCTCTGGCCCTTCTCCTCCCTACCATGCACCTGCCAAGCCCCTGAAAAGACCTGGAGTTGCCCAAGGCAGCTTCCTGTCCCCCAACCTGGATATAGCTGACATGGAGGCTTCCTGGGGCATTTGGGGACAAGTACTGTCATTACAAGTCTAAGAAGTTTCCCAGGTGGACCATGAAAGGATGAACAGCAGGCCTGGCTTGGCCCTGGCCTGGGGTACCAGGTGCTGTGAAGCAAGTGTGTGTGTGTGTATGTGTGTGTGTGTGTGTGTGTGTGTGAGAGAGAGAGAGAGAGAGAGAGAGACAGACAGACAGACAGACAGACAGACAGACAGACAGAGACTGAGACTGGCATCTGTACTGTCAGGTTGCTGAGAATGTTTGACAACTGGCTTATTGAGTCCTTGGAATGTGACCAGTGTAGTCATGGTTTAATTTGTGATTTAACAGCATTCACCTGAATTTTATCACCTATGCCACCAGGGACCACCAGATAGAAAGCTGGTCTCCGTGTACTTGCCAGCTCTGGCCTCTAGTGGTCTTGGGGGTGTTGCTCAGAGAAGTTGCAGGTATCCTGTGGGCAGGAAGGGGCACCAGCTCTAGTTACAGTGATGGTTTAGAGAGCTCTTCCCTGCCTGGCTCCTACCCACAGCTCCCTGCTCAGGGGGCCTTGGGAATGTGATGTCTGGAGTTTTTGCTCTGAAGACTAAGGATAAAAACATCAGGCCCTGTTCCCAGCCCTCCTGCAGTGTGCATAGACCTCCTTGAGGAATGGCAGCTTGGGGAAGGGTCTGAATCTACCTACCGACCCCATCACTGGCTCAAGGGCGGGGCTACTCTAGGAAGCTTTCTCTGTGTCCCCACACTAAAGACTTACAGACAGTGGGAGCAGAGCAGGCCTGTCTGTGGGGACCTCCTGAACCTAAACATCCAGTGAGTGTTAACTGGCTTCTGTGTCTTCTCTGGATCCCCTGCTTTGAGCTCTCAACAAAAGCTGTGCTGCCTCTGCCAGTCTTACTCAGCACTGTCTTCTTCCCAATAGGAAAGACAGAACTGTTTTATGAGCCCAGGAAAGTCACAGAGAACTGAGTTGTTCCCACACCAAAGCTCAGCCTGCAGCTCCTCCAAGTGCACCCATTGCTGGGAAGGCTGTGTCACACTGGTCAGGAGAAGGGAACAGGGGAAGACAACTCATCCATTTTCCAATCCTTGTGCACAGTTTGAAACAGGAGGCAGGAGTTCCCCTCGACCTCCCAGTAACTGAGATGATGGCCTGGTACTCAGCTGTCTGGGGAGGGTTCACAGGGCTTGCTGCCTCTCGGGGGGTGGGGGGGGAATGACAGTGCTGAGAGCTCTTCACTGGGAGACAGGTGACAGCTTTGGTGGCAGCCAAGGGACAGCCAGATTTTTCTCTTTGCTTGGAGAATCCCTACAAGAAAATGTCCAGCCTGCATCTCTGCTGACAGGTTCTTTGACATGAGACTGACCTCAGCCTTCCCTGCTTGCAGCCCTGTTTCCAGTGCTCTACCAGCACCTGGCTTCCATTAAGACAATTTTCACTTTCACTTGCCCCTTTCTTCAGAACGGTCACTTGATCCATTACTGACATCACCAAATCCTGAGGAGGGCCCTGCCTCCATGTTTTGCAGGAAAGCCCAGTATGGCCATTGCAGGGCTTGGAGACATACACTGTGTAAACTTTGATAAGTTCTGGTGGGTTCTGGTAGATTCTGGTAAATTCTGTCAGGTTGTTTCACTCACACAGAGACAACAGAGCAAACACCCCTCCCCAGCGATGCTTTCACTCTGCATTTCTACCTAGCCAGCACCGCCTATCAGCACAGAGAGGAGGCCATCAGCTGTAAGTCAGCGACAGACACTGCTTCTGGAGATGAGGAAGAGGGTTGACAGGGAAACTGCAGAGGAATGACTAAGGACCCCCCTCTTCCTTCATGACGGGGGAAAGGCATGGACACCTGTCTCCAGCTGTCCACAGCTGGAATCAAGACTTTGTCAAGCATCGTGGGCTGTGAGGAGCACCCAGATGGCTCCGTCTATTTTGGATGTTGCCGGGCTGTAGAAGCAGATCTCCCATTTCTGTCCTCAGGGTCAGGTCACTTCTCTGCTCTCTGCTGTCTGTTGTCTGCTCACAAGGTGGCCGCAGCTCGTGGATGCTGTCCGTCCTCAAGCCCTGACTGCCCACTCTCCAGGCCTCAGCCTTCTAGATAGAGTTAATGAGGAGAGACACTGGCCACCCCTGACGGCTGGAGCCCAGGTCAAGAAGCCTCCTAGCAGGAGAGCAGGAACCTCTAAGTGTCTAACGGGTACACTATCATGCACCAGTGACTGGTGCTGGGTGCTGGTGGCTCGGAAGCAGGAAGCAAGTCGCCCAGTTTGGACCAAGGAACTGAAGCCTGTCTTCCAATCCTGGACTCTAAGCAGGCACTTGTCTCCTGAGGGAAGTCCCTGAAGACAGACTAAGGGCATGTCGCTCACCCATTCTTGCAGACAAAAGACACCCACCACTGACCACAGCCCAAGATGGGCTTCTACAGAGAGCAGACACACAACCTCTAAAGGGGGCCTGAACCTCCACAGAGACTTCTCCCTCTGCCTCTGTCAATGACCAGAGAGAAGGCAGGCTTTAACAGGGACTGGAGCTGGCCTCTGGGGCTTGGCTCTCTGACATGGAGTCTTTGGTGTGCCTCCAGTCTCCACTGCAGAGAATTCTGGGAGGGCATTGGTTTTTAGTGGAATGTTCCAGCCACTAAATGGGCATTGAGGGGGCCACATAAACAAAACTAGCCTGTGTCACCTCAGAGACAAGGACCTGGGAAGCCTAAAGGAGAAATATCTTTTTCTTCACAGCAACAACAGTCTAGAAAGAGAGCCCAGCTCAGCTGCTTCCCTGTGGACAGAGGGTAGAAGACAGAAAATCCACCCCGCCCTATGCTCATGTGGTGTCTTCACTCTTCTAAGGCCTCACACAAACCAAGCCTTGGGCCAGGCCATGTACACATCTCAGGAAGGATGCCAAACTAAACCCACAGCCACAGTCGAGACCTCACAGTTACATGGAGACCACAGTGGACACACACACACAAGTCTGCATGCCTACCAACCATGTGCTTCCACTGAGGGATGAGAAGGCATCTGTGGAGAAATTCCAGAGCAGCAATAAGTACCAGAGCGTGCTGGGGTATCAGCTGGTGAATGGAGGGAGAGTGGGAATCAGTCCAGTGGATGGTGAGTGCAGGTGAATGCTGGGCCTAGGAGACCTGCTTTGTGGTGTTTGTCCTGGGGCTGATGATGGATTCCTGTGATACGGGGCCACAGAAAGCTGTGACTCATGCCCACGCACAGCTTCCCATGAGTGGCCGGCTTCCATTCCCTTGCACGTGAATGTTCATGTATAACTAATAAGGAGTTATTTGTGTGTGGGCAGGTCATACCTCATCCTTCTCTAGGCCCAAGGTCCCTGCTGGCTAAACCAGTCCACCTTGGATCCTGGTGGATGAGGAGAGAGGAAGAACAGGGTTGGGAGACTGGACTTTCCGTCCAGGTCAGGGAGCCTGTGCATTTCTCAGTGATGGCTAAGTGGACCTCTTTGATTCAGGCATTTCCTCCGCGTTGATGAAACTGGTTCCCCACCGTAGCACAGAGGTGAGCTCCTGTGTACAGCCACCTGTGTGCTTGTGACAGTTCAATAAAAAGAGGGTGACTCCAGATCCTTCCAGCTCTAGGAAGCTCCCCCCCACTTTGTACAAAGCACGCTTTTAATTTTCTGTGCTCTGCCTCCCCAGCATTAGGTTTAGCTAAGCCCAAAAGTCCCCATCTTACTAACCATAGGAGAGTAAGGGACTCCTGCCCTGAGCCCAAAAGAGCAGAGTCCTGCCTCCTCCATCAGATTTCCTGCCTACCTGCCCCAGGGTCAGGGACAAATGACCATGAACATCCCTGGCCCCAGAGCTGACTTCTGGGGAAACTGCAGCACTGGTAATGGTTTCTCATCCCTCCCTGACTCTACCCCACACAGCCTGGTTGAGGTACCCTGCTTCTCATCTGGCATCTGCGAGTCCAGCTATGTTCCTCTTGCCAGAGTCTTGATCAGATCTGTGCACCTCCCCACACCTGATTGGATGAGAGTCCAGACCCTGGGCAGTAGCCACCCAGCTTCCTGCCATACACAGCTGAAAAGAGTCAAGAGGAAGTAGGATAAAGGGTTCCAGCTGGGCAAAGGGTCCTCCTAGGATGAGAAGAGAGGCAAGGACAGCTACCCTCCCTCCCCACCTTCCCTCAACTGGGCCCCTGTTCCTTGGCCTCTCTCCCCAACCTTCCCCTCCTGACACAACCCTTCCACAAGAATAATAAACAAGTTTTATTTACGACAACTGCCAAGGGCTTGTTTACAACTGTTTCGTTCTCCAAGGCTCCTGCTCATCACGCCCACTCATGATACCAATTCAAACATGAAGCCACAAACAAAGGCCAAACACAGAAGTGGTTCTTCCTGTGAACTCGGGCTTTTATTTTCCCTTTTAAGCATGGTTCTTATGTAGCCCATGCTGACCTTCAGCGTGATGTATAACTGAGGATAATGTTAAGCTTCTTCTCTTCCTGCCTCTACCTCTCAAGAGCTGGAATGGCAGCTTGTGTCACCACTCGTATCTGGGTTTCACTGTTTTGCTTTTAACATACAGATGAGATCATTAGACAGGAGTCAGTAAGTAAGAACTCCAGACCCAGGGTCTGGGAGAACAGCTTAGGGGGAAATAGCACACTCATCAGATACTTCCCAGGCCCTGGCAGCAGGTTCTGCTCTTTTAGACCCACCGTAGAGTGGAGCTCCATTTGCCACATCTCAGAAGCACACAGTCAAGGTGTGAGAAAAGTCTTCAAGGAAAATGAGAATAAAGAGGTCAACAAATCCAGGACTGTACAGAGTGCAACCTCCTGGAACCATACAGACAGAAGTATGCCTCAAGCAACAAGAGAGGGAGCCTCACCCACCAAGGCAGGAGTAAAGCGAGCACACACTAAGCAAGAGAAAGGTGGGCCTTGGCCAACTGTAATGCCTGGCCTGTCTCAACAATGATTTGTATTAGTTTCTATGTTGATAGCAAATACCCAATGAAAGCAACTCAAGGATCGAAGGGTTTCTCTTGGCTCGTGTTCTAAGAAGAAACACAAACAATCCATCATGGCAGGGGAGCCCAGAGGCGAGAGCAGGAGGTGGTCAATTGCCAGATGTGTCTGCAGTCAGGAAGCAGGGGGCCATGAATTCTGGTGCTCAGCTCAGCTCCACTCTGTGGGATGGTGTTGTGATGGTCAACATTACATTTAAGGTTTGAATTACTATGCTAAGCACACACACACACACACACACACACACACACACATATACATATGCACACACAGTGTGTGTTTGTGTGTGTGTGTGAGCATGTGTGCACATACGTCTCTAGCATGTAAATCCCTAGCTTGTAGAGGCTGTATAACCTGTCATCCCACTTCTGTTTTTCCAGAAATGTTTGGGCTATTCTTAAAAACTGCCCAGTCATGTAAAAATGTCTTACTGCCTTAGCCGTTCTTACAGGATAACGGGCCACAGGAAGTCACCTCTACTTCACTTTTGTAAAGACTGCTTGCTTACTCAAGATAACCAAGGAGGTCTGTAAGCAGAGATTACAAAATGAAGCCCTTACAAAGAGACAGGGTACGAGACAACCTATCCCTAACTGTAATGTGCTTTTTCTGCATTTGTGAGTCCTGGGCTAGGGTAGCTATGTGCTACATCTTGGGAGCTCTCTCAGGTGCGGTCCTGGTGCCTGGTGAATGGTGCCAGCATCTAAATAAAAGCCTCATCTCGTTAAGATGTATTCATGGTCATGGTGAGTCTCTGAGCAATCCACACCCATAACAGTGTCCCTCACACTCAAGGCGAGTCAGGTTAAACCCCTCTGGAAATACCCTCACAGACACACCCAGAGCTCTGTCTTCTAGATGCTTCTAAATCCAGCAGTTGACAGTGAAGACTAACCACGAAACTATTAACCCCTGCACCATGTTAGAAAGCAGTCCCAGCCTTGGTCAGTACTACACTCAGATGAAGCTCTTAACGGCTTCGTTATATAGGATTTGATTTCTGGGAGACCTGGCAGGCAAATTGGTATCCTGTGGGTCAGTTTTTCATCACCAAGACAAACATCTGAGGGAAACTATGAAAAGGAGGAAGGCTTTATTTCACATCCAGTTTCAGATGTGCATGATCATCTGCATCCACCATCATCATCACCACCGTCAGCATCATCATGACCACCACCATTTCCACCATTACATCATTGTCATCATTATCAACACTACCATCACTACAATTATCATCACCATTTTCAGCTCCTTTCTTGTCGCCATCATTGCCACCACCAACATCACCATCACCATCTTCTTCTTGCCATCATCACCATTACCACCTTCTTGGCACCATCATCACCACTGCCATTATCATTATATGATCATTACAATATCCATGGTCATCACTATCATCCCCATCATGATTGTTATCAAATTACCATCATTATCCACCTTCATCACCACCACCATTGTCATCATCCCTAGCATTGTCATCGTCGGCAATATCATCACTACCATCACTATTACCACACTTTTGTCTTCACCACGGTTACCAAATGACCATCACAATCTCCACACTCATCGTCATCCTCACCGACTATCACTACACCCACCATGATCAAAGCAGGAGCATCACCATTACCACCACCACCACCTCTCCAACATTCACCATCATCATCAGTATTTTCCCTTCCTCCTCTTATTCCTGTCCATCCCTTTGTCTGAACTACACAGCAGAGTGTTGTATAGTGTTTCCCAGAGGTCCTTGTGGGTTTAGGCTTAAGACACGATAGTGAGAATGGGCTTGATATGTCTCTTCTATAACATCCTCTTGGGTGTGAGGTGTGGGGCGTGTCCACCCCTCTGTATGTCCTAGCATACAGAAACACCTAGCTTCCATCCTCAATGCCTCCAGGAAAAAAAACTTCTGTGTCACAACTTCCTTTCCTTTATCACTCCCCTGTTCTTCCCAAACAAACAGCTTACACTTGAACAGTCATCTTGGGACGTGCTTCTGGGGACAAGCGAAACACAGAGTCCTCCTGAGGATGCTACAGGACTGAGTTAATCAGAGAAAGGCTAAGCATATGGAGAACGGATAGCTAATCTTGAGTGTCCTTGGCCTCGGAAGTCACGAAGTTCTTTTCTTTGGGGAATGAATCGTCCAAGTATCGCTGAGATTGATGGGGCCTCAAGCATAGATTGGGGATCTTTCCTTATGCAATCTCTGGCCTGTTTTCCTGGTGAATTTGTCATGTCCTTGCCTGGATCTCCTTCAAAGGAGGGCTGGTCTCACGATTCTGTATCCAGAGCATCTCCCAAGGTGCTTGTTAAATGCTAAGTGGAAGTGTTGGTCTCCTGTAGCATCTCTGGCCTCACCTTCATGCCCAGAGATATGAGGAGGGCTGAGCCATTTTGCCCTGCAAGTTGAGCTGCTCATTTGACCTTTCTGGCCTTTACATCACTCCTCATCTCTCAAGTGACTGCACAGTGACAAATTCATGTTGCTGTCATAGGATGAAAGGAGGCAGTGTACTCAGGGGTCATCACACGAAGTGATCAGCCGTCATGTCTTACTGCACGCTTGCTTTCAGCTCTGTCAGGTCCCAATGCCACAGCAGTCACCATGAGAATGAAAATGTGTCCCACCCCAGACCTTTGCCTTCCACATCATCATCATCTTCAATATTAAATCACCGTGAAGAGGACAGTTATGATGATGATGGTGGTGATGATGAAGATGGTGGTGGTAATGAGGTTAGTGATAATGGCAGTGGTGACAATGGTGATGGTGGTGACAATGCTTGTTATGACTGTGGTGATGATGATAGTGATGGTAATGATGGTCATTACAATGGTAATGATAATGGTGTTTCACGAAGCAGAAAACTAGCAGGTGGCAGATTTTGGTGTGGTTGATATCCTGTTTGCCCCCATTTATGGGAGTTGTTTTTCTGAGTCAATCAGATCTTTGTTCCCTTCCTGGCCACTGATACCCCTCCCCAGTTCTCCTTTCCATTGAAAGCCTCGGGTTACATTTGTCTCTTGGAAAATCCGTCCCAGCTCAGTAAACAAGGACAAAACCTTCAGTGGCCACCGATTCTCTCAGCTCCAACCATGGAAGATAGCAGCTCACCAAGGCCAAAGAAAGCCCACGATGCTGAGTGGGGTCAGGGTATGGTGTGAGAGAGCCACCTCCCTCTGCAGGAAGCAAACCACGAGCAAGAGACCCCAGGCTCGCAGGCCTCCAAGACATCTTACCCTCGAGAATGCTGTTGTGGGCAGAGCTACAGATGTGTGGCCTGGCATGAGTCTCCAGACCAAGGGGATCCTGCTACAAATGTTACGCCCAGAAAGAAAGGAAGGAAAGGAGAGACATGCCTGCTGAAGCTTGCCGTTTGGTTCCCTGCATTGTGAAGTTCCTATTTACAAAAGATGATTAAGTGTGCCAGCCAGGCCGAGAAGAGAAAGAGTCACTGCTGCAGCAGGTAGGAGCTACAAAGAACAGGAAGCCTTCAGGAGTGGCTAAACTGAGAGCACCGGGACATATTTAACAGCACACGCCATGAGGTGGACATGTTGCGACGGTCAGTGGTGACATCAAGGTCCTGAACTGTCACACCTCTGCAGCTCCACAGCTATTACCATAGGCTTTCTGCTTAGCACCCTTAGATGGGTGCCATTCTTTCAGCCATCATCTCCCAGTTGGGGAGGAAGGAAGAAAGAACAGAAGAGCAAAAGGCTCTCTCCTAAAAGTCTGTGTTTGGAAAGAAGAGTTGGTCTTTCTAGGAACTTTCATTTGGCTTTCATTGGGTAGAACAGGATCAAATGTTCGTCATTGGTCTCAGGAGACTCTGGCCAGGCGGTGGTCTCAGTGGGTGTGTCTCATTCTGTATAAATCTGTCTTCAGTGTCAGTGAAAAACTCGGTGGACCAAGGAGCAGCAGTGTCCCTTTGTGGCAGATATGAGGTATCGGATGCTTAAGCATCATTAAGGCCACCGAGTCCACCCCCCAGATCTCGGATCCAGTCACACGTGTGACATGTCACCTTCCGGTAATGGAGACGTCCCCAGGCGGTGCTCAGACAGCTTCAGCTGCTTTTCCATATTAAGGGATTGAAATATTATGCTATTTTATCCAACACCTCTTCCTTTTGAATGTCTATTTCACTGGAATCAGATTTAAATCAAACGACATATTTCTGCCACCCTCTGGGTGTCACACGTTATCCCTGAGCCATGATGAAGCCAAGAAGGGATGAGAGGGAACTAGCGGGCGCCAAAGGCTCTGCAGGTGTGTGGGCAGCAGCCGGAGGGAGTTAATGGAATCCGTGAGGGTTAGCCAGGGAAGAGGCATCCTTCTTGTGCAAAAATCAAGAAAGCAGGTGGTTCCTCATTCTCCTGCATATTTGCCTCTTTCTCAAACACACAATATGCACACTAATGGGGGGGGGGGAAGGCAAGACCAGAGCAGCAGAGGCAGCTGTTCTCCGTGTAAAGGATGCACAACATACGTGCAGCTGGTGACCTTGGGTCCTGTTAAGATAATGTTCAGTAGCTCAGAGTTGGCAGCTCCAAGGAGCCAGGTGTTGGGAACAGGCTGGGCCATCAGAGCCGTGTGGACAGACCGTGGCCCACAGATCTGGGCGGACCTCATGCATGGGGCACATACATAGGCATGTGCCCATGCACACACTGAAGCCAGAGGTAGACATCAGTGTCTTCCTCAATGCTCCATCCTTTACCTTTTAAAACAGGGATTCTGGACTAATGTAGAACTGGATAATTTGGCTAAACTGGCTGGTCAGAGAGCTCCCAGGGTCCACCTATCTCTGCTGTCCCCAACAGCGAGGAACCACAGCAGCACCGGCTCTCAGCTTCCCCTCTGGAAAGGATCCACCACCACACACACACACACACACAAGCATGCACACATATGCACACACACAC
Organism: Meriones unguiculatus; assembly: GCF_030254825.1. Taxonomy (NCBI): domain Eukaryota; kingdom Metazoa; phylum Chordata; class Mammalia; order Rodentia; family Muridae; genus Meriones; species Meriones unguiculatus. Next base: position 2,353,026 of record NC_083351.1, on the reverse strand, counting down.
ACCTGACCCCTCAAAGGCACTCAGCTGGAACGGGAGCTAAGTGAACAGCCTGATCTTGTGTTATTTATGGTCCTTATTTCTTGCAAACAAGGAAAGAAAATGCCAAGTCCTCACCTGGGAGAGTGATTTGGAAGCTGAGAGCTCTGAGCTGAGTTCCTGGTCTTGTGTCCACTGTGGAAGTCCAGGAAGCCTACATCTGAGGCAAGCAAGGTTGAATTGTGAGGTTGAGAGATGCAGATGTGACTTAGCCTGGCCCCCATGCAAAGGTGAGCCAGAACTGACTCCACAGGCCAGCTCCCCGCCCCTAAGCCAAGGTTCCAGACAGCAGGAGAGGAGAAAACAAGGCTGAGGGGACATCTCTCTCTCCCTCCCTCTTTTCTTCTGTCCCTCTCTTTTCTTCTCTCTCCCTCCATCTCTTCCCTCCCTCTCTCTCTCCTTCCCTGTCTGTCTTTCTCTCTGTGTGTCCCTCTGTTTCTCTCTCCCTCCCTCCTTACCTTTCTCCCTCTCTCTCTCTCTCTGTCCCTCCCTCCTGCTCCCTCTCTGTCACTGTCTCTCCATCTCTCTCCCCATCCCTCTCTCTCTCTCCCCACCTCTCTCTCTCACTCCTGTGTATGGATGAGGTAGGGCCTCTCTGCTGTATGACTGCCAGGCTAGGCTCATGTTCCAGCTGACAAAGGAAACCCTTTGTGTCCTCTTTGTAATTACGGGACAAAGGAAACCCTTTCTTCTCTAACTACCTTTTTGTGTTGTGTTATTTATCATAGCAACAGAAAATTAACTAACACAGCCGCCACCTCCATGATACACAGGAAAGTCTGGCTGTGATTGTGAATACCCAGGGAAGTCAGTTGAGCTCTGTACAGGACACAGTTACAAAGACTCAGAAACCACACGAGCAAAGGCAAGTCACGGGCAGGGTGCAGGGTGCAGCTCCTCACAACGGCTACCTCAGGTACAAGGGTGCAGCTCAAGCGCACCCTGAACTTGTGTTCAAATTTCACTTCCGTCATCCAATAACTGACCTTGCAGAAGTCACTGGACCCAGAGACTCATCTCCTCCAGCTTCTATGAGAATGGTGGTGGCGCAGAGAGGAGGCCTGACATGAAGTGTGGGGGATGGACGGCGGATGCTGTGTCTCCATCTGGTGGTCAACAGTAAAGTACAGACATGGTCTGAGATGTTCTTGACCCCCTACAAGCCTGTTCCTATCCTGGATCTGCTGCACTGTGGATTTACCAGTCAAAGAACTGAGCTTTGCCTCTGTGGTCAAAAGCAAAAGAAACACAGCCCCTGGAGCTGGGCCATCTTGCTTATGTCTGCCTACAAGCTCACCCACTTCCTGTCACTGTCACATGATTTCCCACGTGTTCTTTTCTGCCTCACTATTCTCTCCCAGGAGGTTCACAGTGAGAACTGGGCTCTGGGGCCAGATGGGTGTGATCAATGCCTGCTGCCAGTGTTTGGCTGGGTCTTCCTTCCTCACTGAGTGGAGACAGTCACACTTCCAAGGTTTGGTGAGTAAGGCTATTGTGGGCTCCCCCTAGGCAGTGGTTCTCAATCTGTGGGTCATGATGCCTTTGGGGAGTCAAACAATCAAACAGGGGTCAAACAGGGGTCGCCTAAGACTGTCAGAAAACACAGATATTATTCATGATATCCTATATCTTATGATTTATAACAGTTGCAAAATTGCAGTTATGATGTAGCACTGAAAATAATTTTGTCTGGAGGGTTATCACAACATGAGAAAGTGTATTAGAGGGTCACGGCCTTAGGACGGTTGAGAACCGCTGCCCAGCAGTGTCCCTTGTTCATGTCTGTGTGTGGTTGGTTACCTTACTCTAAGGTGAGCGAGTCCAGGAAGCTGCTTCTAATCAATAGAACATGGCAAGGTGAGTGACCTTTGCATGCAGAGCAAAGGTCCCTAACCCAGGGACTCTGAGCTAGTCCTAAAGCAGGTCACCTTGGGTGGCCCTAGCCCATCCAGTGAGCTCTTTGAACCAGTGACCTGAGGCTAAAGTCAGAAGTTCTGTGGCAGCTCTCAGTCACCGAGACAAAGTACCAGAGAACAGTCAACTAACTTCAAGTAGGAAACAGTTTTGGCTACAGATTTCATAGGTTCTTCACTGTGGTTGGCTGGCTACTGAGTGGTGAGGCAGAGAATCACAGAGGTGAAGGCGGCTCCCTTCATAGAAGCCAGGGAGGGAAGGGAAGGGGGAAGGAGTCAGTTCCCCAATACCCTCTTCACGGGCACACCCCACTCCCTACAGGTTTCATTGTCTCCCAACCGTGTCCCAAGAGATAAGGATCAAGCCTCCAACACAGACATCTTTAGGAAACATTTCCGATCTGGCTACCACAGGCCCCAAGCGGGGAGGATCTCCTTCCAGCTGACTCTGAATAGAGTTATCACGGTTCTGGAACTGTGAGGAAATGCATCCAACATAGCCTACAGGGGCTGGGAAGAGGTCCTCTCCTGGTCTTTGACAAAGTCAGAGGCTAGCTGACACCCAAGCCGCAGCCTTAGAGCCCATGAGACAGATCCAGCTACACCAGCATGGAGTCCTAGCCTTTGTGAAGTATCAAGCACCTTTGCTAGGCCATCGTGCTGAGGACTGACAGTCACTTGTCCTGCAGAAATAGCAAGCAAATGTAATGAGTGTCGTAGTCAGCGTCATGTGCCAACTTGACAGAAGCCTGAAGTCACCTGGGAACAGAGAACCTCAACTGATGAGTTTCCCAGACCAGATTGGCATTTTCTTAATTGCTAGTTGATAGGAGAGGACCCAGCCCACTACTGGCAGAGCTATTCCTAGGCAGGTGGGCCTGGGCCGTATGAAAGGATGGCTGAGAAATCCAGAGGAAGCCAAACAGTCTGCTTTTGCGTCTGGTGTTCCTCCATCATCTCTGGTTCATTTCTGGCCTCGGCTTCTCAGACGACCAGCGGGAAAATGAAATAAACCCTTTCCTCCACAGGTTGATCTTGGTCCTGGTGTTCACCCACAGAAAGCAAACTGAAACAGTAGGCATATGGGTGCTGACACAAACACACAGGAGGACCCAACTCACAAGTACAACCACTATTTCTCCCCATAAAAGCCAGAGAAATCGCCAGGGTCAATTGCGGACACTGTGCTCATGTGAAATAGCCTGAGAGCCACCTGTTTTGGGGGGTCACTGGTTTGCGCTCCTCAGTCCCTGGGAAACACCCAGCTACCCCCTCCCGGGGTGGTGCGCAGAGCCAGCAGCCTAAGGTGCGACCTCTCCACACAATTCACCTGACATCTTTACACACTTAGTTCTGAGTGCTTACGGCTGCACACCCCTGGACTCCTGGGTATCCTTCCTGGACTCCACCTAGTCTGAAGAATAACAGCAAGTGCGTGGCTCTCCCAGCTCTGGCTGCCGGGAGAGACTACACCAAAACTCCGTGTGTAAGCTCTGGCTCCCTGGGTAAAAAGCCCATGTCAAGCATTCGACAAGGCTAACTGACAGACTGAAACTCTAATGACCATGGAGAGCTGCAATCTTGCAGATTAAAGGCTAGTGGTCTGGGCAGCTGTCCGTCAGTCCTTTTGGAATTACAGGCTCCCTGCTTCTACCACCTCAAGAGCTAAGGATGCCACCAGAAAGTGCCAGAGACCCACACAGAGGTTTCCCTCTGCTGGACCCTGCCTGGCGTTCCCACCAACGTATTTTCAAAGTTCCCTGACTTGTGACTGTCTGTTGTTATAAAAATTCTGTGACTCTGTTCTAACATTGGTATTTGGTATTTGTGGACACCTGACTCTAGCCCTTGGTCACTCAGGGTCCAGAACACATCTCTTGTTTCCTCTGAAGTGAGAACCCTGGGGTTTTTGTTCATTTGTTTTTGTTTTTTGTTTTTGACAAATCCAGTCCATCTCCACAGCTGACTCATGTCCTTCATCGTCATCCAAGCCCACTTGTAATTCCACCCAAATCTGTATGCATCCTCGTCTGAACCCTCGCTGCTAAAATATGCACTTCCAGGAAGCACCTAATAAAGGAGCCTCATGCTAATGGGCCCCAGTCCCTCCCGTCACGAAAAATCATGGCTGTACTTAGACAAAAGACACATGTTTACCAACTTTTAAATCGCTCGCTCATTAAAATGTCTTCGATGCCTATTAAGATATGTGTTAGGAGAGCATGTTCTTCGTGGTAATTGAGGGAATCGACGCCACATTCTCTTCTGAGAGACATTCAGCACCTCTTTGGAAATTATTTTTATCCCTTTAGGACTTCACAGCTGCTTTTCTCATTATCTGCCACATAAAACTTTGTTCTGATGAAGTTGCCTGGAGGAAAATCAGCTCAGGTGGGTTTCTCCGCTAGTCCCAGCGTCAGGCCCAGCCTCAGACGCGAAAGCAGACAAGCCCTGTGTGCCTGTCTAGAGGCACCCCAGGGGCTGGGCCAGGCTTGGCTGGAGGGAGGAGGCCTCCTCAAGCAGCACTTTGTGCTGTGATGTCATGGCTTCCCAGTGTGCTGTGACCTCTTTTCCTGTACCAAAACACCTCCTGAGGATTTGTAAATATCCCCAAACTTTGGATGAGCAGCACCTGTGTTTTATCACTGTGAATTACTTCTTATGCACTTGCTGTCCATCTCCCAGCAAGGTCTAAAAGAAGGGGTCAAAGTTCACACAAGCATCAATAATAAGACTACACTTCCCTAAATCACTTTGGATAGGGTCCTTCGGCTAGCTCTGCAGCTCCAGAGCAAAAGTGGAAATGCAGGGCCTTCTTCCTTCAGGAACACCAAAGCCGCAGCATTGGCAATGGCAGAGGCAGCAGGGACCCATATTCTCCTAGGGCCTAAGAGTCCTGTCATCAGCAACAGTTACCAACAAACCCCATGCCCAGTCCCTTCAGTCCTGGGGGGAGAGACAAGGAACTGTGGCCGAGGCCTCTGTATCATTCGTCCGTTCAGTTACCCATTCTCTCACAAACGCTCACTGTGACCTGTGACCTAACAGGCCACCGGACAACCGTCTCCCTGTCAGGCAGAAGGCTATTACCGTGTAGCTGGCTCCTCTGGTTGAAACCTTTCCTTGCGGAGAGCTAACAAGTCTCAGAAGGCTCCTGGGGCCCTTCCAGCAGCCGTGTAAGCAGACACGCGGGTTGAGGAAGAGGCTCCAAGGGGTGTGGCCGCCTGCAGGTTGCACTACGCATGCCCATGGTTTGACTCTCACAGGTCCTCACAGCTCAGGGGTCCTTTTAGTGATACAGCTGCCTGACTTCCCGCGCTCCGTAAGTAACTAACATGACTGTTCACCAGGATGAGCCTGGGCTGCACTGCCTGTCAGTCACAGCCCTACCAGGGTGCCTAGAAACAGACTCCTCAGAAAGTAACACAACAGATGCTCCAACATCACGCTTGCTGGCCACTTTGCCTCTGGCTTTCCCAGCGTGAGTGGACGGCTCTGGATGCCGCCTGGCTCTGGACCCTGGCCTGGCTCTCCTTCCCTAGGGCTCTGATCTAATTTGAGCCCCTAAATCTAACGGGGAAGAACATCAGTTGCTGTCAGCAAGAGAAGACCCAACCTTGACATGAAATTTTCAGTAGATATGCACAGGTACTCACATACATGCACACATGAACACATGCTTGCACATGTGAATACACACCTATATGTGTACATGTACACATGAACACACATTAGATGTGCATGCACACATGTGGTGTTTCACTGCAGCAATACTAAGACACCTTACACTTGAATACATGAATATGCACATACATACATGAGCACACATATACACACACATACGTGTGTGTGCTCACATGCACACACACACACATGGGCTTCTGGGAGAGCAAGAGAGAACTCTGACTTTGCTGAGAGAGTCTCTCTCCTGGTCTTCAGCAAGGTGGCCTGGTCCCCGTTAAACAGAGAGGCAAAAACTTCTTGAGTCACTCACTTTTCCTGGCACAGGAAACTCTCATCTTGGTCAGAAGGTGAAAGATCCAGGGGCTCCAGCAGCTGACTCAGACCTGAGATTTAGCAGACTGCCCCATTTTCACTGGGGGGTAAAGTGTGACATTTGAGCAAGGACAGGTTAGGTGGTTTGTGACAGCTGGTGACCAGTTGTGGGGTCACATTTCGGGCTCCCTGGGCTTAGCCAAGGTGCTGTCTACCCCATACATACCTTCACTTATCTTCACACACACACAGGTTAAACGGTCCACCCAAATGAAGCCAAGCCCCCAAGCCACAAAAGATATAACAGCTTGAACAGAAATTAAACATTTTTCTTGTGCTCTGCCAGGTCCCTCCTCCTCTGCTCTGGGAGCGACAAGAAAAAGCCTGACGAGGAACACAGCTTTCGTATTGATTTCCGATAATCTCAAGTCCTGTTGTGCCCGCAGCTACAAGGTGGCGCTGGGAAAATCACAGTCAGTGATGACCTTGCCAAGAGCTGAACCTGAGAAGCCAGCACCGAGATCTCTCTCCTCCCTGGCCCTCCCGGGCTCTCCTCCTCCTCTTCCTCCAGTTCTCGCCAGCCTTCCTAGGACACGGGGTGCTTAGCACTTGCAGAAGCACCCATTCCCACACAGCAGGTGCCCTGTCAGCTTACACCCTCCCTGAGATGCTCTTTAACTGAACCTGTGAGGTGGTCACTTTGCCAGGATCTAGGATCCTCCGGAGACAAGTCTCTAGGCGTGTCTAGAGGATTTACCTAGATCACACCAGCTGAGATGGGAAGATGCACCAGAAATGCAGGCAGGTCCATCCCACAGGTTGGGGTCCCAAACTGCACAAAAACAAGACAGTGGCCTGGGCACCAGCGTCCGTTCTCTGCTTCCTCACTGTGGACACCTGTGCCCGGCTGCCCCAAGCCCCTGATACCATGCCTTCCCTCCATAACCGACGGGATGTCCTTCACCTGTGAGCTAAAACAAGCTCTTCCGGCCTTCAGTTGCTCCCTGCCACATGAGTGAGCTGAGAGGAGCCCTCCCGTGCTCTGAGGTTCTGCTGGAAGCTGCATCCTCACCCTGCCACATGCCTCACCATGCCACATGCCTCACCATGCCACATGCTGCTGCCGCCTGTGTGGGTCAGCGGAGGAAGCCATCTCTGTTCTCCCCAGGACATGCTGTGTTCTACCACGTCTGGACTCAGGTTTGCAGAGGCGGCACATGAACTTCCTGATTGGTACCGTGTGCCACTCACCAATCATCTGGAGCCCCCATGGTCGTGTGATACAGACCGGGAGCTTAGGCAATACGGTCCAGGAATCTGAATGTTCAAAACCAAGGTGCCATCTTGAGTGGGTTCTAGTGACAGAAAAGAAAGAGAAGAGAGGAGGAAGGAAAAGAGAGCCAAGGATTGGGGAGGGGAAGGGAGGAGTGGGGTTGACTTGGTAAGGGAGGGAGGAGAGAAGAGGAAGGGGAAGGGAAGGGCAAGGAAGGGAAGGGAAGAGAAGAGAAAGGAAAGGAAAGGGAGGACAGAGTGAAGAGAAGAGGAATTAGGGAAGGAAGGAGAAAGTGAAGAATTGAGGAGGGGCAAAAAGGGAAAAATTAGGGGGAGAAGGGAGGAGAGGAGAAGAGGAAAGAAGGAAAGGAAGGGGATGGGGAGAGGGGCTCTCTGGTGAGTCTTCTTACAGAGGTATAAGCTTGTCAGCCAATCAGCTGGCTGGATGTTTTTTCATACCACCTGGAAAGAGACATCACACAGGTGTCTTCAAAGGCTGGTCTCTGGCAGCCTTCATCTCACGGACAGCAGCAAGGGGTTTTTATCGTCTGCCTGCGCTGGGTAGGATCCAGTGTCTGGTCCTCGGTGGGGCTATGACTGGCAGACTCCCATCCTCGTAGGAGCATCTTAGCCAGGTCACTGTGGCCTCTAAAAAGCCTCAACATGCCACGTACATGAGATGAGTGAACTCAGTGTGCAAAGCCTGAGAAGCAGGAGAAATGAGGAAAGTTCTTGTGGGCTTTTCGCCATTCAGCTGGTTCTCAACTCAGGCATCCCCAGGTGAGCTCCCTCTGTGGCTTCTCCCAGCTCTGGTCTGTGCTGCAGCGTTACTCCCAGTACAAACAGCCCCTCCTGAAAGGAGCAGGAGAGACTCAGGAAACTCACAAGAAGTTCCCAAGGCTTCCAAGGCCCCTCCCAGAAGTGGTGGACGCGGCAGTCATTTGGGGAGAGGGGTCTTCTGTGGAGTGGTTGCCTGAAAGAAGCTCAAGAGAGTCCAGGGATGCAGCTTTCCCATCACCGATGCTGAGGTGAGCTTTTCAGCGACGCAGGCTCGGCCACCTCTGTAAGGGTTTGCATGAGAACTGTCCCCTACAGGCTCTGAGATTTGTACACAGGGTTTGCATGGTTGGAGTCTCTGTGGTGCAGCTTTCCTGGAGGCAACATGGCGCAGGGGTTTGTGTGGTCTGTAGACTGCACAGCCTTGCCCTGCTTCCAGCTTGCTCTCTGCTCTGCCCCTGCGGTGGAGAATGAGGTCTCTCAGTGTCCCGCTCCTGCCACAATGCTGCCTGCTGCTACTGCCGTGGTCGTGGCCGCCATGATGGACACTTACCCCTCAGACCTATAAGCTCAGATGAGCTATCCCTCTTTTAAAATGATTTTGGTCATGATGTTCTATCACAGCCACAAACTGGGTAACGACTATCCCCCATGACCCTGCATGTAACCCCAGCAAACTCTGGTTCACAAATGAAGCATTAATGTGGTCTGTCATTGCTTGTATGGTGGTGAATGGGAACAGACTCTCCTGGCACGGAAGGGTCAGGACCTGGCAGGAGAGACTCGGAATGAGAAAGTTCACCTCGGCACCAGCAACTTCTTGTTTCCTTCTCACACCTGCATGAGCGATGGCTCTGCTGAGGGAAAGGATGGAACTCGGATCCTCATGTCAACACAGCCAGCACTTTACCGCCTGAGCCACCTTCCAGCCCCTGCAGGATGTCTGTGCTAATCCTTTCAAACACGTGTTAGGCAACGGAAATGCCACCGTAAAATCTTACTGGAGACATAAAACAACTTCAGACCTTTTGTTTGAAGCAGGTACTAGCTAGTATTTTCTCCACATTGTCCTCCACAGCCCTGCCCCTTCCTGGTCCTGTTCCAATCCTGGCAGGACCAGAAGCACATGTCCCCAGTTCCAGGGGCTAAAGAGAAGGCTAACAAATTAATTACACAAGAAAATTAAACATTTATTGAGGTCACATGGTAGAGTCAGTTCTCAACAGATCAAGCCTTTCACAGAAGACAGCTCTGGCTAAAAACAAACTACCCAGGACTCTAAGCAGAGAGGCAATGGGCAGATTTGGAAGCCTACCCTTGGAGGATGGGACTATTTATGGCTTTGGTTGAGGTCTGACCCTGATCCCAGCACAGTGCTGTTCAGGCGGAGCTTGGGTGGAAACGCCATCGTCCCTCCTGCCACAGACACTGTGAGTGCGGGAAGCCCAACATTCTTCACTCAGTGCAAGCCAGAGAGGCCTGCAAACTGCGCTGCACACTGCAGAAAGCAAACAGCCAGTTAAAAGTGCACTGAGAGTCCCCACAGGCTCACACATGGGGCGTGGATAAAGTCCTGAGTAAGTGTGTGTTATCAACATGAGCATTGCCATGGCAACAATGGAATAGCCTCTCCAGGTCAGGGTCAGAGAAATAACAGAGTCTTTCCCTGGTCCAGGTCTTAATGTTGACAGATGTTGGCCTTTAGCTAAAACCAATGTGTGCAGAACTACCACCTGCAACTTTCTCCTTCTGGGTGACTACAACCTGAGGCGGCCCCTACAGAGACCTACTACCAAGATCTGCTAACCCGCCTGCTCCTCCTCCAGCTGCTGCTCCTGCTGCTGCTCCTCCTCCTGCTCCTCCTGCTGCTTCTGCTCCTCCTCCTGCTTCTGCTCCTCCTGCTCCTCCTCCTCCTCCTGCTGCTGCTGCTCCTCCTCCAATTCTACAATAAATGCTGAATTCCTGGGTTGTTGGTGAGATCCCACCTGATCCCGGCTTCTCTGTGTGTCTGTCAGTTCTGCACTCCGTCGCCCCCATAGGTCAAGGCTGGGTAGTGCAGGTTATACACCTGACTCCAGCTGGTGTACTCCCTTGCAAGGCTAAGTAACATTCAGGAGGTAGGCTCCGGCAAGAGAACCGGGGCAGGTCACTGACAGTACATTGTTTCCGGCTCCTTCCTTTCAAGTTCTCTGCTCTCTGCCTGCCAGTGTGGCCATTTCTCTCATTCATCCACAGCACGGACTGAGCTGCACCCACCCCCCCACCCTTCACCCCACCTTTCCTACCATGAATGCCTGAAATCTCCTTGAAATCGTGAACCAAAAGATGCCTGCTCCGTCAGGCATTTGATCACAGAGGTGAATAAAGTGGATAGTGGGGATGGGAGCAGGGAGCAAACTGAGATCTGAGCTGCCCCAACCTGTTGGTGAGTCACAGTTCACCTTAATCAATATATTGACTATTGAAACCAGCTAACTCTCCTTAGAGGATTACAGTAGGAGCCAGAGTGTCCAGTCCCACTAGGAATAATGACAAAGTATTACCCACACTGCACTGTACATCAGAAAAGTGAGGATTCTCACACGAAATGAATAGCAGACGAGACCACTGTCATGATCCAGGCATCAGAGCTAACAGACCAGTAACCTTGAAGCTGGTGTTCGCTATAGCCATTATTTGTGAGGAAAAAGGAGCTTCTTGATTCTTCTTGGTGAAAAATATTAAAGCAGAGCTAAGGGAGTCAAATTTAAAGGGGGGCAAATGCACCTTTGGAATCAAGCTTTAGACTTTAGACGACCTGGAATGAGAGCCTACCTGATGGGGCCTATGGGGACACTGACTCGGGCTGCAAGAAGTCAAAAAGACAGAGCGTTTGGGACAGTGTCTTATTTAGTGGCTGCATTAATCTACCTGTGTGAAGTTTTTATTTCTGAGTTCATTACAATAAAGTGATTTTTACTTTTTTAAAAAAGTCAGTGAAGGTGAGACAAGATCAATAGAAATTACCCACTCTAAAGAATAAAGTGCTGAAAATGAAATGAATTGAGCCTCGGGGCCTGGCTCTGAAGTGTAGGTGACTGGAGACCAGGAAGGGAGTGAGTAAAACAGTATTTGAGAAAGTAGAAGCTATAGCTTCACAAGTTTAGTGACAGATGCACGCTTACAATTTTGATAAGTTAGGAAAATGATGAATATTCCACCTCCGTGAAATCCAGAAGCCAAGTGCTGCTAAGGAGGGACAGACCGTTAGAAGAGACGGCTGCCGAGCTTAAAACCAACCAAAATAATCGGTTGGGAAACTTAGTTCAGCTGTGTCGGTACTTGCACTAGCTATAACCCATTGCGATGTTTAAGGCAAAGAATTTAAGGACGGGTTTTTAAAGCAAGATTCAGAGAGCTGGTTTAGCGGTTAAGAGTCGATACTGCTCACACAGAGATCCTGGGTTTGGTGCTGAGCACCCAAATCTCAGCCTCCTAACTGCCTATAACTCCTGTTCCTGCGAGTCCACCACCCTCTGCTGGCCTGTGTAGGCACCTGCACTCACACATGTATACACACACACAGAGAGAGAGGGACATAAAATAACTCTAAGAAGATTCAAGATGCTATCTGAATATAAGTACTTTATAGAGAGACCAATTAAAAAAAATTCATAGAAAAGACCCACACCTCACATTTTGTGTGCCTAAAGAGTGGCTGGGTCAACTCTGTAAAACACGGAGTGTGCTACCAAGGGAAAAGGGCATTTCAAAACAACAAAAGGCCAATCCACTAGGGAGCCTGAAAACCGATCAAGCAAAAGATAAGAAATAGACAATTCTCCAGTCACGACAGAACATGATAAAGCCTGTTCCCACATTAACCATTAAAACCACTCAGCTTTGGGTTGGAGGGATGGCTCAGCTGTTAAGAGCACTCACCGTTCCTTCAGAAGGTCCCGCTTGGGTTCCCAGCACCGCCCACATGGCGGCTCACAACTGCTCCCAGTTCCGGGCAGCCTGGTGCCTTCCTCTGACCTCTGTGAGCGTGAACACAAGCGGTACACATACCCACATGCAAGCAAAACACTCACTTTTTATACACACTTTAAAACTGCAATGTATGATCAGGTGTTTGAGTGACTTTTTTTGCTACTGTGACAAGTTACCTGCCAAGCAGAAGCTTTAAGAAGGAGGAGTTTGATGCCACAAGAGTCTGCGGGATGGGATGGTTGGGGGATGGGATGGTGGGAGGAGCCGGAGGAGACTGGCCGTGCTGTGCCCGCAGTCAGGGGGCACAGAGTTAACATTGCTCAGCTGCTCTCTATTTGGTTCCCTCCACACCTGGCGCAGGGAGTGTCACCCACATCCAAGGTGTGTGTTCCGTCTTCAACACAGGCACATCCAGAAGTGTCTCTCCAGGTTTCCAAATCCATGAAAATGGACCTCCCCACCCCAGCTGTAAAGACCAAAAAAAAAAAAAAAGCTTTACAATATTCGCTATTTCCACAGTGACAGAACATCATGAGCAGAAACTACAGACTGTAAAATCTTTTGTTAAGAGTTTATCGATCTTTTCCAGATGCCACCATTTACCTGCAAATTTCATGATTTCCTTGTTTTTTATTGCTAAGTAATATTCCATTGTGTAGATGTACCACAATTTGTGCATCCATTCCTCCACTGAGGGGCATTTGGGCTGTTTCCAGCTTCTGACTATTACAAATAAAGCTGCTACAAACATGGTTGAGCAAATGTCCTTGTTGTAGACTTGAGACTCTTTTGGTATATGCCTAGGAGTGGTGTAGCTGGATCTTGAGGAAGCACTATTCCTAGTTGTCTGAGAAAGCCCCAGATTGCTTTCCAGAGTGGTTGTACAAGTTTACATTCCCACCAGTAGTGGAGGAGGGTTCCCCTTTCTTCACTCCTCTCCAGTATGTGTTGTCTCTTGAGTTTTTCATCTTGGCCATTCTGATGGGTGTAAGGTGAAATCTTAGGGTTGTTTTGATTTCCATTTCCCTGATGGCTAATGAGGTTGAGCTTTTCTTTAAGTGTTTCTCTGCCATTCGATATTCCTCTATTAAGAATTCTCTGTTTAGCTCTGTACTCCATTTTTTAATTGGACTACTTGAATTTTTGCTGTTTAACTTCTTTAGTTCTTTATATATACTGGATATTAGTCCTCTGGTCCTCTGTCAGATATAGGGTTGGTAAAGATCCTTTCCCAATCTGTAGGCAGTTGTTTTGTTCTGACGACAGTGTCCTTTGCTTTACAGAAGCTTTTCAGTTTCATGAGATCCCATTTATTGATTGTTGCTCTTAGAGCCTGTGCTGTTGGTGTTCTGTTCAGGAAGTTGTCTCCTGTGGAAAAAGGGAGGGATTGGAACAGGAGGAGGGAGGGAACCATGGGGGGGATACAAAGTGAATAAAGTATAATTAATAAAGAATTAAAAAAAAGAGTTTATCGGGGTAGACCTCATGCTAGGCTAGCAGCAAGTCTACATAAAATTTTTTAAAAGACTCAAATCAGAAACTCTCTGATAACAACATGTTTGAATCAGACTTAAATTCATTGAGAAATACAGGTTAAGCTTAAACATTCAAAAATGAAGCAAGACAATTTCTAAATGACCATGGGTCAGGTGAGAAGCTACCTAAAACATTAAAAGTAAATGAAATTTACATTTGAATAGGATTAAAAATATAAAATTTGGATTACCGAGCTAAGCTTGGGAAAAGGTTTATCACTTCAAAGTCTTGTATTGCCTTGAAGAAAAATCTGGAATTGGGTGTGTTAGTTTCCCTTCTGGTTGTGAAGAGTTTAAGTTAGCCTGAGTGACTCCATTTTGAAACGAGGAGCCATTTTGACCAGGAGCTGAACTCAAGTGCCAGGAAATATCACAGAATGTGCACCTGGCAGAAAACAAAGTTAGCTCTCCTAGCAACGGCCTCCAGGAAATATCACGGAATAAATGTTTAGTAAAAAATAGAGACAATCTCCCTGACAATTGTGATTATGTAAACGGTCATTTCTCCCCTATGGCATTTATCCAATCTTGTAACGTCAAGGCATGAATCCCCCTGCTAGCGGTTTTTCCTTTAAAAAAACCATGCTCACTCAGGGCTCGGGCTCCCATTTCTCTACTGCTTTATCAGTGAGACTTGGGTCCCGAGTTCGATCGCTCTCGTAATAAAGCTCTCCTGCTCTTGCATCGAGTCATCTCCTGGTGGTCTCTGAGTCCCATGATCCTATTTCAGTTGTAATGATAAAATACCTAATAAAAGCAACTCAAGGTAAGAGGATTTTTTTCTTTTAGCTAACAGTTTGAGTATGTGTCCATCAGGGTGGGAAAGGCACCACCACAGTAATATGAGGGGTTTGTCCTATGAATTTAGAAAAACATAGGGGTCAAAGGAAATCAATGAGTTGATAGAAATGGAGCCACGTAGAGGCCCCAAACCCACCTGGAGGAGTCTAGGTGTGGCTTGCAAAGGGCTGTGGCTATAAAGCACAGGCAAGAGTCACCCTCTCAGCTGTTCTGTGAGGGTGTGGGTGGGTCTAGCCATGCTGTCCCAGGTCACGACAGCTCCACAAAGTGACACACTCCCTGCCCCTGGCCACAGAGGGGTAACAGTCTCCAGAGAGAGGCTATCCAACCACAAGGAAAGGTATGGACCTGCCTGGAAAAGGGGCAGGTTGGATGGATGGGAGTGAGCACCCAGTGTGGCTGTCCCTTTGGGATGTGTAGCCTCTTGCTGAGAAGAGGCAGTAGGTGTGCGAATTTCATCACCCACACACCCACCCTCCATCCAGTGGGGCTCTGGCTTCCTGGAGGACTTGAGAGCATTGTCCTAACCCAAGCTCTAAGACGCCAACACAGCCAGTGCCGTGGTCTGGATGCGAATGCCTCCATGTGCTCATATGCTTCAGTACGTGGTCTTCAGCTGGTGGAACTGTTTGGGACGTGTTAGGAGGTGTGGCTTTGTTGGAGAAGGTGTGTCTCTGGGGATGGGCCTTGAGAATGCAAAAAACCCATGCCATTCCCAGTGTGCTCTTTTCTGCCACCCAATTTCAGATCAAAATATGAGCTCTCAGCTGTTCTTGTCATCTTGTCTTTGCACCACCAGTATGAACTGGAACCTTCTGGAATCTGAAACCAATTAAACTCTTTTCTAAGTTTCTTCAGCCATGATGTGTTACTGCAACAATGGAAAAGTAACTAAGACAACAACAACCAAGACAGTTTTGGTCAACATCCCAAACCCATGGCTACAGTGATTGGTTCAAAATGTAACATATTGATGAAGGGCTATTTTAGACACTAATTGGTGTCTGCATCTGTGGAAGCTGCTGGAAGAAACAGTTTTCTTTCATCCTTGTGGGAATGAGGAAGAAAATGCAGGCCATAGTCTGACATCCACCTTAGGCTGAGAGTGGTGCCTCAGTCTGGTAACAGATGGGCAGCAAGGCCCAGCAGGGACCTGATCAAGACACACCTGAGGCTGGCCTCCACTCAGCAGGGACCTGATCAAGACATACCTGAGGCTGGCCTCTGCTCAGCAGGGCAAACAGGCCCCTTTGACCCAGCAATGCTGGGAGCTGGGGTGTCTGCAACTTTCCCTGTAAAAATTATCCACGTGAGGCACATACCAAAGAGCAGAGATGCCACGTGAGACTAGAGATGCTTGGTGAGGTCACAGCCACATGCAACTGCCATGTCGCACGGCCTCTTTAAACTGCCTCTTCTTCTGCCTTCAGGAAGCTGAGCCACGGTCGCTGAAAGACCCCAGCCCCTCACTGCTTGGACATCTCTCTGAGGGGCACATTTCTCATTTACCATGTTGTGTTTTCATGGAAAATAAAACTCTTGATGGATTTCCGAGCACTCGCTCCCAGCTGCCCACTAAAGGAACCATTTACGATTCACTTAATTTGGGTTGTGTCTCAATAATGGAAATAACTAGATCACACTCACGCCCCAGAGGCTCCACAACCGCAAAAGCCTGACACACAAGCTGCTTGATTGAAAATAATGAATCAGCCTCCAAATGGCCAGACCCACAGCCAATTTTCACACAGCCAATATGGAGCCGTGGAGGACAACAGTGCTGCAGCTCTTCCAGCCTCGGGATGAACATTTCTAATCAGAGGAAATGCCTCGCCTGCCCCAGTCCAACCTAGATGGAGCAAACAAGGCTCGATGCCAGGATCAAGGTGGCAGGAGAGGCTGCGGCTGATATACATGACCCCGGAGGAGCCAGGCTGGGCTGCAGCACTGGCTGTCAGGGCTTATCTGCTTTTGCTGTGGCCAGCATCTTCCTTCACTCTATCTCCTTGGGAGAGACAGAGCAAGGAGGACTGAAAAGGGAGAGCAGAGGCTCCCTGACATCAAGTGGCACTTTGTAAATTAAGCTTCAAAGAGAGACATGACAGACTGCTCAGTCCCCAAAGACCCATGAAGCCCAGACTCACTTAGCAAAGATCAACCAGCAGAGAGTCCGGAGTTGGGCCGCGCTGGCTTTTCATGCCCTCCTCAGTGTGGAATCTGGGAGGATTATTGCTTCAAAGCTCCTGGGAAGGAGTTTTACTCCGTTAATTCCGTGTTTAGACTTGTTCTTGAGGGGAGAGACGTGCCTAAGATCAACGTGGGCCTGAGAAGAGGGGGCTGCCAGCTGCTTAGAGCTCAAAGAAGGAGCTGCCGCCTCTGAGGGTGAGTCAGCAGAAGGTGGAGCACATGGCCATATCTGTTCCCTCTGGGATGTCCGGAGGGCTGTCGTGTGGAGCAGTCCATGGGAGAGCTGCAAGAATGTTCCCTCCACCTTGGAGAAAAGCCCGAGCGCTTTTGCACTGTCAGCCCTTAGACACTGCCCTTGCCTCTTTAGGTAAAAGTGCCTGCACTAGCCCCAACAAACGGGGCTCTAGCTGATGGCTCCCATGTAGCCAGGTTTGAATGTCTCTTCTAGACTACAGCGAAGACTGAGGACACGGACACAAACACACAAACATACACACATGCTCAGTGCTGGAAGGGCACCAGATACAAATTTATAACCTTGTTCCAGCCTCTTCCTCTCTCCCTCCCTGCTCTCTCTCTCTCTGTCACTCCCTCTCTGTCCTCCTCCATTCCTCCCCCTCTCTCCCCTTTCCTCTCTCTGCCTCTCCAAACTCCCTTCCTCTGTTTTCTCCTCTCTGAATTCTTTCATTCTACCTGCCATGACTCTGCTGCCGGCTGCCCTGCCTTCCCCCCCCCCCCGACAATGGACTCTGCCCCTCTGGAATCATAAGCCAAAACAAATCCCTTCTTGCTCGGGTTGCCTTTGGTCATGGTGTTTTGTCACAGCAATGGGACAGTAACTAATACACTTGCATCACATCCATGTGGCCGTGATCTTCTGGTCACCCATCAACAGCCTACAGATTTGCCTCCTTCATCTGGAGCCTGCGGGCTGGTGCAGAAGGCCACGTCACCCAGACTCTGTCGCCAATGGGGCTTGGCCAGTGAGAGGGCCAGAAGGTCACAGTGGGCAGAGGAAGGAAAGATGAACGACCTTTTGGTTCCCTCCTTCTTTCCTGGCTGTGCCCATTGGCAGCATCTTAGTCCCCTCCAGCGGCCCCTGTCCTGGATGACAGAAAAACTGTTCCACTCATTCCTTCAGCCTGGCCTGTTCCACTGGCCAACATAGGGCCTCCAGGTGTCTGGACCCCTTGACCCCTTGTTCCTGGGACCACCCCTGTAGTCTGTCGTCCTTGCATTGAGCAGGCTGCTCGGAGTTATGACTGCTCTATACAGAGGAGGACAGTGAAGAGGGGCCAAGCTGGAAGCCCACCTACCCATCCCAGCCAGCTCCTTCATCACCTCCCTGAGACATCTGTGAGACTTGGTGGCTCCTGCCTGGTTATCAGGCCACCAGGGAGCCCTTCTGAGGCTCAGCTTCACGTATTTTCTGAAAATCACAGCAGAAAAGGAGATAAACATCTATAGAAGGTGGAAAGAAATCAAAGCCCTGGAAACAGCTGTCTCTTTGTTCCAGGGTCTTGACCTGGCCAGCTTGAATCCCATGGGCTCACACACATTATCTATCCCAGCAACTAGCCCTCTGTTTCTCTCCCTTCACCAGCCCTGAAGCAAAAGGCCAGCAGGAAACAGAAGTAGCCAGAGCACCCTGCTGTTTCCAAGCACCCTGGAAGGTGCTATGAGGTCTGCTCAAGTCTCAGGGGACCCATGCCCTCTGCAGCTGGGCTGGAGGCTGACAGTAAAGACGGGGCCCTATAATTGTCCCCAGGCTCAGACATCAGCTGGACAGCTTCACTGCTAATTGCCTGGCAGCCCACTCTGCCCTCAGCTGTCTAAGATGAGAGCTTCCGATGTCTTATTTCAAAGCACGTCCCCTTGACTGCTTAATTATGCAAAGGAGTCTGTTTTGAAACCCTCACAGCCTGACAGTTTGGGCTGGGTGAACTCCTCAAGCATCGTCCAAATAATTCATATTGAAATACAGCTGCCATTGATTTCATGTTGACTCCAAATACGACTGAGCTCCGCCAGGATTTGTCGATTGTGCCTGGATGGCACAGTATTCATTGCTGGGAGTAAACTGTTTTAATTTCTATTAAACCATGATTGCCGTGTTTGATTTTCCCAACAGAGGATGACCAATATGATAGGCAGTGCTGACCACAGGATTTTATTATGAAAGGAGACACCAGGAAGACATAGAGGTCTGTGGTGTCGGGTCTGACCTGTCTCTCCCTATCAGTCTGGAATACCTGAAGTTGGTAGACGAATATGAGACAAGAATTGACTGACACCTGAGGCTGTCCTCTGACTTCCATACACTTGTGCCCTGGCAGGCTCATAGGCATATACACTCACACTCACACTCACACACCCACACATCTGTAGTCTCTTGGCAAACCCTGCAATCTTGGAGACAGAACCACAGCATCATCCCTTCCCTGGACTCCTAGCACCCCGCCCCACCCCCTGGGTCCCCTCACCTGCACCCACATCTGTGGCAGCTTGCGCTCCTCTCCAAAGCCAGAATAGCTCTTTCATCCTAGAGTCTGTGTTTCCTCTCCCGACGCCTGAGTTCTAACAGCTGTCCATCTCGGCCCGGCACACCAGCATCTGCACAGCAGCCCTCCAAGGCCTGGCCCACCTGCTCCGACCACAGCTCCACGTCTGCAGCCTGCCCCAGAGGCCGGAAGAGTGAGAGCAGACACACACTCTGACTAGGCATCGCCTTACTGCCGGGAAACTGGAAACCGCACCCGCTCCGAGTGGTCAGTGAGGAAAGGGGTGAGGCGTGTGGAGGGGGAAGCGGGTTTCTGTCAGCCCTCGAGGCAAAGTTCGCGAACTGTCTTCCAGAGTGTGAACAGCACTTTTACCTCAGGGAACGTGAGAGGCCGAGTCCCTGCGTCCTTCTCGGAGACACCCCGGCAGTGCACAGGGTCTCCTGGGCACCCCGCAGGGCTCAGGGCGGGGCTGAAGACCAAGGTACAAGCAACCCGCCCAAAGCGGCTCTTCCAGCCTGCGTCCTGTCTCTCCAGACTGTGTGTGTCTGTGAGTACCGGTGTCACCGTACATATGCCGGTTGTGTGTATGTGGATATGTGTTTCTACACACACACAATGAGTTTTGCTCATACTCACTCCAATACCACAACCATTTGCTCAGTCCTGTGTGGAAATGGCACCAGGCTGTCGCCAGCAAGGTGCAGTTCATATGGACAACAGGGCTGCCGTGTGGATCCTGGGTTTGCTGGGCCCACTTCCTTCTCAGTGCCAGTCTCTGGTGATGACTAAGAATGCCGAGGATGTCGAGGGGAGGGATGGCCAGGGCAGGCATGTTAGGGTGCCGAGATGATGAGGTGGGCCTTGAGGAGGGATCAGCTTTGGAAGAACAGCTGGAGAATGTTCAAAGACCAGGTGGCCCTGGGGAGTCTGCCCTAAAAGCCTGTCTCCTGCCCTCCAGAGATGGCAGCGAGGGAGTCTGTGCTCATCAGCCTGTTGGAGGCTCCATGAGACTCGCCTGTGCAGCTCTGGGAGAGCCTGCCGTAGGAGCTGACTTCACCATCATGGCCATTGCTGTTTAAACACACTTCCTCCACGGGTCTGGCATTGGCTGAGTACACACAGGGCACAGACACTGAGCCAAGCGGGGCTGGGAAACTGCGGTGATGAAGACTGGCTGTTTTGCCCATCTCGGCAATAGGCCCACTCCTTGGTCAAGGTGAAAGTTGTTTAGTGCAGGATCTGTTTCCTATATGAGCTTGAGAAGTTCAATGGGGTTTGAGGAGACTCTCCTCATGTCCCTTCGGCTCTCAGGCGTGGCTTCCAAGTGCCTGGCTATGACCAGAGGGGGAAGCTTTATGAGAGGCTTCCATCCATTGGACCTTCATCACACTGGAAGACTCCCACCCCTGGGGGCTTGGCCAGCCAGATAAGGCAAAAACGGAGGTGTGGAAGCAATGGGCATGCAGCCAAGTGCAGGGCTGTGACTGGGAGGGTTCTTAGGACAGTCCTGTGCCGGCTGGCTAGCAGAAATTATCCAGCTGTGCACCGCAGCACAGCCCCACCACCTCCTGACTGAAACAGCATGTGGAATGTGTCACTTTAACAGCTCGGGTGACAGTCAAGCCCGCTAGCCTGTCACTCAGGCAGTTGAAGATCTGAGTGTCTCTTCCGCAGCCACCCAGGGCTCCTGGAAGGGAGGAGTCACCTTGCCAGGACCTCTCAGCACTCCTTGCCTGCTGACATCAGCAGAGAGCAGGAAGAAGGACGCAGAGTCTCCTCCGAGACGCTGGGTGGCTGGTACGGAATAGCACCCCGGGTCCCAGGAGATTGGATTCCTTAGCTTCCTTGCCTATGGCCGTGAGATCAGACCTGGGCTTCCTTTGGAGAACTCCTTGCCGTCCACTGCTCACATTCCGACACTCCCCAACTGCTGGGACTACCTCAGCCAAGTCGAAATCAAAGCCATTAGCTGGATAATTGCTCTAATGAGAGCAGAGATGAAGTGCCCGGACAGCTCTCCTGCTAAAGAAGCCAAATGGACAAACTGCTTGGCCGCTGCTCATGGGGATCCTGCCTCTCCCTGTGTCCCGTGTGAGTCTTGGAGGCGCTGATCATAGACCTGAGAACTAAATGAAAAATAACCAGTGCTGGAAAAAATAACCAGCACCATGAGCAGAGAGGCTGGGGCTGGCTGCCCAGAAGAGAACCCCAGCCTTTGCAATGAGCGCATTGCAGTCATGTGACCTTTCCGTAAAGCATAGTGTCTATCTCATCAGAAGGCTTGGACGGTTAAGTGAGATAATGCATGAGAATAACTGAAGAATTCCTAGCATTCAGACATGCCCAGCAGATGGTGACAGGCGCGGCTGCAAATGTATTGCTTTAATTAATATACCGACCCATTGGGGTGATGGTAACCATGGGGCACACTCGAACGGTGAAGAACAAGCTAGGGTGGAGATGGTCCGCTCTGCCCTGCACTCACGGTGTTCACCTGTGGTGATGATCAGGAGAGTAAGGGCAAGTAAGGCTGCCGCCTGGGGGACCGATGCTCGGGGCATTGGTGAAACAGAGCCTACTGGGGAGGGGTCAGTCTTCATGTTTGCTGGAAAATGCTGAGGTTTTGACGTGTTCAGAGGAAGGTAAATGCACACTTGGAAGTTGTTTGGGGACTTGGATGGCAGAGAGACAGAAAGTGACGGAATGGGTAGCAGAGGATCTGGGATCAGCCTTGTCTTTTCTTTGGAAAAGCTGGACACTGAGCCCAGTGCTGTGTGAAGATGCTGAGCAGTGAGCAGAGAAGGAACAGCAGGGCTGCCCTGGCTCCCACGGAGAAACTTCCTGTGGGGGGTGGGGCTGAGGGCAGGTGTGGCAGTGCTGTGGCCTGGAGCAGAGAAGGGACAGGCTGGGGGCCGAGGCGGCTGGGAGGCACTGAAGCCTGTCCTGTTTCAGAGCCCCTGCTCTGCACAGGGTGGACACAGGGGCAGCCACGAGCCCACGTGAGGCTGGAAGTGTCTGGATTCCAACTGTTCAAAGCTGACCCTCGCTGACACCTGGGTCATTCAGAAGGCTCAGGGGGGACAAGAGCAAGCATGAGCCAGCCAAGAGGACAGGCTCACCCAAAGCCCTCAAGAACACTGAAAGGAAGCATGGAGACCGTTCACCTTCCACGCCATTAGCCGTCTTCTGAAACAGAGCCCAACAGTCTTTAAACAAATAAACAAAGAAAGAATGCAAGAAACCCCAGCTCCAAGACACACAAAATTCACAAAGGCCAAAAACCCGCCCAAGGCTACAACTCACAGCAAGAAGCAAAATTATGAGACATAATTGTGAATTTTTTAAGGTTGTGTACCTACTCCAACAGGTTTAATATCAAGTGTGTGTGCCTAAAGTGTAGGACAACCCACAAACTGACTCAGGACTCAGCATGCTCAGCATCTCAGCTCGGTACACGCAGCCCTTATAAAATATGTCACGCTGTCAAGAGAAAAATCATCTGAGTGTCAGACATCAAGACTGCCTTCATCAGGACTCGGTTTAAGAACAAATCCCCGGGGCCAGGGGAAGGCTCAGTCAGTGAAGCGCTTACATGCAAGGGCCCGAGCCTGACACACACACAGAAATCTACATGCTTGAGAGCAGAAAACTGAATTCTTTCATAGACTCATAAAACAACCGAGAGTGTGGGGCTGGAGAGACGATCAACACAAGAACGCTCACTGCTCTCACAGAGGCCCCAGGGCTGGAGTTCAATTCCCAGCATCCACGTGGTTTCTCACAACAGTCTGTAACTCCAGTTCCAAGAGATCTGATGCCCTCTTCTGGCGGCAGCGGGTACTGCAGTTATTTATATGGCGCACCCAGATGTGTGTGGGCAAAAGCACTCGTTGGCATAAGTTTTTCTTATTAAAAGTCAAAGGTGTCAGCTCTCACCACCTCTATTCAGCATCCTCTCTGGGGGCCCTGACCTTGGTGCTTCTGCAAGGAAGAGTAAGAAGGGGCATCCAGAAGCCAAACTGCCTCTGCTGGTCACACACGCCCCCGTGTGCAGGGAAGCCTGAGGAGCCTCTGGCCGCACCCAGGGAGTTCAGCACTCTGCTCCGCAGCCAGGCTAGCCAAGGGAAAGCAACGGAAGACACGGAGGGAGGAGGCCACCTCCACATTCCCTCAGTGCTCATTTACGTCCTGACGTGAACCCCCTGGTGGCACGCTGTGGCCTGACCAACCTCCTAACCTCAGCTCAGCTTCTTTTGCACTGCTTCCCAGCTGGCCACAGCTCCGCCCCACGCATGCGCCCCAGTGGCCTGGTCAGACGCAGCTCCGTGAAGCGTGGGACCGCGCCTTCCTCTGTGTGTGTTTGCTTCGAATCCTCAGACCATCTTGCCCCCTCCACACGCCCTGCCTTGAGATTCCAACTCTTCTGGACCCTGGACCATGCTGTCTCTCCCCCATGCCTGCTGGGTGGTCCGTGCGAGCTCAGCGCACAACAGGTGCCTCCAGGGCCTGTGAGTGCGGCAGCTGGTCGTTTCTATCTCGCATCTTTCCTAATCATGAGGAGTGTTATTTGCTGTGAAGGAACCCAGTTAAAACAGACCAGAAAGATTAGCACATAAATAACAGGGTAGAGCCCGAAGGCCTTAAAGTAATCATAAGGAACAGGACGCGCCACGCCGTACAGTTAGTTCATAACCTGGACAAAATGGACCAAGTCCTCAAAAGACATAATCCGTGAAAACTCACGAAAAGAAAGACAAATGTGGGCTGGAGCGGTGGCTCAGCAGATGGGCTCACGTCCAGAGGACCCAGCACTCACAGCCACCTGTAATCCAGGCTCGGGACCCGATGCCCTCTTCTGGCCTCCATGGAAAAGCACATGGCGCACAGACATACATGCAGGAAGAACACGCGTGCGCATAGAGAAACATAGTTTAGAATACAGAAACAAGTGGCCTGCACAGGGCTGCTCTCGCCAGCAAAGCTGGCCTGCTGGTTAATGATGTTCTGAAGAGGAAAGCATGAGGCGTGGATGGTCTCATGGCAAATCAACAATTCAAGGGAGCGGGCCGGGGGTGGGGACACCATGTGCCTAAGAGCGCTCGATGCTCTCCCAAGGACTAGGAGCCAGGTCATTAGTCACAAGTCTCTGAAGCTCCAGCTCTGTGACAAGCCAGCACTTGTTGCTTCTATGTTCGTATGTGCATGTGTGTGTGTGTGTGTGTGTGCGCACACACACACACACAAAATTTGAAATTTTTAAGAGAGACAGGATGCCAGTTTCCCACAATTTTCCCCCAGAAAACAGATGTGAGTCCTTGTGGGAGTGCCCTTGTGTGTGGACTAGAAAGAGACATGACAGGAAGAGATGATGACAGACGGGTCTCTCATCCTCCACAAAATGACAAATGGAACCCAGCAAGGTTAGCGTGAACTGAAACCGGCTCTGAGACGCTCTGGAAATTCCTATCACATACCGACGAAAGCTGCTTCACTCTCCTCAGTTTGAACACCTGCTGCTGCCGTCTTGTGGCGTTACCGCAGATTCCCAGCACATGATTGGAAGTACACATACATACTTCTTGCTCGTGGATAAGAAGACTCGATAGTGCAACTTGACTTTAAGCTGACTACAATCTCAAGCAAAACTCATAAAGGCCCCGAGGCATGACAGAACAGGCCTCAGATCTCAGCTGTCAGGAAGGAGAGCCAGGTCTCTTGGCTCTCTTGGCGTTTGAAGCCAGCCTGGGCTACACAGTGAGTTCCAGATCAGCCAGGGCTAGGTACTGAGACCCTGTCTCAAAAACAAGCACCAGGAAAGTATTGTTTATTTTTTGAGAAAGGCTCTTGTTTCACACCGTAGACCATCCCAGAATGTGCTGTGGACATGAGTGTTCTAGGTAGTGTCCTGTCAACTTGTTACAAACTGGGGTCATCTGGGAAGAAGGAGTCTTAAATGAGAAAACGTCTCCATAGGGTTGGCCTGCAGGCAGTCCTGCAGGGCATTTTCTTGATTGGTGATTGATGGGAAAGGGCCCAACCAACTGCGTTTGGCACCATCCCTGGGCTGGTGGTCCTGGGTGCCATAAGAAAGCAGCTGAGAGAGCCACAGGAGCAAGCAGTAAGCAGTGTCCCTCCACGGCCTCTGCCTCAGCTGCTGCCTCCAGGCTCCTGCCCTGCTGGAGTTCCTGTCCTGACTTCCCTGTGAGGAAGTGTTACCTGGAAATGTAAGATGAAACAAACCTTTCGCCCTGAGTTGCTTTTGGTTCTTGTGCAAAGCTTACAGAAGGATGTTATTTAAGCAGAGGCACCAAAAGTATCTTGAATCAAGAATGGGAAACAACCTGATACACACACTCTCACACGCACATGCACTCGCACACCCATGCACACGCACACCCATGCACACCATGCTGATAAAAATAATGACAAATAAATTAAACTAAAAAGCCTATATAGACTTAATTACAGAAGCCACATGATCATCTCAATAGATAGTGACAAAATTTAACATCAAAGAAACCAAAAATATAAGGCACATACCTCAACATATCAGAGGCTGCCTATGACAGACCTGCACCCAAGTTTAACCTAATGGAACAAAACTGCAAGCATTGCCTCTAAAATCAGCAACAAGACAGGGACCACTCTGCTCTCTGTCAGTGTCGTGCTTGAACTCTAAGACAGAGCAATAAGGTGAGAGAAAGAAATAAAGTGATACAGACATTAAGGAAAAAGTTGAAGTATCTTTGTCTGGAGATGATTCAATTCTACACTTAAAACACGCTGAAGACTTCACCACAAGACTGGCAGATCTGATGAATGCTGTAAGGAGTGTAGCAAGACGCAAACCAAGAGGCAAACCTCAGCTTCTCTTCCACACCGGTAAGCAGCGCACCGAGAAAGAAGTCGGAAAACAATCCCAGCCACAATGGGCTTCAAAACCAGGAATAAACCTAACAAAGGAGATGAAAGTCTCCTACAGTGAGAACTCTGAACACCGAAGAAGATGATAGAAGATGAAAAGACTTCCTGTGTGCATGTTTTGGAAAAATTAGTATTATGAAAATGGCTACGTTTTCATAATATAAAAGCAGTTTGCAGATTCAATACATTGTCCCATCAAAATTCCAAAGACGTTCTCCACAGAAATAGAAAAAGAAAAGCCTAAATTTCACATGGAAGCACAAAAGAATCTGGAATAACAAAGCAAGACAGAGCAGAAAGAGCAATGCTGGGGTGTCACAGTACCTGACATCAAATTACACCATGCAGCCACAGGAACAAAAGGAGAGCGCTGCGCCCCCTTGCACAAAAATGGGCACGCAGATGGATGGAACAGAATAGAGGACCCAGAAATAAACCCACACCGCTATGGCCACCTGAGTTTTGACAAAGGTGCCAAAGACAGCTGCTCCAGGCGGGAGAATGTAAAAACTGAAAATCACCATCACTCATGGTTCTAGTCTGCTTTCTGTTGCTGTGATAAAGCACCGAAAACCAAAAGGCTTGTCTCATCTCACAACTGCCAGGCCATGATTCATCACTGAGGAAAACCAGGAACTCAGCGCAGGAACTGGAGCAGAGGCCCGAAAGAGCGCTGCCTCCCGCTTGCTCTTCACGATTGGCTAGTGGTTGTGCGCTTTTCTTACCCATCCCAGACCCACCTGCCCCAGGGCGACATAGCTACCAGTGAGTTTGGCCTTCCTATGCCAAACAGCAATCAAGAAAATGCCCCACAGACATGGCAATGGGCCAATCTGATGCAGGCAATTCCTCGGCTGATGGTCCCTCTACCCAGGTAGTTCCAGTCTGTGTTATGTGGAGAGCTGAATCTAACCATGGCACCATCTTATATAAAACCCAACTCAAAATCCATCAAAGATGTCGATGTAAGACCTGAACCTTTCTGATTGCTGGAGGAAAGAAAGAAATGGGCCTTGGACGGGATTCCAATAGCTCGAGAAACAATACCAATAACTGACAGGGGAGAGTGTGTTAAATTAAAAACGTTCTGCACAGCGAAAAAAATAATCAACAGAGCAAAGAGACAAAACGTGAAATGAAAAGAAATCACTGCCTGTTACACACCTAGCACAGGAGTAACATCTGGAATCTATAAAACACTCAAAACAAAGCAAAACAGCCCAACACTGTGAAACCAAATCATTCCATCAATAAATGGTCAAATGAATCAAAGGGACAGTTCACTGACGTCAGCACAGAACACCACGTGGAGATTGCCCCTCACCCGTCAGAACGGCTGTCATCAAGAAAGTGAGTATCAAATGTTGATGAAGACCAGCAAATGTGTTGTGGCTTGAGTGAGCTGTCTCCCGTAGGCCCGGGTATGAGCACACCTGGTCCCTAGCTTGTGGCACTCTTTGGGAAGGTTTGGGAAGTGTGGCCTTCCTGGAAGAAGCGGTGCTTTGAGGTTAAAAGCCTCCACTCCCCTCTTTCTGCCTTATGCTGGTGGCTGAGACATAAGCTCTCAGCTTCCTGCCACCTACTTCCACGCTTCCACCATGACGGACGCTAACCCTCCGCAATCAAAAGCCTAAACAAACTTTTCCTTCTAAAGGCCGCCTCAGTCGCAGTGCTTTATCATAGTGACAGAAAACTCCCTCAGAGAGAGGAACCTTACACACTGATGGTTGAAGTGTAAATGGGTTAAATCACCATGGAGTCCCTGTGGCTGATGCTCAGGACTCTAAAAAGAGAAGGGATACAGCCACCCACTCCTGAGACCGTACCCAAAGGCGTGTAAGTCAGAGTCCCAAGGAGATGCCTGCACACCCGTGTTCACAACAGCCAAGTTACAGGAACAGCCTGGGTGGCCGTGAGAAAGTGAATGGATGAGAAAATGTGGTTTGTAAACAAAGCCAGAGGTAGTTTTATCACGGTGAGAAGAATGAAATTGTGTTGTTTGCAGGACAGTTAGAGGTCATGATGTTAAACAAAGTGAGCCAGACTCAGAAAGATGCCATCATGCTCGGTCTCATGCAGAAACATGCGTGTGTGTGCCTGTGTGCGTGTGTGTGTGTGTGTGTGTGTGTGTGTGTGTGTGTGTGTGCGTGTGTGTGTGTGTGTGTGTGTGTGTGTGTGTGTGTGTGTGATAAAGCGCTGGACAAAAGCAATTTGGGGGGGGGCGGAAAGGGTTTATTTGGCTTACATGTTACAGTCCCTCCCCAGAGGACATCGGGGCAAGAACTAAAGGAGGAACCTAGAGGCAGGAGCTGATGCAGAGGCCACGGAGGGGTGCTGCTCACTGGCTCGCTCCCCATGGCCTGCTCAGCTGCGTTCTATAGAGCCCAGGGCCACTTACCCACAATGGGCTGCCCCGCCCAAACACATCAATAAGCAACCACAAACAGACAGACCAGAAGCCAACGGAGGCGATTTGTCAGTTGAGGCTCCCTCTTCCCAGGTGAGGGGGCAGATGAGCAGGGTACCCCATAAACATGTTGATAGCAAGTCCACAATTTTGTATTTAGATAAAACACTTTCAGAAGGAAAAAGAACACTGTGGCTATCAGCCTCATACCAACCAGAAAAAAGTGCTCACCTACAAATGGTAGATAGTAATAACAATAATAATCAGACTCAGTTTTGCTCAGGACACACCAAGAACAGCTCTGCCGCTGAGCAACTCCCGAGACTCACAACTGAACTCCCTATTTTAGCCAATGAGGTGGCTCAGTGGGTAAAAGCTTCTGCCAAGCAAACCCGATGACCTCAGTTCAATTCCCCAGTCCAGAGCTGACTCCAGAAAGTCTTCCTCTGACTTCCACACAGTCTGGCTTGTACACACACATACACCATATACACACAAGCGAGCCAATGCACACAATACTTGAATTTAAATCTTCACACAATTTTTGCTTTTGGATTTAAAATGTGAAGGAGCATCAGAGGATATGGCTTGAAAGCATGAGAGCCTGAGCTCAATCTTCAGGACTCACAAAAATAGCAGGCCTAGCAGCACATGCTCATTACCCACTGCTGAGGGGGCAGAGACAGGAGGATCACAGGGACGCCCTGGCCAGCCAGTGAGGGACTCTGCCTTCAAAGGAGACCAAGGATGCCACCAGAAGCCATCCTCTGGCTTCCACATTCTCATGCACACGCACACACACCTACAGACACACACACACACCTATACACACACAACTACACACACACACCTACACACACACACACACACACACACACACACACACACACTGAAAGAAAACGGACTAGCAGCAATATAATATTATATTAAATAAATATAATAAATAATATTATAATAAATAAATGAAAAACACTTATGATTCTCTTGGTATTAAATTAAAGCCATCACTCAAAATGTTGACATAAAACACTCTATTAAGCATAAATGGTACTTATTTTCAAAAGTATATGCGAACAAAATTAGCAGTAACAAGGTAAAAGGAAGCTGCCCCTAGCCACTCATCACTGCTGCGGTTAGGAGAGCAGGAAGTCTGGCTTCAGACTCTTACTGACTGTGTGCAGCACTCTTGTTTTTTGCCTTTTAAAAAAGCTTAGTAAGTAACCATAGTATGTAAGATTAGTAAGTAAGCACAATGTGTAAGGTACCTTTTTTCTATCAAAAGTTCTTAGGGAGTCAAGGGCCGTATTTCCTGACCTCCCTGCTTCCTTTGCACCAATTAGCCAACTGGGTCAGATTGTGAAGTTGGAGCCCCCACCAACGGGTTGAGACGCAGTCCCAACTTGCATCAGGGATAACAAAAAGAGGTCATCTTGGCTGAGCATGCTCACTAGCCCGGTGTAGGTTCCACTGTGCCCTTTTTGTAAGAAGAAATTGCCTTGCTGAGTTGCTTTCAGCTCCTGTGTGACACCAAGACCCTCCTCTCCCAGCAGCTGTAACTGAAAGGCTACCCCGTGTTGAAGAGTCCACTGGGCAGATTCAGATGCTGTGGAATCTCAGCCCACAGGGAAGATACACACATGTGAGGCGTGTGCACATTTAACTGGTTGGTGTCAGCGTCTTTGAAGCTCTGTGATTTGCTGGGTAGTGAAGGAGTTAGAAACAGGAGCAGCAGCAATATAAATGTCTGTCAGGGGTTTCGACATGGGAGAAATAGCAGACACCTCGTACTTTGTTGTCCAGTTGTCATAGAACGGGGAGGAGAGACAGACACCCCGCTCCTCCACACAGTGTGGCAGGAGGTGGTAACTCGTTTTCCATCTGTGATTCCGTCACACGGGAGCCTTGGTCTCTGAGAATACCCACGGTCTGCCCCTTTCTAGTTGTTTCTATGATGACCCAAAATGTCAAGATTTATTTGAAGGGTGTGTTTTTCAGTATGAATGGTTACTATTAACAGAAGCCAGAAGGGAATTTGGAACATGAGGATCCTGTAAAAGAAGCAAAAAGGACAGAAAAACTTATGTCCTAACAAACAGAGATATAGAAATCGGCCGAATTTTGAAAACTGGATGAAGCAGAAATAAAATTAAAGATTCAAAAGTAGACCCACCCACTCAAGTGCAAAAAACTGATCTTTGGCAGCGAACCAAGACAACCTGAGCGAGTAGAAAGTCCTCAGCACATGAAGTTGCAATGGCTGCACACGTCACATGTATGCTCAGGATGCCTGGAACATCTGCCTTTCACAAAACCAACCCAAAATGATGATATGCTTTTGTGCCGTTTGGTTTTTCATCAGCTTGACACAAGCCCCAGTCATCTGGGAAGAAGGAACCTCAAGTGAGCAAATGCCTCTGTTAGACTGGCTGTATGCAAGGCTATGGGCAGAATGTTGTCTTGACTGATGGTCAGTCTGGGAGGACCCAGCCACTGTGTATGGTGCCACCCCGGGTGTGTGGTTGTGTGAGAGCAGGCTGAGCAAGCCATGGGAAGCAAGCCAGTAAGCAGCACCCCTGTATGGCTCTGCTTCATTTCCTGCCTCTAGGTTCCTGCCTGGAGTTCCTGCCCTGGCTTCCCACAGTGAGGAACTGTGGCCTCGTACCCTTTCCTCTCGGGTCTGCTACTGGTCATGGTGTTTATCATAGAAATACACAGCAACCAAGGTAACCTTAATGCAAAATCTAAAGTTATAAACTTGTGGTGTTTAGATACAAAGAAAAGACTGGGGGAGCAGCTCTTGAGGCTCCGCCCCCCCCCCCAGAGCCTCTGTAGCTCCTGTTTGCTAAGGGGTAGGGAGCAGTCCTTCAGAAACTCAGGTGAAAATAACCCCTGAAGTTGGGCCCATGTTGGAGGCCAGTCTTTCACTGTGGGATCTGATGCTGTCTCCAGGCAACGGTATAGGAACTGAACTGGATTAGAGGACCCGCCTGCTATCACTGGTGCAGAGTAGCCCGTTTTCTGATGAGGAGGAGGCCCCATATATTTTAGGGTCTCAGAGTCTCCTATGATGCTGGGATGTGACAATATGGAGGAAACAGATGGGCTCCCTCCCGCCAACCCCAGCACAAAAAGATAAAGTAACCAGAAAGGAAAATGAGGCTGCCATACCAGGTGATATGACTTTCTTATAGAAAGTCCAAAGTAAGATCCAAGCCAACCACGGAAAAAGCAAATTGAAGAGTCTCAGTGTATGCAACCAGCATTTGAAAAGAAATCTTAAGTTGTGAATTTAAGAGCTATCCAGGAGAAAAGCCAGGCCTTTACTAAAGCAGACTCTGGTGAAACAAAGACGTGAATTCTTCAAAACAAAAGAGCTCATTGTCCCCGAAATCCTACAGCACAAAGGACTGTAGAAAGTGCATTATCATGTTCAGAGCGTGTGACAGTGAAAATAAAGATTTGTTCATGCAAACTAGCAAATTGCTAACGGACACAAAAAAGCAAATGTCAAGGAGCAGATATTAGGAAGCAAGAGTGGAAGAGGGAGGGAGGGGTGAGGAGAGGAAGCAATGGAGGGGAGGAGGGAAGAGTGGGGAAGGGAAAGATGGTGGGCAAGGGACAAAGGAGAGAATGTGGGGGGAGGGAAGAGAGGAAGGTAAGAGACTGGAGGAAAATGGTAGAGTAGGGAGTAGAGAGGAAGGGGAAAAGGGAGTGGGAGGGTGGGGCTGATGTTACAAATAAAACTTCTTTTCCTTCATGGTCTGAAAAACTAAGTTATCGATTAACTTCCCTGAGAATCAGGCAAAACTAGGAAATAGTGGTTCACAGGCAGAGCAGTGGGACAGAGATGGTTCTTCAGTGTCTGGACACTCTCAACTTCAAGCCTAACTGGAGAAAGGCCAGATGGATCTCCAGCAGGAAGCACGTCCCTTTTCCAGATGGGGCACAGTTAAAAGCCTGTGCCCTCAGGAATGCCAGGTGCAGTGGGGATCCGACCATCCTCCATGCATGTCACCAGCCATGGAGCACGCATACCAACTAAACCAGAAGCCAACTTCTGGGTATTTTCCTCAGAGGAAAGAGCTTCAGTGCAGACACTGGGGCTGTCTCCCTCACTATCCTGCAAAACCACACTAAAACCTCTTCCTCTGTCCTGGCATGCTGGGTCCCCCAGAGGAATTCCTGGGTCCCCTTCCGTATCTGGGAAGACTGAGAGGCAGAAAGAGCCCCGGACTTGCTCAAGGAAATGAGTAGGTGGGAAACCAGCCTTGAAAAGAAAATGATGTCCATGGAGTCCCAGCCCAGCCCAGGTGATGGTGTCTGTGGCCAAACCCATCACCACAGAGGCTGGTGTGAAGAACCAAAGAAGAGCGCTGTGGGGGACAAAGAAGATTACGAGGCCACCAAGAGGGTAGAACTCTCATCTCTGCAAATGGAACCTGTGGCCAAGTCCACGCCATAATGCACACGATTCTAATCAAACTGACTGAAAGTAAATGAATAACACAGCATCGTTTCCAAAGAGAGGAAAGAGCTCTGCATCAGGGCGTCTGGGCACCACAGCAGTGTGCTGCAACCTTGGGCTGTGTTCAGCACTTGATCATGCCTCACATTTCTGGAGGCTGATGGTCAAGGCGCCGGCACTTTCAGTGTCTGGTTGGAGCCATTTTCAGAATCACAGATGTTACCTTCAAGCTCTGTCCTCACATTGTAGGAGAGCCAAGGGTCTCTCAGGGTGTCTGTTCGTCAGTCCCGTTCTTAGCTGTGCACCCTCCAAACCTAGACAATTCTCAAAGTCCTCTGGGTAGGGGAGACCCAGACCTACAGGCCGTGTCACCCTGAGAGTCAATGAGCCTGCTGGCGACACTAGCCCAGCTCTGGCCTTTGTCTGCGGTCCTCTCAGGAGGCATGTGAGAGCCTGTTCCTCTATGTTTATTAGATGTCTATCTTATCTCTTCTCCACAGAGCCAAGGCCGTGGCTCCAGTCACCCCAGGGCTTAATGTACAGCTAGAGAGATGCCTTCAGTGTGAGTTTCCAGGCGACAGGCCCAAGGGGGCGTTGTGATTGGGGGCAGCAAGGCTGAGCTCTGCCCTGTGTTTTCCTGACCTCCCCATTTGGGGTTATTTTTTCCCTCTTGCTGCCAGCTATCACAGCTGAACGGAGCAGCATCATCTTCCCTCCCTGCAGCTATTTTCAAACAAGCAAACAGAGTCTATGAAACACTTGAAATCAGCTCTGAATTTGAACAGCCGGCTACGCAGTCTGGTACCACAACAGCAGGCTTGATACTGCGAGTCCCCTAGAATGATAAACTCCTCAGCTGCA
Organism: Meriones unguiculatus; assembly: GCF_030254825.1. Taxonomy (NCBI): domain Eukaryota; kingdom Metazoa; phylum Chordata; class Mammalia; order Rodentia; family Muridae; genus Meriones; species Meriones unguiculatus. The sequence goes on along the minus strand of NC_083351.1, from coordinate 2,319,379 downwards.
GACAGGGGCTGGTTTGAAGGAGAAGAGGGTAATTCTGCCAAGTTGTTCAATCCAGCAAGGATTAGGTTTTGATGAGAAAGGTGATCTCTCTTGATTCCAAGATGCCTTCTGGAATGACATTAAAATTCCATGAGCTCCGGGGACTATCCTGGGAAGGGCTGTAATGCGTTATTCTTGGGCATAAACTTTCTGTAATGGTATATTCGCATGTTAAAATCCCGGAAGCTTGGAGGAAATTCATGCAATTACGGTGGAAACAATCTGATGATTTGTAGAGAGATCACAGCTGTCAGGTACAAGAGAACATTTCAAAACATCTCCTTCAACACCTGTGTTTATTTTTTAACGCATACATGTTTTCACTGGGGAATGAGGGAGCAAATGAAAACACGTCAGATTGAGGGAACTTGGAGGGAATTCGAATCAGCTCCTGACAGCTGCCCACCGTCCCAGACACTGACACAAACACTAATTAGAGACTAATTACTTATTAAACCAAAAACTAATGGTGAACAGAGCAAAACGGCAAAACCAGAACTTCCAGGCAGGTGCACGGGAGCGCCACTGACCTGAGAGGCGAAAGATGACTGTGGCCTTTCTGCCGCCCCACACGTGCAAGGGCGGGAGGACACAGGGACAGAAGGGGACCCATCCGGACACTCGGGTCCACCATTATCCCACAGTCCGGTGAGCAGGGAGCTCCTTTGCAGCTGGTTTTGGCAGCGGCAGGCATGTGAGGTGTGGCTTGGCGCAGCTGTGCGCACGAGAGTCCGGCCCTCCGCGTCATCATCCCATCCCCACTACTTGCTCTCTCGTCAGGTGCTCGTTTCTAGCCAGCGATGACTGGGGCGCTCTGTCCTCAGAGCCTTCCAACCATCAGGAAAGGGACTAGCAGACTGGCCTGCGTCTCGCTGCCCTCTGCCCCGGCTCATCAGAAGGAAATCCCCAAACCCTGGTGAACCATGGCTCCACCAGCACCTCCAGGGGGAGGGTGAGAGGCCACGGAATAAAGCTGGAAAAATGACCTGGCTGCTGCTGGGGTTGCTCCCATCCTTTACACTGTCTTACTTGGGCTCCTTACAAAGGTGGAGGGGAAACATGGGCTGTGGAGCCCAGGACTTGGGTTCAAATCCTCACCTTGCCAAATCCCTGAACTTTATGTTTCTTCATCTATTAAAAAAAATAATAACAATGATAGGGGCTGGAGAGATGGCTCAGAGGTTAAGAGCACCAGCTGCTCTTCCAGAGGTCCTGAGTTCAACTCCCAGCACCCACATGGTGGCTCAGAACCATCTATACTGAGATCTGGTGCCCTCTTCTGGCCTGCAGGTGTACATGAAAAAAGAACACTGTACACATAATAAATCTTTTGAAAAATAAATAATAGTAATAGGATTTTTTTTAACAACATGGTTGTGGGACGGAGATGGCTGTATTCATTCTTGGGCTTTAAAGAGAACCTCCAGGCTGTATGGCTCAGCTGGTGGAGTGTTTGTGTGGGATCCTCAAAGCCTTGGTTCTAACCCCGAACAGCATAAACCGGGCACGGAGGTGCCTGCCTGCAGTCCAGCACTCCAGAGGTGGAGGCAGAAGAATCCGAACTCAAGACCTTGCCCGGCAGCTAGCCCGGCTGTCTAGCAGAAATCCACTCCTCAACAATGGGGTATGAATCACCACACCCTGACTTTTGTGTGGGTCCCCAAGATTCAAACTCAGGCCCTCAGAGTTGCATACCAAGGCCCTACCCACTGTGTCCTCTCCCCAGCCCCCCACGGTTTGGAACTCTCACGTGGCAGGTTCCGCTTTGCTTGCCTTGATTTTGGTGCTGAACACCAGCCTTCCTCTGCAGTGGCTATAAACACACACAACGGGTGCAGACTGCAGTCTGCTCTCCTCTGCACACCCCAGGATTTGCCCTTTCCACCCACAGGCCTCTGTTTTGTTGTTGTTTTGGGGCAAACTGTGCGCCCTTAGCCTTTCCGCACATCGCTCCGCCTCGCTTTCCCTAGGAAGACACCATGCAGGTCCACACAGCTGTGCTTATTCCTGGATGCTGGTCACTGTGCGACACTTCCGGCTCCCTCAGTTGCCCTGGAGATAGCCTCGATGGCAGGTTTCCCTAGGGACCCCATCCAGTTCAGGGCTGTGCGTCCCCTTTGTCTCCGCTGATATAACAGCTCCTGGGCCTCTCTTTCCACAGCACCTACATCCTGGGGAAAGGATGTAGGACTGACATTCTAGGGTGTTCCAGTGTAGACGGCTTTGTGCTGTCTCGCACTCAGAGGCTGCAGAGCAGCTTCCTTACGCCCACCTACCTCTCTCCTAGTGTGTCCAGCTCAGCTGACCTGTCAAACGGCTTGTACGACTTCTCTGGTAGAATGTAGAGTCATATGTCATGTCCCTCCCTGCCTCTCCACCCCCACATTACCGCCACGGATGACTCCCAACCAATTCTCCCATGGCTGTTACTAAACACTGATTTTTCTCCCAGCCCTGTGTTTACTTGGTTCTGGTTTTATTGCAATAGAAATGTCATTCATCCTGAATTCCAAAATTTGAAATATCGCAAACTGTCAAACTGTTTTGTAACAGAATCACAACCAGGAATTTTTGAACGTGACCCTGTGTGACAGACTACAGTCAAAACACACACACACTAAAAATCCTTCACAAAATTACCATCAGATTACATAGAAGTGGTGCGTATCAAACATAACCTCAAGCTGAGACTTCAATCTCACATGGATTCATGTATAGATAAATATTGTGACCCCAAATCTGTAACACTTCTGGTCCCAAGTATTTCAGAGAAGAGCCCCTCAGCCTGTGTGAGGAAGAGAGATCTCTATGTTCCCTCAATCAATTGCTGTTCTTTCTCATTCTCCTCTTTCTTTCTTTTAAAGATTTTGTGTATTTTTATTCTGTGTATATGAGTGTTTGCCTATCTGTATGTGTCTAGGGTTTCATTGCTGGGAATAGACACCATGACCATGACAACTCTTATGAAGGAAAACTTTTAACTGGGGCTGGCTCACAGTTTCGAAGGTTTAGTCCATTATCATCATGGCGGGAAGCATGGCAGTGTGCAGGCAGACATGGTGCTGGAGAAGGGCTGGGAGTTCTAATCTTGATCCACAGGCAGCAGAAGGAGACTGTGTTCCACACTGGGCAGAACTTGAGCATAGGTGACCTCAAAGCCCGCTCCCACAGTGACACACTTCCTCCAACAAGCCACACCTCCTTATCGTGCCATTCCCTGTGGGCCAAACGTTCACACACATGAGTCTATGGGGCCACTCCTATTCATACCACCACATTCTCTCCCTAGCACCCATAGGCTTGTAGCCACAACATGGTGAAAAATGCATTTAGTCCAACTTCAAAAGTCCCCACAGTCTATCAGTCTCAACAACGTTTGAGAGTCCAAAGTTCAAAGTCTCTTATGAGATTCGTGCAATCTCTTAACTGCAGTCCCCTATAAAATCAAGATCAAAAAGCAGAACACATACTTCCAACATCACAGGATATACATAGCCATTCCAAAATGTCATAGCGAGGAAATCCTGAACCAAAGCAAGACCAAAAACCAGCTGGGCAAATTCAAGTCTCTGCATCTACGTGTCAGATCTCCAACTCCTTTCAGCTGTGTTGACGGCAACACAATTCTTCCTCTTGGGCTGGTTCCGCTCCCTGTTAGCTGCTTTCCTTGGCAGGTATCCCATGGCCCTGGCATCTCTAACACCTTGGGGTCTCCACGGCAATGTTAACTTCACAGCTTCTTGTTCCAGTGTCTGGGATATACACATGGCTCTTCAGGGCTCCTCCAAAGGGCTTGGGTCACTTCTCCAGCTCTGCGCTCCGTAGCTCTCTAGGCTCTGGCTGCCTCCACTCCACTACTGCTGCTATTCTTCATGGTCATCCCAGGGTGCTGGCATCTTTAATGTTCTCGGGTCTTCTGCTGCAACTTTCACTAATAGCCTGTCTTCACGGTGCCAATCCTCAGCTTCTCGGAATGATCCCTTCAGTCCTGGGCCTTCAGCTGTCACTGAGGCTGCACCTTCACCAGTGGCCTTCCCTGGACTCTCACAGTGCCAAGCCTCGGCTGCTCTACAAGACCCCTTCCTGACTTCAAACCAGTACCATCTGGATGATTCTTACACATTACCAAGTCCGGCTGTCAGCACAAAGTCTGCCTCTGGAGCACAGCTTCTCTGTGCTCTCAGAACACACTTCCCAGAGGATTTCACCTCAGTGATGTGCTCTCTTATTGGTCAGTGCTACTTTTTTTAGCTCCAGCTGACCAGCATCAATTGTCCCAGAAGCCCCTTCTCTTCTTGACTCTAAAGCAAGAACCACATGGGTGCCAAGTTCTGCTGCTTGCTGGGGCTATAACCCAGGCCCCTCATTCAAATTCGTTTTCACCAACTTTCTGTTCTCAGTGGTTTCCTTCACTGCCTAAGCTTGGTCGTCCTGGAACTTGCTCTATAGGCTGATTTGAACTCAGAGAACTATATTGCCCTGACTCCTGAGTGCTGGAATTAAAGGCATGTACACCACACCCGGACCTAAGCTTTTCTTTACCTGGAACTTGCTCTGTACCAGGCTGGTCTTGAACTCAGAGATTTGCTTGCCTCTGTCTCCTGGAATTAAAGGTGTGTACAACAATGCCTGGTTCTAAGCTTTTCTTTAATTCCTTTTCAGGAGACCTTTGTAAATTCTGGATTGTAGTTCATTCCAGGTACAGTCAGGCTGACAACTGAGAATAACCATCACAATCCAGCCCTTGTCAATTTGATACACAATCATATCCAATTACATCCAGATGAAAACAATAACCAGGTCTTATTATGTCCAGATGAAAACAATAACCTCAGATAACTGCAAATGCATAAGCAGCAAGCTTAGCTGGGTAGGATCTGACTCAGCGCTCACCACCCCTTAATTCCATTTAATATCCTTCAACACAAGGTTTAGCTCTGTTTCACTTCCTGGTTCTCCTTTAATCTTTGAACCATACATTTTATATTTTTCTCAGTTTGCTATGCTTAATCAGAATGCTCTTCATAAGAGCAAGCCGCAGGACAGAGTCTGTGCTAGGCTGTTTTGAGATTTCACTTGCCAATGCAATTAATCTAAATCTCTTCACCTTAGCCTCAGGCAGACTCTTCAGACAAGGGCAAAAAGCAGCCACATTCTTCATCAAAATAACACAAGAGCGATCTCTAGGCAACATACTAGAATTCTCTGAAACCTCTTGAGCCAGGCCTCCAAAGTTCCAGTCACCCTCAGTACTATTGTCTTCCATTCTTCAACTAGAATGGCCCATTAGCTCCCACTTCAAACATTCCACTGCTTTCCTAATCCAAGGTCCCAAAATCCACATTCCAACAAAATAAAAATGAAGAAGCGCAGTTAGGTCCATCATAGCAACACGCCAGTCCCCTGAACCAACTTCTGTCTTAGAGTCTTATTGCCATGAAGAGACACCATGACCAAGGTGTAAGAGAAAACATTTAATTGGGTCTGGCTTACAGTCTCAGAGGCTTAGTCCATTATCATCACTGCAGGAAGCATGGCAGCACGCAGGCAGACGCGGTGCTGGAGGAGGAGCTGAGAGTTCTACATCCTGATCCACAGGCAGCAGAAGGAGAATGCCTTCCGCAGCAGCCAGGAGGAGGCTCTGATTCCTCACTGGGCAGGGCTTGAGCATAGACCACCCCAAAGACCCACAGTGACACATTTTCTCCAGCAAGGCCACACCTCCTAATTGTCCCATTTCCTGTGGGCCCAAGCATTCAAACACATGAGTCTGTGGGGGCCAAAACTATTCAAACCACCACATTACGTCTATCCAGTGTGAGGCCAGAAGTGGGCGTCAGATCCTCCTAAAACTAGAGCTGCAGATGATAGGAGTCACATTGTGGGTGCTGGGAATCAAACCTAAGTCCTCTGCAAAACTGGCCAGTGCTCTTAACCCCGAGCCATCTCTCCAGTCCCCTAAGTCCACTGGGGGAGCAGAGGTTGATCAAAGCACCTGAATGCCTACCTTATACGTGGAACATGCCTCCATGTTACACATGGAACAGACCCCTCTCTTCTTTTCACTGCCAAATCTTCTCTACTGGGAGAAGGGGGCCAAAACGAAGCCGCATAAATGGCCCCCTGCTCTCACAGTTGATGGAATGAACCCAAACTCCCTTAGGGCCCCTTTGATCCAGGGGAAGCTGGCATTTGGAATCTGATGACTACCCTCTGGTCACACAGAAAGAAGGGCTACATTCTCCCTGACGTGTAGGCCAGAGCTGGAGTGACAGCTCAGATTTCTGGGTGGCAGTAACGTTAGTCCCGTAACTATTGTCTGCATAGCCTTGGCAAGCTACTTATCCTCACTTTAAAAGTAAGTATATCTTTAATCTTCGTACAAGTATGCATTGGAGGTCGAGTGTTTTCTCTCTGTGCTCTCCTCCCATCCCTTTGGACACCCTTCCCCTTCCCAGATGGCTCTTCATCCTCCTAGACAGTTACTTACACATTGTTGTTGTGATCCACTTTGGTGTTCTTTTTGCCCCAGACATGGCCAGCAGGAGCCTCACCATCTACTTTCAACGTGCCCTGACCACACTCCAAAGCGCGTTATTCCACCTTCCTTTTGTTGCTGTGACAGAACACCTGACAACACGCAAGGAAGGGGAGAAAGGCTCGATTTGGCCCCCACAGTGTCAGTTCCCCACTAACGGAGGGCAGGGCAGGGACTGTGGAGGAACGCTGCCTCCCGGCTCCCCAGACCATGCTTAGCTACCGTTCTTCCGTAGCCCAGGGCCACTTGCCTACTTGGCCCTCTTATTAAGAATTAGGACAATCTGATCTAGTCAGTTCCTCAGTGGAGTCTTTCCCCTGAGATGACCCTAGACTGTCAGAGTAACAGTTAAGGCTACAGGGCATGATTTATTCAACTCACAATTGCAGGTAACTGGCCATCATTTGAGACGTCAAAACAGAAGCTCAAGAAGTTAGTCACTTCAAATCCACAGTCAAGGCAGAGAGAGAAATGTGTGTGCCATCTGCCTGCTTGCTGCTTCTGTTCAGCTAGCCTTCTTCCCTCAGACAGTACAAGGCTCCATCTAGGGAAGGTTCCACACGCTCTTAGGGGTCCTCCCAGCTCAGCTGACAGCCAGAGTCCCCTACAGGCATATCCTTAGGCCAGCCTGATCAAGATAATTCCATGAACTGAGGCTCTCTTCCCAGGTGATCCTCAGTTGGCTCAAACTGACAGTTAAAACTGACCACTGGCATTGTATCCCATTATCACAATGTGTGTGTCAAACTTTTCAAGCTGCGTGAGGAAGGCTCGCAGCTGCCCACTGCAGCCCTTCACCTAGCTAGCCAAAGAGCTAGCTCTTCAGTATGTTCTGCTGCTGCCCGTGGAAAGCTTTGCTGTGGGATGAGCACGCCTCCAGGTCAGAATCTCCACTTTACTGCTACAGAGATGCCTGTGATGAGAGGAGAGGGATGGGGCATCTCCTGGGTACCCTTGCACTGATAGAGTCTACAATTTTAGTGTGCCTTCATTCTGCTGGACTTTGAAGAGCCTTTTTCTTTTTCTTCCTTTATTTTTTATCTTACCATCACAACCCTCTTTTCCCAGACACAGTTTCCCCCGCTCTGTTTTTATTTGTCCCAGTCTATAGAATCTCTAACATTCTAGTTTGCTTTCTACTGCTATGATAAACACCATGAACAACTCAAGGAAGAAAGAATTTATTCCAGCTTTATGTCCATCACTGAGAGGACTCATGACAGGAACTCAAGTCGAGAACCTAGAGGCAGGAACTGAAGCAGAGATCATTAAGGAACACTATTCACTGCTGTGCTGCCCAGGGGTTGCTCAGCCTGCTTCCTTATACATCCAGGACCATCTGCCTAGGGGCGCCACTGCCCACAGTGGACTGGGCCCTCCTGCATCCATTATTAATTGAGAAAATGTCCCACAGGGTTGCCTACAGGCTGTTCTGAAGGAGGTACTCTCTGAGTTCAAGTTCCCAGGTGACCTGGCTTGTGTCAAGTTGACAAAAAGCTAACCAGCAAAATGAGAATCTACAATTTTAATGTAGCCAAATTTATCTGTATTTTCCTTTATAGCTGCCATTACTTTCACATATTGTTTAAGCCATTCTTCCCTTCTCCGAGGGCATGGGGATATTTTTCTCTTGCTGCCTTCTAAAGGTTTCATCAGTTTTCCAATACATTTGGAAAAATAAATAATTCTGAATGAAAACATTAACAGAAGTGACAGAAAAATCTGAGTGAGCCGGCACACACTGAAGAACTAAATCAATTGTCAGGGGCCTCCCCACCCCCCCAAAGGCTCCAAGGAGAATGGTTTATAGGCAATTTTAAACAAACCAAGCCAAGCTTTTTAAAAAAATAATAACAGAACTACTTCAGAGACTATAAAAGAAAAGGAAACTATTCAGTTCACTGCACAAGAAAAGGAAAGCTGACAAAATGGGCGGGGAGGGGTATAAAACCCTTAGATGGCCGTGAGCATGAACAGAGATGTGGAAGCTGTTTCCATGTGCCGGGTGACTAAGTACTGCGTGTGATTCTGAAAAGCGATTGTACTTCCTGACACAGAAAAGCGATCCCCAAGGTGTGTGAGTATTGCAACAGCCAAAACCTTTTCACACATGTAAAGAAGGGAGAGCATCCAAATATCTCAGAACACGGGCATGTTTAACCTCAGAATAACCAGGCAAACACACCATTGAACACAACTAAACCCCACTCGTCCAATTAGAAAAAAAAATGTAAACAAATCACGACCCACTTTTGCAGTTTCCATTAGTTCTTTGAGAATTTTGTAACACATGTTTTGATCACATTCACCCCCTACTCCTCCCCAATCTACCCCACTCTAATTGCCCACCCCCTCTGTGTCTTTTTTTTTAACCCATCAAGTCCAGTCTGTACACCTGGGTGTGTGCCCTTCCACTGGAGCACGGCCTAACGGTCAGGGGCTGCACTCATAAAGAAAGCTGGCTTCCTGTCCCGGCAGCTCTCGGTAGCCAGAATCTCCTGGGCTAGGGCGGGACTTCCTGCCCATCGCCCTTCTCCATGCTGGGATTTGGGCTGGCTTCAGTCTACACTGGCCTGGTACGTGTTGCCACAACCACTGTGAACTCAAGTATTCGGCGCCCTGCTTTGACCAGCAGACACTGCTTCCTGTGCATTCACTGTCTCTCGCTCATCCACTCTTTCACACTCTCTTCTTCAATGACCCCTGAGCCTTGGAAGAGGGATCTGATAGAAATGTCCCATTTAAAGTTGAACATGCCACAGTTTTTTTTATTATTGTTATTTTCTGCACTCTGATGAGCTGCAGGTCTCTGTTAGTCACTGCCTACTGAAGAAGAAAGTTTGTCTGAGGATTGAATATGCAGTAACCCACAGTTATAATGACAGTCATTAGAAGTTGGCTCACTGTGGCCACTTAGCAGAATGACAGCAGGATTCTCTTTTAGGTCTCATGGTGTGTCTCGCCATAGATTCATGGCCCACTAATAATACGAGATAAGAATTTCAACTTGTGAAGCAGGCCCTAAAATAAAGTGGTTGGTCACCCCATTTTATTTATGCCACCATCGCATTGCTATGTGATGTGTTATATCGGAGAGGAAGGGAATGAACACAAACTTCCATGTAGCTGCAGTCTTTCAAATTTTCCCCTAATGTCACGGAAAAACAATTTTTCAAGTGGTACAGAATACCATTTTATCAAACTTGAAGCATCCCCCAAGCAGGACGGATTTCAAACACGCAGAATTGGAAGTGCTGCCAGCCAGCAGGTAAATCGGGCGTGGGTGCAGCAGTCAGAGACGGGAGCCGGAAACCTGCTCTCTGCACCCACGGCTGTATTTGAATCTGTTAGAGGGGGCCGGTCCAGGCAGATTGGTGCTGGGAACACACACAGTCCCGGGTTGTTCTCCACACCACAGAGTGAGCACTGGAAATGTGGAAGGTGGAGCCTTGGGAGACGGCTTCAGTGCTCAGAGAGGACTGAGCTCAGACCCCAGAGCCCACTTAGAAGCTGGGTGCAGGCAGGGTGTCTGTAACTCCAGCAGAGTACACGATAGGCAACTCCCCGGAGCTCGGTGGCCAGTCACTCGGTCTAGGCAGTCAGTAAACGTCAGGCTGAGTGGGCAATCGTAGCTCAGGAAAAAAAAAAAAAAATGCAGAAAGCAACAGAAGACACCCAACACCAGACACTAGCTTCCACACACAAAACAAAGACTAGTGAAAGTGATCAGTTCTGTGCTGTGTGTAATTTGTCACAAGTTAAATAAATTATTATTATTTATTATGATGATGATGCAGTGAGAGCCCACAAGCAGCCACTACAAACAAGGGAATTGAGAGACATCAAAAGCAACTTTCAACCCTCACTTGTATGGCTGCCCAAATTAGGGGAACAGCCCAAACATTCACATCTCTGTTTCTAGACTCTCTTCCTGGGGGGAAGCTTTCCTGGATCCGGGACTCCTGATGGGACTGAAAATCAACCATGTCTGACATGCCAGCGCTTTCCAATTTGTTGGAGACCCGTACAGTGCCGGGTACTCTTCAGCAGACTCCAGCTCCACTCTCAGCATCTCTCCAGAGGGCTCAGGGGTATCCAGAATTACAGCAACCATGAGTTATACTCAATGGGATTTTGGCAGATAAGGATAGCAGGTCACCATGATGGTCCAAAGGGAGGCGATGAAGATGAAGCAAGGCCCCATGGAGAGATCCAGGCAAGCCTGGCCTCCTAGAGTATTTGCAGAGGATTGAAGTGAGGAGAAAGCTTCCCGTTAGTGGAAATGGCTCCATCAGTAGAGCACTGGGGGTGCAAGCCTGAGTACCTACATCCAGGTCCACAGGGCCCGCGTGAGAAGCCAGGTGTGGCGATGTGCACCTGCAATCCCCTCTGCTGGGGGACAGAGAGGTAGACTGATCCGTGGGACTCATTGGCCAGTTTATCTTAATGACCAGCTTCAGGACAGTGAGAGGCCTTTTGTCTCCAGAAACAAAGTTGGTATCAACAAAGGAATGACCTGAGTTGGCTTTTGGCTTGCACGTGACCTGTGCACACATGTGCTCACATGCACACACATGTGAAACAAAGAAGCAGAAACAGATGCTCAACAACCCTTAGCAGCTGTGGTTGTCTGTGGCGTGGGAGCGCAGCCCAGCGTGAAGGGGAAGCACCCGTGGCTGCTGCAGCTCGCAGTGCTGCCGAGGCCCAGGCTGGAGGCCGACCCACGCACAGTGCCTCTGCTCTGAGCATCATCCAGGGACACCACTGTGCACATAGTAAGACTGCGCAGGACCTGGCCTCCAAGGTGGACACAGCGTCCACTCTGCAGAGTTGACAGCTCTAGCCGCGAGGACCCCAAGCAAGCCTCCCCGCATATGGGGGGACAGCTCTGCTGGTCTCTGATACACTACCCTCTGTCTCCCAAGCTCCCAAGCGGCATTCTATTTTGAAGGGGGAAAAAAGGCTGTTACCAGTCAGGTTCCCCACCACCGTCATCCTTGATGCCCTCGCTCTGCCCCTGGGAACCTGTGCCTGCCACCATCTTCCCCACCGACAGTGCTGGACACTCCCACATGCTGCTAGGGTCAGGGAGGGGCTCCTGTCTCTAATTAAAAAATGCTGGCCTTGCACATCAGAGCTAATAACCACAGTAATCCCAGGGCGTGAGTCATGAAAGTGCCCCATATGTGTGCCACACTTGGTGTGCACTTACACACTTGTAACCCAAAGCTAGAGGAGTGATGCCAAGAGTGCCAGGATTCAAGGCAGAGCTCCCAGCCACCCCTGCCTGCCTGCAGGACACTGGCAGCCGCTACAGCTTTGCGGGAGCTCTGATGGAGAGGCCTGGGGTTCCCTGGCATCAGCCCAGGTTCCTCCGGGGGCCCTGCCCATTTCCACTCATTAACTTCCATCCTCAAGGCCATGCCTGCTCTCAGTTCTCCTCCTCTCTATCTGTGGGGCACAAAGACATGAAACGTCACAGCGACACAAGTCCTGTTGGGGCCCTCTAAAGATGAATGGCAGAAGGAAATTAATCAGACTCTCTGCTGGGTTTCACATCAGAAGTTTGTACTGTGCTTATGAAAACCAAATTCTACACTGTTGGAACCTTCTTACAGCATTCATTCCAAGAGGTAAAGGGTTCGAATCACTCACATGCCAAGTTCATATTTGACCCTGGGCTCAAGGAATAATGTAGGACTGGGTGATTTTCTAAACAAAGATTATATAATGATGGTAAGTTCAGGTGCAGTCACATGTCTGAGTGAAGATTGTAAGTACACTGGCGTCCTTACACAAAAGACCGCACCATCAATGGTGGCACATCATTCTGCTCAAATGCCTGTGTGTGAACACCTACGCACACACATCAGCCTGCCAAGGAGCCTGGGCTTGAGGAATGTCTTCAGCCTTATCCTATGGCCCATTTGGCTTCACGCATCGGCAAACTGAAATGCTACCACGTGCAACACACAATCACACAAGTTTATTTCTGAGCCCTGTATGGGTTGGTCGCATCCCCCGGGCCAGGGGTAAGGCTGATCTACAGCTTGTGCAAGGCCTAGGACAGGCTAGGCCAGACTTCCGTGAGGCACACAGCTTTCCTCAGCCTCAGCCAGGTGAAAGGGAAGATGCCCTGACTTCCTGGGATTCCCGCAGAATCACCACGAACGCTCTGACCAAGCGCTCTGGGGACAGCAGCGAGGAGTGGCCAGGATGGGACCACATGAGCCAGTTCAGCCTCTGGCTTCTTCCAGAGCCCCAGGCAGCCTTGTCCTGATGACCTTTCCCTCCGTCTCAGCTTCTGCTTCCTGTGCCGTGCAGCTTCTTTCTGACTGCAGCCTCTCTCCTTCCTGAGAAGACTCCTGTGAAGGGATTCAGCCATGGATCATGAAGGACCATATTCTCAGCATCCTTTTCACTGTGAGAAGTCCCATGTCCATGTCTGGGATGAATGTGTGGCAGGAGCATCCTTCCCTGTCATGGAGCTCAGGCGGTGCCCCTCCCTGGTGAGATAAGCACACAATATCTGTTTCTAACGTTTCCCAGACTCTGTAGATTTGCCTCTTCTAGAAAACTGTATGAAGCTTGTGCATCTGTGTTCCCAGACTGGGCTGTCCCCAAATGTGGCCCTGCAAAGTTTGCTGCCTGAGAAAATGGCTCCGCCAACGAGAAAAGCATGCCACTCCTACAAAAATGCAAGTTCAGTTCCCAGAACCCAACCCATTCTCATAACAACCCATAACTCCAGCTCCACGGGATCTGACATGCTCGCCCGGCTTCCACAGGCACTGACACTCATGTGGCACATACAGATGATTAAAAAAAATAAAATAAAACGAGGGGCTGGAGAGCTCACTCCCAGATTAAGAGCATTTGTTGCTTTTGCAGAGGACCTGGATTTGGTTCCCAGCACCTACATGGTTTTTTTTACAACCCCCTATAACTCCAGTTTCAGGCTATCTTACATCCTCTTCTGACCCTCATGGACACCAGACACACATGTAGTGCACACGCAGATGAATACAAAAAATATATAAAAATTTTAAACATCTAAAAACAGACAATAACTTAAGTGATCTTTTTTCCTTAAGTTTATTTCTTACCCATGAGAATTCAGCTGCAGCCCTCAGGCTGTGTGTCCTCCAGAGCAGCTGGCATCCAGGGTTACTGTCTTCCAGGAATTAGTTTAGTCAAGGTGGGACCAGCTCCATCAGCAGGAGCCTCCCAGATCCCCACAGCTGGGTGGGAGACAGTGGGGCCCCAGGCCAACGATGCTCAAGCTCTGTGTCCTTGCTTCCTACGTGGGTGAGGAAGCTTCGGAGACGGGACTCCAGGGCATTGAATCCAGGTGCTCTGTGGGTCAGCACACTCCCCGCTCCTGCTTGTCAAAGACATGGCTGGCAGCAGTGCTCGCCACTGGCCTGAACTGGCGTGGCTCAAGTCCTCCACTGAGGATGTGGTGGGTCCTTGAGATGGCTGAAGCACAGCTTGCTTCAGGAGCAACACACAGCTCCTGAGAGCTCCAGACAGGTCTGGAAGGGTGATGGCCATGAATATGAGAGCCTTGCCACGGGAGGCTGTCAGTACGCCTGGAGTAGGTGCATCTCACGGGGGGGAGAGGGTTTGAACCCTGTCTCAGGGCTGACATGCCTCTCTCAGCGCCTGCAGCAGAGCACAGGAAAACCAGACCAGCTGAGGGCACACCAGGGAGGCAGGCATGGCCCTAATCCAAGGCAACTGGTGTCCTTACAAGAAGACACTTGCAGAGCTTGCCAAGTGGCACTGGAGAGAGATTGGAACTGCCTGGCTATGAGCCAAGGTAGCCAGTTTCCCAGTAAAGGTCCCAGAAGCCGGAAGAGGCAGGACTAAGCCTGACCTCCTCTGTGTGCTCAGAGGGAGCAGGCCTTGACCCCAGACTGCAAGGAATGGGTTCCCACTCTTCTAACAGCCAAATAGGGTGGGGGGAGCACTTGACAGAGCAGCCCTAGGGACACCACTGACCTGAAGAGGAAAGGAGACCCAGGAAGGCTGTCCAATCCAGGAGACAGCCAGTGCCTGCCCAGTCCTACCTGCTGCAGATCAACATCCATCCAGAGAGTAGGAAGCAGTCTGTCCCTGAGGAAGAGCCTGGACCCAAGCCCACATCACCTCCAGGTGCTGGAAAATCAGAAACAGTCCCTGACGCCAACACAGGCAGCGGGGAGACTCTGGCCCATACAGACTCTGAGGCAACTCATGTCCACACGCTGCCTAGCTGATAACCCCAGACTAGACCCCATGGTGCTCTGAGTTCCTCCAATCTGTGCACAAGAAGGATTGCACCCACACCCCACACGATGGACACACAGCTGAGCGGTGCAGACCGCTACTGTTCTCTATTCTTCAGGATGGACGTTGCCCTCCTGTGCCCTGGGATTTCCTTCTCCCTGTTTACAGAAGAAATAAGAGGTGAGAACCGATTTTCAGCCATGCATTAAGTGGCCAGGCAGAACTCATTCCTCAGAAGCCACGGAGGTAGATGTGCTTGCCTCAGACAGACTCCTGGGCTGCTCTTCCCACATCCGAGCAAGGTCAGGCTTGTCCCTCTGTTCAGCCCTCTGGCTTTCCCCAGGGACTGGAACAAGGTCACATTCATGATGAGGCTTGGAAAGGACAGCATTGCTCCAGGAGGCCTGGCTTCACCAGAGGAATGCCAAGTGTGATTTACCTGGATCAAGGGAAGCATAGCACCTGCATTTGCTGTGGAAATCTGGCGTGAAGCAGCAGGAGCCCTAGATGCTGTGTCCTGAGCAACAGCCCAGTGACCTCATGCAGGAAGGTGGTCTCCAGGAGTTCCTGAGCTCCGTACGATGTCATGTCCCCAGCACAGAGGACAGCCTTCAGAAGCGGAGCCCCATCAGCCATCCCCACACTCATCTGTTGCCTTTTCTAATGTGACCTGACAGAGAGATGAAAGCAGAAATGTTGGACAGCATTCACCAGACACTGAGCTTCCAGAATCACACCCGCCTTTCCTAGAGACATGCAAATGCCCACGGTGCCCTCACTGCCCAGTGTTCTCAAGCTTGTGAGTTCAGAAAATTCTTCCTCACACGGCCATTATGTAGTTAGCATGAGGGACATGCTTCTGTGTCACAACTTACTTTTGACTTGACATTTCCAGTGGATCAAGGATGAAAACCAGATGATGGTGGAAGAGGTTAAACCCCTAACCCTGAAGAACACTGGCTGCTAGTGGTGTGTGAACAACCCAGGACAGGCTCTGAGAGCTGTGGTCTGTCACAAAGTGCAGACCTCGGTTCTGGGGACACCTTTACTAGCCCCCAGCACACAAAGCAGTAGAGCCTGCACTGAGCGAGCCCATGGGTGCTCCTAAGGTAGACTGGGCATGTCAGAAAGCCAAGCCTGTACTCGCAGGAGAGCAAGCATCCTGTCTCATAACCTCAAAGTTGTCCTCTGACCTCCACACATGTCCTGGATGGATAGATGATAGATAGATAGATAGATAGATAGATAGATAGATAGATAGATAGATAGATAGATAGATAGTAGAGAGACAGATGGTAGAAGATAGGTGATAGATGATATATAGATAGATGATAGGTAGGTAGGGAGATAGATAGATAGATAGATAGATAGATAGATAGATAGATAGATGGAAGATAGACAGATGTGAGAGACAGAGAGAGAGAGGTGGTCAGTTTGGATCAGGGATCACCCTACAATAGACTTCATTAACCACCATCCCAAATGAGGTCGTGTCTGAGGTGACAGCCTTTTCTTGAACCCTCAGCCTACCCAACACAAGCCCTACCAAAGCAGAAGGTTGCTCTATCTCCCCAGTCATCTCTCGTATCTTGCATACTCTGAGGGGCAGCTTGAGCAAACTGAAGAGGGGAGGGTGAGACTGAATTAGTCATTGGTCAGATCCATTCCAAAGTCTACCGGACACTTCCGTAGACTTCAGTGGGGCTGGGACAGTAACGAAGCTCAAGGGAGAAGACACCATACTCTTAAGGAGGTTCTACATTTTAAGGCCATGTAAGTATGGGAAACCACTCACTGAGGCCAGACAATGAGGACCCCCTTAAATGTTGCACCCCAGGAGCCTCACCTGCCTGACCTGGGACCTGCTCACCCAGGTATGAATAAGCAGAACTAGGGGTCAGCTCAGTTCTTCCTAAGATCTTCATAGGTCCAGACTAAAACCTCAGTCAAGAGCAGGAAAAAAAAAAAAAAAAGCCTCTGATTCAGTGCTGGAAGATGGGAAATAAAAACATCCCTGCAATATGGAAAGTC